>NW_004955479.1:9920191-9926893 GCF_000276665.1 Chinchilla lanigera | reverse complement strand
GGTTTTTCTCCGGTACCGGGAACCGAACTCACGACCTTGCGCTTGCCAGGCAGGCGCTTTTTGCCGCTGAGCTAAATCCCCAGCCCCTGATGTTAATTTCTATCACAAAGATAAGCAGCAACTTTACTAAGGATGATGTGGCTGCTAGATGTATGTCTCTGTGCTTTGTAAACAATACAGATGAAATAAACTGTTCTGGGAAATACATTTTCTAAATAAATTGCTTCCGAGTTTTGCACAGTGTTTGGTTGTTACTTGTCCTCTCCCCTTTGCTAGTACTTGCTGAGAGATAAGCAGCTGTAGGCACTAACCACGTTCAGGGCAAAACACAGAAAACAGTGAAAAATTTCTCCATTATCTTGAGTTTTTTCCCTTGCAAATTGGGAAAAAGACAACCACGATTTAACATCTGTGAGGAAAAGCCCTTGTCCTAGCCCCTAGGATACCACTTCAGAGTACTCAAGCCTGACCGCGCCCCAAGGAAAGGGCCTGGGAAAGGCCTGGGACACCTGGGAGGACCCTGTTCTTCGGATACATAGGACACTGCTTCATAAGCCAGAAGAGGAAAGCTGGGTGGGGTGGTGCACACCTGTAATCCCAGCTCTCAGGAGGCTGAGGCCAAAGATCGCAGCTGACCTACACAGCAAGTCCCTGTTTCAAAAAATAAAACAGAACAAGCAGCTAGGCGTGGTGGCACATGCTGTAATCTCAGCACTTGGGAGCCTGAGGCAGGGTGACTGCCATGAGTTCAAGGCCAGCCTGGGCTACATAGGGAGTTCAAAATCAGCCTGAACTATGTAGCAAGACCCTGTCTCAAAAAACCAACAAACAAAAACAGGACAAAAGAACAAAACTCCTAGGAAATGAAAGCATAATTAGTGATCATTTCCCATTGGCTAATGGTGGGACTATAAGCAAAGGGGGTTCAGGTTCAAGGCTGCCCCTCACCTAAACGCAAGCCCATCTACTGCCGCTCTTTCCTCCTGTCTGGAACAGCCCTCGTCCTACTTTTCTAAGCCACACCTTCGGCATGGATTTCTAGGCACTGTTTCCAAGGACAGTAGCACCAGCAACAACCCCTGGTGCTGAGGGGCAAGAGTCAGACACTGGGCCCCCACCCCGTTATGGTGAATGAACACAGAGCCTTTGCACTAAGTTACATCCTTAGTCCTTTAAATTATTTTAAATGCTGAGACAAGGTCTTGCTCAGTCATCTAGGATGGGGTCAAACTTGAAATTCTCCAGCCTCTGCTTCCCATAGTGCTAGCGATACAGGTGTGTGCCGCCACACCCAGCTGGGCTAAGTATTTTATAGATGATACCTCATTCCATTCCAGCCACAACCCCAAGAGGGCGCTAGGAGCTCCATTCTAGAGAAAGAGATTCACAGAATTTTCAAGTACAGTAACTGCCGGGTTCTCTCTGTTGGTAAGCGGCTGAAGCGGGACTAGAACCTGGATGTGGATGTCCCTAAAGCCTTATGACTTCAGCCACATGGCTGCCTTCCTATTTTTGCCACACAGCAACCCCAGAACCCCAGTGTTAACCTAGGGCCATTTATCACGATTCTCTTGGGGAGCAGCCAGCAATCTCCAAAGGAGGTGAGGTGGGGGCAGGGGAAGGAAGATAGTGTGGGTAGGTGACAGAGTGCCAGCAGAGCCAGGAGGTGGCTCCGAGGGAGGCCCTTGGAATGACACCTTGAGCGGGGAGATACGGCATAGCCACACAGGGCCTGTCTGCCCAGACACTCTCCAGGAGAAAGTGCTGGCCTCGTCCTGCCCCATGTCCCGAAGTTCAGTCTGCAGGAAGCAGGTGGAACCGTCTCAGAGTCCACCCCTCCTCCTTAGTGTCTTTCCTTCTTCTGAAGGCACTGAGGATAGCTGAGGGGGCAGTACTTAGCCAGGGCTGGGTAAGCAGCTCAGTGGTACAGCACTTACCCAGCATCCCTGAGGCCCTGGGTTCAGTCCCTAGCACCACAAACAAAAACCCCCAAACAACAGCCCTATCCCACTCAGAGGGAAGTGGGAGGACGGCATCTCCACCTCTAGTTTCTAGAACTTTCCACCCTTAATTCTGGGGGAAGTTAAAGAAGCCACAGCCTGCTAGATTTAAAGCAGGGCCCTCCCTCTCACTGCCCACGATCTATACATGCTGTTCCCATGTCACTCCAGTGCTTGGTTTCTGTGGTAGCAACTGTCTGGGTGACACTGGCTCTTGGCTTTCTCCAGCCTTGCCAATATCTGAAGCCAATCCTTTAGTATCCCTCTTGGGCCATGGCTGGTTTTGCTTTTCCAAGGCTGTGAATCAGGCAGGGAAGTCAAGAGTTCAAGTAATATCGACATTCAAACTCATGATCCTAGAGGGACTGGGCAAACAGCAGCCTGCTACCAAGACTCGGGGAGACACCCTGAGATTTCTTTTATTCTTCTTAAATGGTGCTTGAACAGCGCAACTATCTACTTCGTACAAGGCAGGCAGAGCTGCTACGGGAGTTGAGAAGCCATGTCTGGGACCTGCACAGCAAAGGGCATGGCTCTTGTCTTTATTTTCATTTTTTTGAATTTTTTTGTCGTTTTTATAAACGAATCTGACCACTTCACTTAGTGAAGCCTACCTAACCTATGGGGAAAGTAGGGAAGAAGAGGGAGGTGGGCTCCTAAGGTTTTGGGAAATGTGTGTAGAGGGAGGCTGGGGAGCTACTCAGGGATTTTCAGTACGGTTAATGCCTGGTCACTTTCTAATGGTTTCTGAGCCAGGAGAGGCGGGGCTGCTGGTGGTTGTGGGAAGACTAAGTACCTTGGGCTCCAATATACAATGGTCCTGGACAGGAGAGCACACGGGGCTAGGGAAGACCTGCAGTGGGGTCCATATGTAGCAATGGAAGTGAAACACAAAACCAAATGCTGTAGACAGTAATCATGTTGGCTCTGAGGGAGAGGCTGGAGGGGATGGCTGGCACTTTTTCTCACCTGGCTTGAGGGAGGGTGTCAGGCCACAGGACCCATGGCAGAGGATACCAAGAATGCTTAAGCACCTAAGGCTGGGCTGCATCTTGACAGACCAGCTTCACGATGGGGAAAGGAGGGGAGAATATTATGCCCCTGCCCAGTAAGCTTTGCTTTCTCACTCACCGTTCAATAATCATTCAATAAACACCCCTTTTCTGCCAAACACAGTTGGACATTAGGAAACCAAAAGTGAATAAGCCAATGCCTACCCTCAGGAGCCTGAAGTCTACAAGGAAGGACAGGTTTACAAACATGTAACTGCAGCCCAGGTAAGGGTTGTGATCCTTGGAGTATATACGAGATGCTGTGGGAACCCAGAGGCTAAAAGTCTGATCTTTCAGTCTCTACTTGATTCAAAAGCCATTCCAACTGTGTCCCAAGTAGGAAAAGGACCGGTAAGGGAGGAGCCGAGCAGCACTAATAACGTTCCTGATAACATATGCCCAAGGGTGATAAAGAACACACACACCTCCCACAGAGATGTCCAAACGAGGAGGTGAAGAAATACAGTTACCTCTCAAAGGCTTTAATATAACTTCTAGGTTCTTGAAGCAACTATTCAAGGCCACAGAAACTCAACAATTAGTTAAGTAATTACCCAGCAACACGATTCTGGGGAAAACAGAACTCTCAGGCCAAAGGGTAAATGAGATTTGAAACATAAACAGGAGGAATTGGTCCTGGCTTAAAAGGACACAGCAGCTTTCTGAGTCAGACTGTAAACACCTTAAGAGTCAGGTCTCCAGGAGCAGCAGCAGCAGCAGCAGCCACTGCCACTACTGAGTGTGAACCAGATAATTCTGGCCACCTTCCTAATGTGTCCAGGCATGAACACAAACACCACCCCCACACAGCACCCCGGCAGCTGGCAGACATGTGCTCTGCCTGCAAAGGTGAGGGCCGGCAGTTCCAACCAAGGGTGGAATTTCATTAGGATGGTGGATGCTTACAAAGAAGAAAGCATACAACCAGTCCCTGAAGTGGGGTGGGAAGAAAGATGCCCCTGACCCCCGGAAGCAGCTCTTCCTCTCCACCTGCACGGGTGTGCAATGTCGCTCTGCGGCTCTGTGCCCCGGAGAGAGGCGACACTCAGGAACCACTGAACAGTACTATCCCCTAAGCAGGGCAATGGCCCAGGGATACCAGGACACAGAGAGATTCATTCTTAGACTCAGCCCCAGGTCTTAAAGGGAAAAAAAAATAGTCCCCAAAGTGATTCATTCATCTTTAAATAGTTCACAGAGGCAGATAAATTTTCTCCTTTAGAGGAGAAAGATGCAGGACAGAGAGACAGATACACTGGCCTAGGGTCACACAGTAAGTTGCTGCCAGAAAGAAGCTGGGCCTCTTGTCCTTTAATGTGCTATTTCTAGAGCCTCTGACTTTTTGAGTCTACACAAGGACCAAGAAGGGGCTTTTCTCTACCTGGGATGATGCCAGTCCAGCTGGCCAGGTCCTCTCTGACCTTGAATGAAGCATTTTTACCAAGGGTCTATGGGTCTATAGAGTCAAAAGCTCTCCCTGGTTGAGACCTCCCAAAGTCACTTGTCCGATCAAAGGGGTGTGGGGTAGGGCAGGGAAGTTCCAGGTAATGAGCAGGAGTACAAGATAACAGACATACCCAGCTGCTGTTGCTGAGAAGCACAGATAAGAGTGAGATGCCAAGCCAGGCATGGCGGCACACATCTGTAATCCCAGCACTTGGGAGGCTGAGGCAGAAAGACTGCCATGAATTTCAGAGTAGCCTGGGCTGCACAGTGAGTTCAAGAACAGCCTGAACTACTGGGAGATCGTCTCTCAAAAAACAAAAACACCAACGACAAAAAGAGGAAGGTGCCAAATGCTTCAAAAGAAGCAGAAGCTTTGCTGAGAGAAGCTGGAATGAGGACCTGAAGTCCTTGGGATGATACTTCGTACAGGTACTAACACCTTCTGGCCTGGCACACCCAGGGAGCTTGACAGAGCCCTTGCTGGTACTTACCCGTAGGTGGGGAATTCCCTTAGGCACATTCCCCTGGCAGAGGGGCACTAAGGGATTTTCTTCTGTTTTTCCCTAAGCTCCAGCGGAAGTAGAACCTAGACCATGGGAACTCGGATTGACTGTCTAACCATTAATAGCAACACTACCCCATCTATAGCAGCAGCCATCTGGGTCAAGGACTTCCCCTTGAGGCACCCTGGTTCAGTAGAAAAATCACCAGACCAAGCCTACTAACCAGCTGCTGGACCTTGGACAAAACATTTAACAGCACTGTGATTCGGCTTTCTCCTATTTATGATGTGGATGCTGGACAAGATGCCCGCTATATTTTTTTTTTCTAGTTCTAAAACTGAGAATTTGACAGAAGCCCAAACTTTAATTTTCCCAAGAGTACGATGGCTGGGAGTGAGCTGTCATCACCACCCTCTGGGATCTTTCTCATTTGTCCCAACAGGCTAGCACTTCTGCGCTTTGTGTCTGCACTTCACACCACGGCCCCTGTGAAACCTTTCCAGCAGCTGGCTTAGATGTCTGCTCTGCTCTTCTCCTAGGAAACATATTTTAGACTCACAGTCCCTCTCTCTTGCAAATCTGAACCTTAGTTCTGAGGCTGAGGTGGGCAAGGACGCTAAGCTCCCAAGAATGGTAGGTCTGGTGTGGTTGGAGCTGGCACAGAAGTGGGGCTATAGGGAAGGATTTCCCTGCGTTCTCAAATTCAGAGAGGCCCAGGGACTCTCTAGCCATGAAATGGGATCAAGCTAGCATTTCATAATGTGGTCTAGCTCAGTTCTTGGCCCTGGCAGTATTTCTGCCTTCCCTGACCATACCAGGTTGCTCTTATGGTAGACGGAATGAAGGCCTGCGGACGTCAACATCACTGCCCGGGTCAGTCAAGTCAACATTGATGGCGCAGTAGGGTGGAAATTCAGGGGTCTGGAGCCCCAGGCCAGTATTTTTTTCCACTTTTCCATCCCCACGCCGGAGATTTTGAAAGGACCTCTGGCCTTCCAGCCAACACAGGGTCCTGTTTAAAAACACCGAGGAACGTCGGGCTCCAGGGGAGGGGTCTGGTGCAGAGAGAGTCAGAGCAAAGTTTGGGGCAGCGCTGGGTGGGAAGGACGTGACACCGGGAGGCCATCGCTGCCCCTTCTCAGCCTTTGCCCGGACTGGGGCAACAGAGGCCTGCAAAGGGAGGCGAGGAAGCCCCTGGACCAGTTCTCCTGAGGTAAGGGGGAGAGATTTGGGCTTTTCCTCCCTTCCTCTTCTTTCTTTCCAGTGGGGCCTCCCAGCCCCCCACGCCTGAAAGTCCCAATCCTGACCGCGCTAGCACCGGAGGGCTGCTTTGCCCCACTGGAAACCCGGCCCCTCCCCCAACACGTTACCGGGGCTGCCGGAGACCCCCACCCTTCGGAGCCGCCGCCTCCGCGCCCCTCCCGACCCGGCGGCCCCGCACTCGCTCCCCAGGAGGAACCCTGCGAAGTGTCATCAGCCGTAGAACTCGCCCGGCACCGGGCAACCCGGCGAGGCGCCCTGCAGCTCGGGTGCCCCCGCGCCCCCAGACTCACCCAGAAGAGCATGTTGAAGAAGAAGAGCAGGTATTTCACCAGCGGGCTGACGAAGGAGAACTCCTCTCCGTAGGCGGCCGGCGCCCCCGGTCTCCGCGCCATGGTCCGCGCCACCCCCGGGGGCCTACCTCCCCGCGGCCGCCGGCCC
>NW_004955479.1:9913252-9920023 GCF_000276665.1 Chinchilla lanigera | reverse complement strand
AGCGCGAGCAGCAGAGACTCAACCGCGGCCGAAGGACCAGCCCGGCCCGCCCGGCTCTCGGGAAACGGGCCCGCCCCCAGCCACCCATTGGTGCGGCTGCCGCAGCCTGACTTCTCATTGGCTGGGCGCTGATGTCACTAAGTAGCCTGCCTTCCCTCTCCTGCCAGAGGCGGGGGAGACACCTGTTCTGAGCGACAACTTGTTAAAGGGTCGGCGGTTCTGCCTCCTCCCCCTTCTTCCCCCCTCCCGGAGAAGGAAAGCATCTAAGCTGCAGCTGCTCAAGGGAAAAAAGAATGAGGAAAAGGAATGTACAATGCATCCCACCCCCCACGTCCTCTACCCAGTTGCTGCGCACACATGCAAACAGATACACGTTAAAATCAACAAGTACGCACTCCGTGTGTTGAGCAATGCACCGAAAAGCTGTGGGAAAACAAGAGGATCGCGAAAATCCGAGGGAAGAATGACAGTAAAACCAGAGAGACGAAACTAACCGACAGGTAACAACTGGAGACTACTAAAGAGTAGATGCAATCGTGTTTAGCAATTACATATTTTAAATTCTTATTTCAAAAGCCCTATAACCCGATAGTGGGGATCTGGAAAGATCGCAGACAGTTTCACCATCCTGACTCATTACTGTGTCCCCTCCAGCCATTTCAGGCTCCTTAGAGTCTTGGTCAACACGCAAACCCCGCCTAACAGGCGGACAGGGCATGCACAGGTCGGCTGCAGTGCAGATGGTGGACATTGTGCTACAAACATGAACCTCAAGGAAGGAGGCGATCTCACCGTCATTGGCATGATCTGGGCAAGCTACTTAATCTCCTTGAGCCTCAGTTTGCTTACTGTTAAATGGGGAGGGCCCTGGCCTAATGGTGCTGAAGTGAGGATTAAATGGGAAAGTGCATGTAGATCACATAGAAGGGCTCACTAAGTACAGTCTATTTTTCAAAAGAGGGTGTAAAATCCACTGTGGAGCTGGGTGTGGTGACGCATGCCTGTAATCCCAACACTCAGTAGACTGAGGCAGGAGGATTGCTGAGAGTTCAAGGCCAGCCTGGGCTATACAAGCAAGTTCAAGGCCAGCTTGCACGACATAGTGAGACCCTGTCTCAAAGAAAAAAAAACAAAACAATAAAATAAAATCCAGTATGGAAATTTGATGACTGCATGGATAACCAAAATATATTTGTTAGAAGGTAGGCAAATATATGATGAGTGAAATTTTTGGTTGTTTTTTGTTTTGTTTTGTGTTTTGAGACAGGATTTCTCTATATAATTTAGGCTGGTCTTGAACTCACTGTGTAGTTGAAACTGGTCTCAAGCTGGCAGCAATCCTCCTGCTTCAGCCTCCCGAGTGCTGGGATCACAGGTGTGCACCACCACAACTGGCTGAAGATGAGATTTAGAATAGCAGAGATGAAGTTAATCTAGGTGGACAAAAAAGGGGAACGAAAGCTTGGAGGTATAAGAGCACATCAGGTGGGCATAACAAGCCACTTGCATGGAGGGCTGGAATACTTAGTATGCGGTGGGAAGGGAATACAGACTGAAGTCAGTGCCTATATTGAATTAAAATTTTGAAAGAACTTGAATATTAGATTGGGGAGTTGGTACTTAATTGGTTTGAAAATAAGAGTTTTGAAGAAGGAAATGATGTAAGATTTGCTGTTCTGCCAGGCATAGTGGTGCACACCTGTAATCCCAGCACTTGGGAGGCTGGAGGCAGGAGGATCGTTGTGAGTTCAAGGCCAGCCTGGGCTACAGAGTGAGCTCAAGGCAGCCTGAGCTGCATAGCGAGACCCTGTCTCAAAAAGACAAAAAAAAGAAGAAAAAAAAGACTTGCTGTTCTCAGAGTGCGGAAGAGGGCAGAGAAAGCTTTGTTAGGAGCCCACTATTAACAGTCAAAAATCAGAATTAGGATCTAATGTAGGAGTAATAGAGTAATAAACTGAGGGAGAGGGCAGGAGTGAAGCTACTGGGAAGACAGAATCTGGAGGTCGAGGCTATGGTTTAGGGTGGGGGTTGCAGGGACAGGAAGTGAGCTGGGACCAAGGTAGAAGGAGCACGGCCACAAGTTAAGGGGTCCTGCGGAGATGAGTTTTGGATGAAGGGGTTAAGGCATATGTGGGTATACAAAGAGGAGGAACCCATCTTCAGATGCTGAAGCAAGGAAAGCAGAGAAACAGGCCAAGCTGCTGGGTGCTTCCATTAGCTGAGCATGCAGGCATCAGTCTCAGTGGAGGCGGGATGAGGACAGACCACAGAGGGCAGGGGAGAGCTGGGTGTGGGGTGGGAGCTGTGGGTGAAGGCTGGACACCTCTGGCCAGAGGCGAGAGCTGAGGCAGAGGGTCCTCAGAGTGAAGAGAAAGTCCTCTTCTAGTACAAGAGCCCTGACATGCACGTGGTTTTTCTTTTCTAAGCCTGTACAAAGGGACTGAGGTGACTATTGGATAGGATAAGGTTTAGGAGATAATGGGTAGAGCTGGGGTCAGGAATTAAAGTGAAGACCATTAGTGTCCATCATGTGGAAGTCAAGGATGGCACCAAAAGGGAGGAAGCCACACAGCTGTAGAACAATGCAGAGCAATCTCCAATATAAGTTATTAAGTGAAAAAGCAAAATGGGAAGAGTGTATATACTGTAATATGTTAAATTTTGGTTACAAAGATAGACAAATAAATGACATTTGGTCAGACATGGTGGCACATGGCTATAATCCCAGCACTCAGAAGGCTGAGGCAGGAGGATCACTGTGAATTCAAGGCCAGCCTGAACTACATAACAAGACCTTGTCTCAAAAAACAAAAAGGCATTTGTAATTGGTTTCATCTGCCAAAATAGACTCTAAAAATATAGCAGATACTAAGAAAGGAAGTTATATACCATGGGAAAGAAAGGAAAGAGAATTTTTATTTTAGTTATTTTAACTTTTCTGATTTTTGAAGTATGGAACAAGTTACCTGTTTAAAAGGGAAAATTACAAATATAAAAAAATTCAGTGCTTACTTCAGCAGCACATATACTACAATTGGAATGATACAGAGATTAGCATGGGCCCTGTGCAAGGATGACACGCAAATTTGTGAAGTGTTCCATATCAAACAAAAAAATTTATATCATGGAGTGCTATGCAACCACTGTAAATAATGTAGAAAATATATGTATTGAATTGAGAAAAAAGTCTGTAATACAGGAAGTGCAAAAAGAAGGTTGTAAAATAAAGTGTAAAAAATATTCAATAACTAGGGGGTGGTTTCAGTTTATTTCAGATCCTTGGAAGACATTTCAAGGAATATATGATAGGGCCCCTTGAAATGGAACTGAAAAAGATTGTGCAATAGTATGTAAAATTTTAACAAGATAAACATATTCACTGTAAGAAATACAGTGTGTGTAAATTTCAAAAGAGATGACAAAAATGTGCTCAAACAGTTGCATTGATGTGGTAAGGTGTGTAGCGATTTATCACTAGAATTATTTGTAATCTTATTGCATGTTATTATGAAAAGAATTAAACTATTTGAATGATATTTCTGTAAAGCTGAAGTTGCTGGACCCACCTTAGCCAGCAGGAAGGTGTGTGCAGAAAAGAGCAGCCACAGGGGTGGATGGGAGCTTCAGAAAGAGGTCTTTAAGGGAGAGTAGGGCAGGAGGCAGGAGGCCCAGCTAGGGTGGGTGATGACTGTAGTAATCCCAGTTCTCCAAACTGGTGATTTCCTTCAGAAAGTACAGCCTGGCAAGGCGGCACACATCTGTAATCCCAGCACTTGGGAGGCAGAAGCAGGAAGATCGTTGCGAGTTCAAGACCAGCCTGGGCTACTAAGTGAGCTCAAGGCCAGCCTGAACTGCATCGTCAGACCTTTTCTCAAAAAGACAAAGAACAAACAAACAAACTCAAAGCTGGGTACTTGTAAAGAAAAGAGTTTTTTTTAGCTCGCGGTTCTGGAAATTCAAAAGCACGGCCCCAAGCACCCGCTTGGCTCTGGCGCAGGCATCAGAACGGCAGTAGTGCGTCTGAGGGTGGTGGTGGTACATGTGCAAGAGGATTTAGTGGAAGTCCCAGGCTTCCTTATAACAAGGCATACTGGACGGTACTAACCCATCCCGTGAAACCCACATTAGTGGGTGCTACCCCATGATCTAACCTTCCCTCCCTCTTTGTGGCTCACCACCTCAGCACCAACACAGTGGGGACCAGACCTCTGCCACAGAAATCCTTAAGGACCAGGCTGGGGATTTAGCTCAGCTGCAAAAGCGCCTGCCTGGCATGCGCAAGGTCGTGAGTTCGGTTCCCGGTACCAGAGAAAACCAAAAAAAATCCTTGAGGACCAACACTAATCTTAACTATAGCAAGTAGACTTTTTTTCCTTTTGCCTTCCTTTGTCCTATCTTGCCTCCCTCTCTCTTTGTTCTTTTTTGTATTTTACCTTCTTATTGGCATATAGCATACCTGCAAAATGTAGCATTCACTTTTATTTATGTGTGTTCTTTCTACCTTTTGTTTATATTCTTTTAAAGTCTGAAATAAAGGGCTTGGATGTAGCTCAGTGGTAGAGGACTTGCCTAGCACGCACAAGGTCCTGGCTTCAATCCCAACACCACAGAGTAATAAAATGTGAAATCAATGCAAAACTATTTTCCAGAATAATCACAATTTTGTAAAATAATGAGAATTATGTATTTTTAAACATTACATGGTACACCTAAGTATGTACAATTTTTATCTATGAATAAAAATAAATAAACAAACAAATAAATAAATAAATAATTATGCTAAGGGTACAGAAGGAAATGCACTGTAATATAAATACTGATTATCTCTGCATGTAGGATAATAGCTGCTTTTTATTTTATTCCTGTTACTTCTCTTCTTCCCCAGGATATATACTTTGCCTTTAGTGGCAAATAATATTTGGGATTCTTGTTTTCACTTTTTTTTTTTTTTTGTCTTTTTGAGACAGGGCTTCACTGTGCAGTTCAGGCTGGCCTTGAATTCATTTTGTAGCCCAGGCTGGCCTCGAACTCACCGTGATCTTCCGGCCTCAGCCTCCCAAGTACTGGGATTACAGGTGCCACTGTGCCAGCTTTTGTTTTCACTTTTGATTAGAAGTATTTTCTTTTTTAGTGGTGACAAGGTTTATTTGAACAAGTAAAAGTGGAGAGTGATGCAGAAGCTACCTCTGCAGAGCAAGTGTGGGCCGATTAAAAGAGGAAAAAGCAAGATAAAAGTACACCCTGGAGGACACAGGGCGGGATATCATAAGGAAGCGTTTTCAAGTGCATAGAAAGGTAGAAGGAACAATCCCAAAATATGTGTATTTCCAATACCAATTTTTCACATTTTGCCATATTTCCTTCATCCATTTTTATGCTATCATTACATTTAACCCTAGTTAATTCAATCTTCATATCTAAACTACTGACTCTTTTTATATAATTATAGTAACATTAGAATTCTTATTAAGTTTAACACTAGTTCCATAATATCATTTGCACCTAGTTCGTGCTCATATTTCCCTAATTGACCCCAAATGTTTCTTATAGCTAGTTTGTTCCAGCCAGTCATTGCATTTGGTGTTATGTAGGGTTCTTTTGAGAAACCTGACTATGACGGTTATGCTTAATTGTCAATTTGATTTGATTAGAGCCATGTAGGGGACTAGGATGTATCTGGGTGGGTTGTGGAGGAGGGACCTTGGCCCCTGGCCACTTCCTCTCTGGCACCGTTTTGCCCTGCTCCTTGAATGTCCTGACCTGAGCTGCTCTGTTCTGCTACTCCCTTCCACCATGATGTTCCTGCTGTGGGGCCAGCCAGCCATGGACTGGAGCCTCTGAACCCATGAACAAAAGTAAGCCCTTCCTCCTTTAAGTTGTGTATGTTGGACATTTGTTACCATTCACAACAATCTTAGCATTTCGTGAAGAAGGTGGCATTTGAAATCTTGGTCTTCAGCAGGGCATGGTGTTGCATGCCTGTAGTCCAGCACTCAGGAGGCTGAGGCAAGAGGGTCACCGTGAGTTCAAGGCTAGCCTTGGATACATAAGTGAGTTCAAGGCCATGCTGAACTACATAGTGAGACCCTCTCTAAAAAAGAGAGAGGAGAGAGAGAGAGAGACAGAGAGAGAGAGAGACACAGAGAGAGAGAGAGAGAGAAATCTTGGTCTTCAAGGATATGTCAGGATTGACGTGTGGACAGAAGTGAGGTCATTTGAAGAGCAAAGACCAAGGTGAACAACTGTAAGAGAGATGAAAGAGAGGAGATATGTTTGGTGAGTGGCAAGAAGCTCATTTTATTTGGATCAAAGGGAAGAGGATGGGGAGATAAAATGAGCAGAATAAGTTGGAGACAGATCACAGAGGGTCTTCAAGTTATTTCCACTTTGTAGACTACTTGGCAGTACAAGGGAGCCCCAGTTATGAATAACCCATCAGCCCACAGTGCTATGGGACAGTGGCTGTGTTTTATTTACTTGTGTGCCCTGGCCTCTAGCAGAATATAACTTGTGGGACACTCAAGATATGTACCATTGTTAAACATGTGGTACTATCGAAAGATTTTTGGTCAGAGACTGACATGCCAAAACCTCCTTTGGGAAGACTTAGAATATTAGGGGTAATAATTGTGAGTAAAAGAAGGCTTTGTAGAGGGGCGGGGCTTGGCTAACCTAGGTGGAGAAACAACATAAACAAAGACAAGGAAGAAGGAGTTGAGGATAATACAATGACTACTGAGGAGAATTTACAGGGGTGGTTGAAAATATGGT
>NW_004955479.1:9909836-9913017 GCF_000276665.1 Chinchilla lanigera | reverse complement strand
TTTTTGGTTTTTCTGCGGTACCGGGAACCGAACTCACGACCTTGCGCTTGCCAGGCAGGTGCTTTTGCCGCTGAGCTAAATCCCCAGCCCCTAGCATATTGCTGTTAATCCCTCTCAAATACTCCCTGTCTTAGGTACTTTTCTCTTGTTGCTAAGACAAAATATCCAACACCAAAGTTAAGGAAGGAAAGATTTACTTAGCTCACAGTTTGTGGAAGTTTCAGTCCCTAATCAGCTGGCTCCAAGGCAGGGTGGCATGGCAGAGGGGCAACAGTTCATGGCAACACAAGACAGCAAAAACAACTAGAGCAAAAAGGGGGGAAGAGCAAGCTTCTTTTCCTCCCTTATATTGTAAGCAGGCCACCCGCCCTTGGGTAGGTGTAGCACTCACATCATCTCCCTGCCCTCCTCTTGCACATGCTCAAGATGTTTATAAAGTGAGGCTCCTGGCCCCCTGCTGAGTCACTTTGTTGAATTTCTAAATTTCTCAAGTTGACCCAGTGAACAACAGCCTAGAGTGGTAAGGGCATGTCCTTTACACCTCAGTAACTACTGAGTTACTTAGTAATGCTTCTGAACATCTCAAGTTGACACAGTGTCCCATCCATTACACCCCGCTCACACTGAACACATTTATCCCATCATTCTTGCCACTTTCTGAAGCAGGGCTGGAAGTCATTCATGAGAGTCTTTATGAGGTGTGATAAAAAATACACTGAATGTTGCTACCGAGTGCCATCCAATGGGAAGGCAGGCTTGGTAAAAAAAAATAAAAAATTTTTAAAAAGGCAGTACGATGTGTTCTCATCCACCTTTTTCTGGTGCGGGGTGCCTTCTGGCTCTTCTCCAAAGTTAAAGGACCGTGAAGGGTAAATGTTTTGGATCAACTCATGACACTGAGGCAACAACAACAGCACAACCAAAGATACTCATGAAAGACTTGCTTCAGAAAGGGGCAAAAATGATGGGCTTAGTGTGTTCAAAGCAAGGGAGGTTAGATTGAGGGAGATTAATGGTAATGTGCCTTTTACTGTAATACTGTTTTAAAAATTTAACATTCACTATATTTTTAGATCATACCTCATATTTGGGGATGTTCTGAGAAATGAAATTCTAAAAGACAGTAATAGCATAGTTAGGGGATCTAATATTGGTAAATAGTCTCTGTTATTAATAAATACCTTCTAATCATATTCAAGATTTGGGCTTTTAAAATTTTGCCTACCTATGTCTTTTCATATACGAATAAATTTTAGTTCAAAATTGTATAAGACTATTCTGAGCTTGGAAACAATTAATAACTCTGGAAAACTCAAACTAAGAGAATATTAAATGAGAATTATATTGGGTTGTGCTCATTTCAAATTTATTAGACAGTTGGACTATGATACTGAGTATAATTACATATATGAAATGGGAAAATGATTGGCAGTGCTCAAAAAGGAAGGGAGTAGGAATAATAAATGACATTTAGAGGAAACTTAGCAAATTTCATTAAAATGTGATACAGAAAGCAGAACATTTGCTGACTCCACATAGGAGACTGTGCGCTGTTATCGCATGTAGCAGTTTATCTATCCTCAAGATAGAGGTTGGACTGTTCTTGGTGATACTCAAGTTAAGAGCATGAGGATGGGTGCAGAACCAGAAAAAATTAAAAACAGAACAACAAAAACTAGTTATCTTTATCTTATTGCCCAGCAAACGATTCAAATTTGTTTGGATTATTTATCAGTGGTTCTTAAGACTTTCTTAGCACAAGGATCACCTAGGGAGTTTGTTGAAGGGACAGGTCCCCAGGCCTGAGCCCCATTTAAATTATTTTTCCAGCACTAGGAGTTGAACCCAAGGGCTTTGCATTGAGCTACATCCTCAGCCCTTTTTTAAAAGAAGTTTTTTGAGACAGGGTCTTACCAAATTGCTAAGTTAACCAGGCTGAACTCCAACTTGTGATCCACCTGCTTCAGCCTCCCAGCTTGCTGAGGTTATAGGCATGCACCACCACACCTTGCTAGCACATTGGAAATTTATTTACTTAAATAAGCAAGCTTTGTAATTCCAATATAGAACACTATGCACGATACTTTGAAAAACTTTTCTAAGGAACCTAGTATCTTTCTTCAGTAAGAATATGACTTGTACAATTAAAACGTTAGTTCCATCTTAAAATAGTTTATTTTTATTTTATTTAGTTTGGGAACAGGATCGTGAAATGCAGTGGAGGCCAGCCTCTAACTGGTTGAGTGCCCTCTAACTCAAATTGATAATCATCTTACCTCAGTCTTCCAAGTGCTGAGATTACAGGTGTGTGCCACTAGTACCAGCTTAGCTTTATTTTTAAAAAGTATATTTAGGATTACATTCAACTTCAAGAAGTAGAAAACACAACCAACAGCGGCTTGAATAAGTAGGTTTTGTTTTGTGTGCTTTTTGTGTTGGGCAATAAAAAGCTTGTGAGTAGACTGTCCAGGGATGGTCCTTTGCACCCAATGTCTTCAAAGGGCCAGGATCTTATTCTTCTGCTACCCTATTTTGGGGAACAACCTTCACTCTCATGCTCACAAAATAACTGCTGCATACCCAACATCACACCCACACTCCAGGTAGGGGAAGAAGGCAAATGTGCAAGCTGGATACATTAGTCCCTATTACAAAATACAGACACTTTACTAGCAATTTGCGCTGAAAGTCCACCTGTCATAACTGGATCACATTGCCATCTCTGGAAAGCAGTAAATATTGCTAACTAAATGTACTGCTTTAGGTATACACGTGTCTATAGTCCTAACTACTTGGACTGAGGAGGAGGATCACTTGAGGCCATGAGTTCAAGGCCATGGCACCATAGAAAGACCCTGTCTCAAAAACAAATACATAGGACGGTTATAGGTCAGTGGTAAAGCAAATGTTTAGCATTGAGGAAGTCCAAGATTCAATCAATCCTTAGTACCACTGAATGAATGACTTCTCCAAGTGAAAAAAAAAAAAAAAAAAGGAGCTGTATTGTAAAGAAAGAAGAAGAAGAAGGATATGGACAGGAAGTCAGAACATTTTCTGTTCCAAAGTGTATACTATGTGATAGAGTGTCTAAAAGAATCAGTCTGGCTGGGCATGATGGTGCACGCCTGTAATCCTGGCACTTGGGAGGCTGAGGCAGGAGGATCGTTGCAAGCTCAAGACC
>NW_004955479.1:9881035-9909736 GCF_000276665.1 Chinchilla lanigera | reverse complement strand
GCACTCAGGAGACTGAGGCAGGAGGATTGTTGTGAATTTGAGGCCAGCCAGGGCTACAGAGGGAGCTCAAGGCCAGCCTGAACTACATAGAAAGAACCGGTCTCAAAAAAAAAAAAAAAAAAAAAAAAAAAAAAAGAATCAGTCTGTATCTCTGGGCTTGGTGGCACACACATGTAATCCCAGCACTCAGGAGGCTGAGGCAGGAGGATCAGTGCAAGTTTGAGACCAGCCTGGGCTACACAGTGAAACCCTGCCTCAAAAAATAAAAAAATAAATAATAAAAGAGTATATCTGCATGTGTTAATTTAAATGTTTGTATGAGGGGCTGGACGTGATGATGGACACCTGTGATCCCAGCACTCAGGAGGCTGAGGCAAGAGGATTGCTATGAGTTGAGGCCACCCTGAGCTACATAGTGAGTTCATGGCCATCTTGGACTACATAGTGAGACCTTGTCTCAAAAAAATTTGTCTGAGTCCTAAAGTATAAGGTAAGGTCATAGAATTGATTAGAAATTCATTTAATAAATATGTTTCTTGGCAAAGACTCACAGAGATGAATGACCCACCATTAGCAGCCTTGAAGAACTCACAGTCTTGCTAGGGAATCAGATACGTAGGTATGTACATGGCTGTAAGGGAAACTGCTGGACCATTACATTACATTTTACTTTCAACTGTTCCATCCTCATCCATAGAGGTGTGGCCACTGTGTACAGTGCTGCTGTGGTTTACAGCTAGATGCCCCCCAAAGCCTCCTGCACTCATAGATAGGGCTTTGGGGAGCTGGTGGTTGTGGGTGTGTGATACTTGATTAGTACATGATGGGTTTAGAGCTGGGCTCGAGGTTGGGAGGTGAAGCCTTAGGGGAAGAGGTGGGTCCCTGGGAGAGTGGCCCGGAAGGGTGGATCCCCCACTCCCTGGAGCTCTCTGAGCTTGCTGCCTGCCTGTAGTCTTCCCCTCTGTGCTGCTTCCCTCCCTTGGATCCAGCCTGAAGCCTCTACAAACTGTGATCCAAGATAAAAGCTCTCCTTTAGACTGTGGGTGTTGGGTATTGCATCTCAGCTATGACAGAGTACCTGAGATCAGTGTGGTCCCGCCCTCCTCTCATCCCCCGCCCAGAAAAGTCCTGCCCTGCCTTGCCCTGGGCCAGTGAATTCTCCCCCAGGTGGAAACAGTCCTTTCTCTCTCTGTAACTACACCCCTAATGGAAAACTTGAGAGCTGAGGGACCACTCTGTTTTTTGCCATTGGAACTAGGAGAGAGAAAAAAGTTGGTTTTTATCAGGAGCATGAATCGGCCACCCAGAGAACAGGAAAGAGAAATGGCCGGAGAGAAGAGGCTTCTCTTCCTGCGCTAGTACCTCAGGCCCAGCTTCTGCCTTGTGCTTGAGTCCCAAGCATTTCCTTGTTATTCTTTCAATACAGTTCCTGCTAAGCAAGTTTAAATCAGTCCTTCTCTCTCTTTCTTCCTTTTTTGTTTTTGTTTGTTTTCTGAGACAGAGTTGGACTTGAACTCATTATGTAGTCCATGCTCATCTTGAATTCATGGCATCCTTCTACCTCAGCCTTCTGTTTTTTTTGTTTGTTTGTTTGTTTGTTTTGTTTTTTTTTTTCCGGTACCGGGAACCGAACTCACGACCTTGCACTTGCCAGGCAGGTGCTTTTGCCACTGAGCTAAATCCCCAGCCCCTACCTCAGCCTTCTGAGTGCTGGTATTACAGGCTTGCACCACCATGCCTGGCAAGCGTCTCTTTCTTTCAACCAAATAATTCTTATCAATAGAATTGTAACTGTATGATGCAATGACTATGACAAGAACTTGACACTGCCAGAAGGGAAGTGGGCTGGAATGAGAGGGAAGCGAAGAGTTCAAGGGAGAGGTGGCATTTGAGTGAGTTGGACCAGGAGGAGGGAGCAGTATTTGGCTAACTAGAGGGATGAGGGAAGTGCATGATGGTGCAGAGATGTGAGGCATGATTCATGGTCCAGAAAAACAAACACAAAGAAACAAAAAACCCACAAGCCAGGCGTGGTGGTGCACACCTGTAATCCTAGCACTTGGGAGGCTGGGGCAGAAGCATCACCCCGACTTCTAGGCCAGCCTGGGCTACATAGTTAGTTCAGGAACAGCTGAGCTATACAGCGAGATCCTATCTCAAAAAAATCCAGCCAACCAGCCAAACAAACAAACAAAACAAAGCAAAGAAATGATTAATGGGCCGGCATGTGGGAGATGTGAAAGGAATGACACAGGAGGGTGATGCACAGGAGGGTGACTGGACGGGGCCCTAGGGTAAGGAGATAAGCATGTCCTTCCTGTCAGCATGGTTGCACATGCTTAAGGATTTTGTACAGCAAAATGTATGCTAAAAAAGACAGCAAAATAGAAGATCAGAGTAACTTGAAATAATAGGCAGAGGTACCTCAACATGATTGAAACAAATTATTTAAGCAAAAAGATAGGCTTAAGTGGGAAAAGAATGTTTTTCAGAAAACCTATATATCGTGGAATCAACTATAAGCAAGGATCCCCCCCACACCACACACATGCCTGCCTTTCTTTTTGTGATGCTGGGGATTGAAGCCAGGACCTTTGTACTGAGCTACATCCTTTTACTTTTTATTTATTTTTTTTTTGTTTTTTTTTCCTGGTACCGGGAATTGAACTCACAACCTTGCGCTTGCTAGGAAGGTGCTGTGCTGCTGAGCTAAATCCCCAGCCCCTTATTTTTTATTTTGAATCAGGATCTCTCTAAGGTACACAGGCTGGGCTTGAGCTTGCAATCCTCCTGCATCAGCCTTCCAAGGTGCTGGGATTATAGGTATGTGCCTCTGTGCCCAGCTAAGATGTCATTCTTTTGTTTGTTTGTTTGTTTGTTTTTTTGGAACTAGGAATCAAACTAAGGACCTTGTTCTTCCCAGGCAAGTGCTTTGCCACTGAGCTATACTCCTGGCCATGAGATGTCATTTTTGTATTTTTGTTGCTGTTGTTGTCATTGTTTTGTTTTTCTTCCGGTACCAGGAATTGAACTCACGACCTTGCACTTGCCAGGCAAGGGCTGTGCCTCTGAGCTAAATCCCCAGCTGCAAGATGTCATTCTTTTTTTTTTTTTTTTTTTTTGGTTTTTCTCCGGTACTGGGAACCGAACTCACAACCTTGCGCTTGCCAGGCAAGCGCTTTTGCCGCTGAGCTAAATCCCCAGCCCCAAGATGTCATTCTTGAAGGAGACATTTCATAGTTTTGATCAATGATTGAGAAAGGACAAACAGTACATTTTATAAGGGTAAGGTCTATATCTTGCTGCAGCACTGGGATGTAGTAGGTGTTTCATAAACACTATTGTATGGAGGAGAGAATGAACTAATTATGGCTGAATAGATTGTAATTGTGATAGCATTGGTCTCTGGCTGTTAATCATGATAAGAGAATACAAAGTGACACACTTTTACTATCTATTTGGGTAAAGGATTTATTTACACAATATATATAGTCAGCCCTCTGTATCCGTTCTGCATCTGTGGATTCCTAATCAATTGCTGATTTTTTTTTAATCCCAGGACCTTGTGCATGGATTGGAATATTTGGAAAAAAAATTGTGTTTGTGCTGAACATGTGCAGGGTTTTTTTTAAATCATTATTCTGTGAACAATATAGTACAACTATTAACATAGCATTTACATTGTATTAAGTACTATAAGTAATCTAGAGATGATTTAAAGTATACAAGAGTATGTGCACAGGTTGTATGCAAGCACAACAGTTTTATTCAAGAGACTTGAGCGCCTGTGCCATATGCCCACGGGTGTGGTTCCCACCGAGGCTGTCCTCGAACCCAGCCTCAGTGAGTACCCATGGATGAGCATTCTGTGAAAGGAGAGGCTGCGAAATTTTATTGCCCTCCAGCCCTTTTCTACTTGGCATCCTTAGGGACTACTTCTAACCAGGAATACCTAACCTCTAGCTAAAGATAAATGCAAAACCATACTTCTGCCTAACAAAGTACACCATCCAGTGTATAATAGAAAACATACTAAACTTCTCCCCAAAAAGGATGCCAGAATCTCTTTACTATTTCTGAGTAATGTTCATCTCTTTTCTGTCTGATTCATATCCATCCTTTCCTATTCTGTAACTAAATACTGAGATATTAGGTTAAGTACTATTAACACATGTTATATTAAATGCTAGGAGAAGGGGAGAGGGGAAGAAAAATAGGCATATATGCCAGGCATGGTGGTGCACACCTGTAATCCCAGCACTTGGGAGGCTGAGGCAGGAGGATTATTGTGAGTTCAAGGCCAGCCTGAACTGCATAGCGAGACCCTGTCTCAAAAAGACAAATAATAATAATAAAGTTTGAAAAATAGGCATATATATTTTTTATATATGCAAATATGTTCAAATCAGAATAAGGAAAAGCATTCATAACTATTCTAGCTTTTTTCTGCTACCAGTCACAGGGCTGCAATAGGTACTCATAGCCCCTTCCTCCACCAACAAATTTCCTTTGCCCCGAATGCCCACATGGGCTGGTTGGAATCTGGTGGAGACTCTCAAACCTTCAGTCCTGAAGGGTCTGTCCCTTTACCAGCCCTACCTGGGTGGCTTATGGTAGTCTTGCTGGCTGACCGCACATCTCATTATTAAGGTTCCACTACTGCTTCCGTCATCTGCCAGAGGAGAAAGGTAAATGGCGATGTGTCAGGCGTCGTCACTGCCGCAGTGCTCAAGGCTCTGATCCCGGCCACAGTCTCGGGAGTGTGGTGTTGCCTTTAGTGTCTGAGACTGGCAGGTAGAGACGGCTCTAGAAGCTTCTGTTGGCCCTGCCTAGCACAGTAGCCCTCACTCTATGAAGCATGAAACCAGCATGGGGATTCTGCCAGCTGCTCAACACGCCTGTGCCAGTCACACAGCACAAACCTGGGGAGCTAACTAGAGAGACGTTGTGGGAACCCACTGGGCCGCTGTGAGACAAACCGAGGCAGAACGCCAGTGGATCATCTGGTACTTAGTGTGTGCAAGGCCTTGGGTTCAATCTCTGGTACCACAAGCAATGAGTCAGTCAAGCAAGCAATCAACTTGGGAGGCTGAGGCAAGAGGATCGCCATGAGCTCAAGGCCAGCCTAGGTTACATAGTAAATTCCCTGTCCAAATTACATAGCAGGATCTTGTCTTTAAAAAAAGAAAGTTAAATAAAGAGAGAAAAAGAAAACTCCAACTTTAGTATGCTATCTATTTCAGTTCTAGAAACACAATCAACTGGCTAATACAAAAGAGCTCCTCGGGTCAGACAGTTTTGGTTATTCCTTTGGTTCCTTGGTCTACCACAGTAACCGCACCCACACTTCCTCTGCACGTTAAGCACCACTACTTGATCTTGACCCTCCAGGACCCTATCCTCTCCCGCTGAATTCAGGCGGCCCCAATTAATGACAGCAGTTTCTACCCTCATTCCTGGTGTGCAGAGAGTACTTGCTAGAGAGCTCTTCAAGGAAGCTGGAGCTCTCCTTACAAAAGTATTTCCTTCTCCTGAGGGACATAGGGAAAGTGACATCTTACAGGTAAATCTACTCTTTGATTCCAGTATCCCTAAGCCTTGGGAAAATTGTCTCCCTAGTCAGCTGATATCGGAGGTGATTTTGCCCTCTGAGACATTTGGAATTCTGGAGACATTTTTGGTTGTTACAGCTAAGAGGGCACTGCTATCTATTGGGTAGGGGCCAGGGCTACTGCTAAACTGGGCAGGACTAGGATGGGGTGAGTAGAACACCCAGGACACAAAAGCTATACATCCTGCAATGTACAGGACATCACCTCCGTGACCAAGTATTATATTAACAATGCCAAGACTGAGCAGCTCTGCTCCTTAGTGTAACAAGGAAACTTCATCCAGTCTAGGCTACCTTGTGTCCCGATTTCAGTTAACTAACTAAAAATACCAGAACCATTCCTAGCAACTTGAATTAATGTATTAAATCCAGAACCTCTGCTTGGTGAACTCATAGCACCAAACTGGGCCTGGCCCAACTTTCTATTTCTTTCACTCTGATCTCATACTCTTAGGAACCATCCTGCAAGGGGTGGTAGCACACACCTGTAATCCTAGTACTTGGGTGGATGAGGCAGGAGGATTGCTGCAAATTCAGTGCCAGCCTGGTCTACATAGTGAGTTTAAAGCCAGCCTCTATTATGCTGACCTTGCTCAAAAAAACAAAAACCAAACAAACAAAAGAACGATGCCACACATATCCCCCAGGTTCCTATAAATTGGTTGTTGTAAATTGTGAATTTGCTTCAGTCTGGGAATTGGTTGGTATAAATTGGTAAAATCATGCAATTTTTCATTGTATATCTTGCCTCTTCATGATTTATATTTTGTGCTGCTTTAACTTGGATCTTATAGATCTGGGAGCAGTGTGAAATACTAGGAAAGGGTTCTTGCAATGCTCCTACCTCAGGGGAAGGCCATTATGGGTCTTTGGGGCTAGAAGAATCTGTCACAAATTTTTAATGGAATGACATGGGGGAAATAAATAAAAATATTGAAGTACAACTGGATTTTATTTTTAAGTATGTTCATTACAGATATGATTTCATTAAGTAAAAACAGATGGGATTTGTCTCTTAAAAGAGAGTCTGGATATAAATTGATTTGGATAGAATATATTAGCTCTGTTATGAAATTCATGTATTTATGATAGAAATTACTGGAGCATTTGTATCACTTGATTACAGAAACGTGACTCACCTTTTCAAGGGGATGTATTTGTAACAGGACACTGTTTCTCCAAGGTACTTTTTGTGGGCACTCCCTGTGAATTAAAACCTGTGATACGAGGTTTAAACTCTAATCCGTGAGAAAAATGCAGATCCTTGCTCCCAGAATGGCACTGTGCTTCTGGGAGTGTCCAGACATACACAGCAAACATGCTGAGGGCACACACTGTACGCCAGGCACTGCAGGGAGTGCGGGCACAAAATGAATAACAGAGCCTCAGCCACAGCCTAGAAGACCCCAGTCGAGCTGCAAGCTTCGAGGATGAAAGAATATAAAGCTGAAAAGAAACAAGATAATTCTGGAAACATCCCAGCCCATATTTAAAAAGAAAAAATACTTCAAACTGTTATACAATTAGGACATATTCATTATAAAAAACAAAAAAAATAAAATGACCAAAAGCCCATTGCCTTCTGGAATTTTCTGTAAGCATGCACATGCACAAATGTGTATTTTTCATAAAAATGAGTCGCTGTTTAATGGTTCCAGAGATTAGACAACATCATGCAAGGTCTGATGTTTTTAAAGAACAAGGAAAGTATTCTATAATTGCCATTTGTGCTATCCTCTGTGATCATCCTGCTAATTTTATTTAGGTAACTATTCTGCGATTAATTCCTACTAAGCATTAAAATTGTGTTTGCTTTGATGTGGAATTTGATGTTTGTCAGAATAAGTTTTGCCTAGTGACTTGAAAGAGAAGTCAAGTCTGACAGCCAAGGGAAGAGGAAGAGCGAGGTGGTGTGGCATATAACTGCAGTCCCAGCACTCAGGAGGTGGAGCCAGAAGGATCACCGTGAGTTTGAGGCCAGCCTAGGCTACACAGAAAGACCTTGTATTTAAAAACAAGAAAGAAAAGAAAACCCAGGCGTGGTGGCACATGCCTGTAATCCCAGCACTTGGGAGGCTGAGGCAGGAGGATCATTGCAAGTTCAAGACCAGCCTGGGCTACAAAGTGAGCTCAAGATCAGCCTGAACTGCATAGCAAGACCCTGTCTCAAAAAGACCAAACAAACAAACAAATTAAAAAAAAAAAAAAAGAAGAATGAAGTGATGTGAAGCCAGGCATGGTGGCCTACAGCTGTAATCCCAGCACTCAGGAAGCAGAGGCAGGAGGATTGCTACAAGTTCAAGGACTACATAGTGAGGTCAAGACCAGCCTGGACTATACAGCAAGACCTTGTCTCAAAAAACTTAAAAATAAACAAAAAAAACTTCTAAAAAATCTTGGTGTTAAAAAGCAGCAAAGGCAAAGAAATCATTCACAAAAATGTGGTTAAATGAAAAAAGTGGTCAAATGAGCCAGTTTGCCTGGGACTAAAGGGATTTATGGTACATGGGACTTACAGTGCCAAAGCCCAGAGAGTTGGGGGAAGTTTGTCTGGCTGGTGATCTTAGGCAGAACCTGGTGTATTAGGGAACACATGCTGTATGTACATCATTAGTGCCTAAATCTGAAACCTTCTGCATTCTGAACCCAAGGGATCTGAGTGTACACAACTAGTCACTGTTCTAAGTACAGGGTATCTGAAAAGCTGGGAAACATTGGATAAATGTATTTAGCTTTTAAAATAATATGTCCTTTTTCCTTCTTGGAGACGGTGTCTTATTAGTGGGCCAGGCTGGGCCAGAACACTTGGCCCTGAGCAATCCTCCTGTCTCAGCCTCCCAAATGCTGGAACTATAGGCAATTGCTATTGTGCCCAGTTTATTATATGCAACTTTTTTTTTTTTTTTTGTGGTACCAGGGATCGAACTCAGGACCTTGCACTTGCCAGGCAGGCACTTGTGCCACTGAGCTAAATCCCCAGTTATTTGCAACTTTTTGACTCCAAGACATCATTCAGATGAAACATTTCTAAATTTAAAGTAATAGGTGCACTTGTTAATGAAAAAAGCTTATATATATATATATATATATATATATATATATAATAATCTCCCCTATATATTTAGATTTTTTTGGACATTATTTATTTTTACTTTTTAGAGATTAAAATTATACTCACTGTTTTAAACTGGAGCTTGTTCAAAGCTTGAAGAAAAAGATACTATATTCTTTAAAAATCTGGCTCACATACTTTTAAAACAAGTTCATCCCACCTTTTCAGACCCACTGTAGATTATATGTGTTCATTAACCCTCTCATGATGACGTGAGGTAAGGACTACCATTGCCCTCACTTCACAAATGAGGAAACTGAGCAGACAGAAGCTGTGTCACTTTGCCCCCCGTCATCCTCATGAACATGAGCAAGAAGCTCTTGGTTTCAACCAGAAAGACTAGAGAGCCTACCTCTCGGCCTGTGCTCGTCACCCCGACCTTGCCTGAGTCCCAGGAGAAAAGTGTATCTGAGAAGAGACTTGGAGCTGACCACTTCTAGGGGGCACCCAGAGTCTCGATTCTGAAGCAGGGCGAGGAGGCCGATATCAAGCACATGCAGTTTCCAGACCACAACCCAGGCTTCATCCCCCTCACTTCGATTATAGAACGTATTGGTAGTGGAAAAGGGTGAAGAAGCGATAATCTTTTTTCTTTTTTTTTTGGTACTGGAGAGTGAACTCAGGTCCTTTGCACTGGCTACATCCCTATCCCTTCTCTGAAACAGGGTCTTGCTAAATTGCCCAGACTGGGCTCGAGCTTGTGATCCTCCTGTCTAGTCCCAGCATGCTGGCATTGCAGGTGTGCTTTCTGAGTCCTGTGATTACACACCTGTACCACCATAACGGGCTCCCAGGCCGTCTTAACTTCTAATTTGAGAGCCTATTTGGAGGTTCTAGTGGGGAAGTGCAGTTACTTGTATACCCTTGACCAGGAAACCGTCCTCCTCTATGGGGTGTCATCCTCTTCCACTGAGGGAGCGTACAGCTGGGGGGCCTGTGCGTATGGAGCCGTGAGGGAGGAGGAGGACAGCCACCCCACAGCCAGCCAGATCAACCAGCCGGCCAGATCAGCCAAATCAACCCCTGCAATCAGTGGGGTGACAGATGTTGCGGCCAGGTTGCCCTCTCATCCTAAATTTTATTTTGGAGACTGGAGATATAGCTCAGTGGCACAAGCGCCTACCTGGCAAGTGCAAGGTCCTGAGTTTGATTCTCGGTCCCAAATAAAAAGTTAGTAATGGCTAAATTGTATTCTGAGACAGAGTCCTGCTAAGTTCCCCAGGCTGGCCTGGAATCTGTGTTCCTTCTGTCTCAGCTTCTCTAGTAGCTGTGATCACAGGCACTGGTGTTGTCCTAACCAGGGTGACAGGTCCCGAGAATGAGGTGCGCATAGATGAAAAGAAAAGTAAGAGAGACAAAAAACAAGAGAGGCAAAAGTCTGGGATCAGGCGGCTTACTGCCTCTTGGACTGCAGCTCCAATTACCAATCTCAGTCACCTTTTATTGAGCGAGAACCAAGGGCGCAGCCAGTACAAATGGGCAGATGGTAAACGTTTTAGTAATTAAAGCATTATCCTCCAATTCTGCCTCTTATGCTGCTGGCAACAATCCCCTGTGGGCCTCCCACACCCAGCAAAACGCTCACTCAGTTCAGCTGGGGGTTATAAGTTGACCACTAGTTATCAATCCACTACAATCACAGTCCTTACTTAATTTTTACAATGCATGGCAAGACTAAAAAATAGGGATCTCCTGCAGTTCAAATATACTCTTATCTTCAGGTGAAAGGTTTCAGTTCATTTTTGCAACAATAAACAAATCATTGTGTGTCCTCAGTGCCTTCTAATCAAAGAATGTCCTGCTCCACACACTGGCTACCACACCAGGTTTGGCGTTACTTTCTCAAATGGAACTGTTTCTGGGAGGGTTACTCAGCCTCGTCTGTGTACTTCGTATCTTAGAAGTTCGACATCAGGTGTTTACCCCTTACACCTTCCATTCAGATCACTGGAAATCAAAGGCTATTGCTGAGCTGCAACCGAATCTCATGTGCCCCAGATTTGGCCACTCTGCTTTGGGGGTGAAATTGTTTCCAATGCTTAGGTGGGTAGAACTAAATCTTTGTCTGTTGTCTTTCTAAGTTCAGCATCCATTCCCCCTTCTGGAACCAATATGGTAGATTTCCTTTGGGAAACACCCTGCCACTCGTCTTAGGCTAAGTGAATAAGGGGCAGATCTAAATCAGGAGCCCGGAGTTGGAAACCAGGACTCTGTTCTAACCAATCAGAAAACAGGGATGGGAATGGGATACAAGTTGGTCCAATCAGAGTAAATCCCAGATCTTGGTGGGGAAGGGAAATATCATAAAAGAGATATTGTCTCTCTTTGGCTGGGATCGCTAGCATTGCAGGTGACCTCCTTCCACAGGATCACCCCAGGGATCCTGAGAAAGGAGTGTCACGTTGAGGAGAGGCAGAACTAAGAGACAAGGTTAAACCAAGTCTTGATGACACAGAGCCATAAATTCGTATGGCAGGTGAAATTGGCCCTAACTTTAGACTTTTTGCTTATGTCAGTTGGGATAATCAGTGTGTTTTTTCTTTTTTCTTTTTTTTTTCTTTTTTCCTTAAGTCAGACAGAAAAGTATTTTCAGTCCCCTTGCAGCTGAGATCAACTGACCCACACACCACAGCTCTGGTTGTGCCTGTGAATGTCAGCAGGGTCACCTGCTCTGCAGAGTTCATCCTACATGCACCCAGGCCCTGCTGTTGCCAGATCTAGGATGTCTGTCCTTATAATTTAGCTATTGATTTTTTCTTTACCTCTGGAAATTGCCAGTGACCTCCTTTCAGCAGCTCCAGTGGGCAGAAGCACAGTGGGGATCCTTTAAGAGCAGATCTGGAAGGCTGATGGTGTGGACAGCTAACCATTGTTAACGGGGTAACCACAGCTGCCTAAGTAGTCCTGTGGCAGATGCCCTGTTCCATGTGGTGAGCAGCTCCTAACTCCAGAAAGAACCCACCACCAGTTCCTGGCTGAGGGGAAATAACCCCATGAAACGTGGCTCTCTCCAGGAGTCATAGTAAAATCCTGTAAACCCAGCTGCTTGGGAGGCTGAGGCAGGAGGATGGCATGTTCAAAGCCAACTTGGGCAGGTTGGCAAGAGTCGGTCTCAAAATAAAAAATAAAAAGGCTGGGGAGGTAGCTTAGTGGTAGAGCACTTGCTTAACTTGTGAACCCCTGGGTTCAATTTCCAGTTTAAAAAAAATGGCTCTCTATGCTTAGGAAAACCAAGGAATGAGTCAGCTTTCTGGAGAAAACCCTCCTTCCCACAGCCTATGACTCATCAGTCTCTGCCTGGCCTTAGCTGCGCCACCCCTGTGCCAGGTAGTCCTTTGCATTTCTTTGAAGAGCATAATAATACTTTATGTCTGAAAGGCACTGAAGTGCTATACCTCTTTCAAAGTCCTTGTGCATTCATTATCTCATTAGGATAGCAGATTTGCTATTTTTTTCTTCAGATTCTTTTTTTTCTTTTAACTAAAATCTAGCAGAGAATTTAAAAAAAAATCTGGCTTTCAATAAGCTTTGAGAAGAGAAAATCAGAATTCAATCCAAAAGCAGAGCTTTTCTAGAGACATGAATATAATCTTTCTCTCTGAAGCCAAAAATAACGAGGGGGCAGAGGCTAGATTCTAGAGGGAAGAACATCGAGTGGGAGTTGAAACCTGGGTTTTAGTTCCAAATCTTCCTCTAAGTAGCTGTGTGACTTGCACAAGCCCCTAATTTCTCTGCGCCGTAGTTTCTGCCTTTGTCAAATGGCACTGTTGAGGCTTCCTGGGGATGTTGGCCTCGATACTTTTTGAAGGCCTCAGAGTTCTGAGGTTGTATGGCTTGGTGAATTGTAGAGTCCAAAGGGCACATTTTTATAAGCTCAGCCGCTATTGGTGTGAGCAGGGGACAATCCCTGTCCTAGTGTCAGGGGCTCCAGCATAGTGGGACATAGTGCTGAGCAGGGCCTATTCCCCAGAGATTCCAAGGCCCTCCTTAGGCCCTGCTCAGATGGTGGTGGATGGTCGGTGGTAGTTAGTTGGCTAAATGCAGGGTGAGTACCTGACCACTCACACAGTGCTGCCTCCTGACAGATGAAGGCACTCTGCTGTGGGAAGAGGCACAAGCCAAGGTCAGAGTGGTTCTTGGGATGGAAGGGGAATGGGGCTCTGGTATCTTCTGGGAGACGTGGCCTGTGTTGGGGCAGATCAGGGTGGAGGGTCCTATTTAGCAGTACAGAGACTGGCCAAGGACATTTTCCTTGCTGAGTTCTACCTTCTTTTTAGAATCCTTTCCTCAATAAGTTCCTTCTGTCCGTCCCCCACTGCCACAAGTTCCTTTTGTGTGACTGCTATACGTCTGATTCTTCCTTCATTTCCAGTGACTACTTTGAGAAACCAGGATGGCAGTGGTTCATCTTGTCTTACTCATATCTGAATTATGTATTACACAAAATTAACACAAGGAGTTACAGTTGCCATTAATGATAACAAACCTGTATCCATCCCATCAAGAAACTCTATTTGTTTCTAAACTACCTGATACTAAAGTACTCATAGTTATGTAGCAGTCACTTTTCTGTTGTCAGAAGGAAGTACCTGAGATACCCAACCTAAAAGAGAAAACTGTTTATTTGGATCATAGTTTCCAAGGGTTCAGTCCATAGCTGGCTGGCTGTAAGGCAGACATGGCATTGCAGAACAGCATGCTAGAGCAAAGCCGCTCAACACATGGCAGCCAGGCAGCAGAGAGAGGGGAAGAGCAGGAGGGAGAGATACACCGAGTGACCTACCTCCTCAGAGCATATTCAGCTGTGGGCTAATTCGCTGATGAGTGTAGCTCCCTGTGACCCAGTCACCTTCAGAAAGCTCCACCTTTGAACACATGAAATTTGGGGACGTTTTAGGCCTGCACCATAATGCTTGCTAAAGCTTTGTCTGTTTGTCCTGCCACCACTCCCAATATCCATTTGCATTTTAACAGGGGATATTGAATCCAGTTTGGTAAAAAGTACCCCTCGTAAAGTAACAAATTTGTTTCAGAGTCTACATAAAGGGAGATATAAGTTGTCTTTGTCCCTTTTATGGTGTGTATATTGTTTAAGTGTGTCTCCAAAAGGTTCATGTGTTGAAACCTGGTCCCCAGGGTGGCAGTGTTGGGAGGTGGTAGCACCTTTAAGGGCGCCTAGTTGAAGATAACTAGATCATCCTGGGCATTGAACTAGGAAGGTTTAATGCTTGTCTCATAGAGCACCTTCTTGAGAGTTTAAAAAGAGCATGACTGGCCCCTTTCACTCTCGGTAGCTTCCCATCTTCCCCTGTAACCTCTTTTGCACAGGTTCCCATCATTGTGATATCACTGTCTTTGTTCTCGCCACAGCTGAGCTAAAGCCAGCACCATGCTTGTGAACCAGCTTCTAAAACTCTTATCTTTATAATGTAACCTGCCTCAAGTATTTTATTATAGCAACAGAAAAAAATTAAGGGAAATACATTCCTTTAAATTATCAAGAGGTGGCTGGCTACTGGTGAGGTCAGAACTGTTGCTGGGCAACCTGGACAGTCAGGACTTTGCCTGAGCCAGCAGTGCCATCCTATCCATAATGAGACCTGCAGCTTTAATAGCCAGAACAAAATCTGCCTCATTGCATTGCAACTGTGAAATGCTTCCCTGCATTTCACAGTTAGTTTGTTGTTTCTGGAATCTTTTCACTTTTTTTTTAAGAGTAGGAAAATTTATTGGAGAATAAGGATAGCTCTGAGAGACAGGAGGGGCCCCAAATGGGTTGCCCCTGGGATCTTCTTACTTCTTCCTTAAACCCTGGCCCAGCCTCAGGTGCTCCTAACTCTGCATGGGCCTAACATTGGAGTGTAGAAACTTGTATCCCCTGAAATCTCTGAATTTGCCAGTGCTGTGCCACCCATGAGCACCACCACCATCCTGCTGCCAACTGTAGAGTCCCCACTCCTCACCCACAGACTCAGGACATCATGGCCTGAGCCTGAAGCCGGACCAGAATCCCACGAAGTGGAACCAGACTCATAGTCATAGCAGGAAACCAGCTGAATCTTGGGAGCTTCCAGATACATGTTCCCAAGGGCCCACTTTCTATTCCAAGCGTTTGCTAACACTGAGTTTTGGTTCAAGACCCATATTCCCTACCTTATGTCTGCCTTGTCTCACTCCATTCCTCAAAACAAGGCTGAGAATGTCCCTGTGAACAGGAACATGACCCAGATCTCTCTCAGTGTGGAAGTCAGTTTAATTCTTTGAAGGGAAGGGTTTGAAGTGTCAGACCTAGCTGGCTCTGGAATATCCTTAAATGAGCACATGATCTGGATATCAATGGCCTGTCCTGCTGTTGATATGCAATCACCAACAAACTATGCAGGAGTTTGCACTGATGTTTGAAATATGATAACCAAATAAGTAATCATGTGAATAAACAGATGATCTGTGGACTTTGCTGAGATAGGAAGGGGATCTGGTGGTAAGAAGAGACAGCAGGGCAGGAAGCAGAAGTAAAAATGATTAAGATATGATGTATATGTATCAATTCCCCAAGATGAATATAATTGTTATGTATTATAAACATATACTTTTAAAAAGAAAATTTAAAAACCCAAATAATATAAGGAAAGTTGAACTCTCTCTTAAGCTTGGTGTTATGGTTTGTGCCTGGATGTCCCCCAAAGCCTCATGCAGTCATGGGGCGGGCTTCTAGAGTTTATGATTGATCCATGGTCCAGTGCTAGGATTATGGGTGTGTGAGCTACACTCGCCCTGGGGCAGGCAGTTTGCATACAATGTAAGGGAGGGAAAGAGGCTGTTTGCCGCAGCTCCTCCCCTTTTGCTCTTGCTACTTTTGCTGTCTTCTGCCACCATGAACTGTTGCCCTCTGCCGTGTGCCACCCTGCCTTGGAGCCAGCCAAGTATGGCCTGAAACCTCCACAGACTGTGAGCTAAATAAACCTTTCCTTCCTTAATTCTGGGTGTCAGGTATTTTGTCTCAGCAATGAATGAAAAGTAACTAAGACCCTTGGAATTTGAAAATAAAATAATGGAGTGTTCCATTGGAAGCCAGTATTGCTCCCGACTGTCCCTCTTCCACCTCCACAGCCTTAGGCTGAGTTTTGGAGTGAAGAGAAAAGAAATAGCAAGCTCTCTTCCAATCCATATTCTCCCTGTCTGCCCCTGCCTGGTCCCCATCTCAGCTCCCTGGTTACAAATGTAGTTTCTCTAAGTGATGGCCCTCACCTGTAATCCCAGATACTCAGGAAGTTGGGTCAGGAAGATTTCAACTTTGAGGCCAGCCTGGGAAAATTCTATGAGACACTGTCTTGAAAAAAAAAAAAAAATAAAAAGGGCTAGAGTTGTAGCAGGTGGTAGAGTATTTGCCTAGTGTGTGTGAGGCCCTGGGTTCCATCCCAGTATTGCAAAAAGGAAAAAAAAAAAGAGTGAGAAAGAGGAAGAAAGGAAAGATGGGAGGAAAAGGAGCTGGGCATGATGGCATGCCCCGGCAATCCCAGCACTCTGGGAGGCTGAGGCAGGAGAATCACAAGTTTGTGCCAAAACTGGACAACTTAGTGAGTTAACATGACCCTGTCTCAAAATAAGAAAGGGGGTAGGGATGTAGTTCAATGTGAAGGCTCTGGGTTTAATCCCCAGTTCCACAAAAAAGAAGAAGAAAATTAAAAAGGAAAGGAGGAAGGGAGAAGGTGTTTGCTTTAGTTGTCTTCTGCCCCATCACTCCAGCCTCGGTGCTGACCCATGCTGGTTTGAAGCTCAGTAAACACCATGGGAAGCACCAGATAATGGTGGTTGGGGGGACTTTCCAGATAGTGAGGACCCTCACAGAGAAGGGGAGACTTGTGGGGAGCATGCAAAAGACAGGTGACTGGAGAAAAGGGAGAAGGAAGAATCGAGGGCTGAGGCTGAAGGAAATCTGCCAGTTTGTGAAATGCAACCCAAGGTCGTCCCTACGACACAAAGCCATTCCCACAGCTGTTGTATGGCAGAATAGATTCCTGCAGCTGCAAGATCTGGGGGACACAGCCTCTCCAGCAACACAGCTAGAACCATCAGGTGGAGGGTTCCCAACCCCCTTCTCTAACCATAAGGAGCTTTAAAATCCTTTCTAGTTTCCAAGCCTCACCTATGGCTTATTAACCCAGGGCTAGACTGGGGCTCGCACAGACGAGAGAAAGTTTTGCTCAGTTCCCTGAATCACTGGAAGGGCAGGGTGAGTCTGGGTCCATTCTGCTTTATACAAAGGATACATTTGGGAGGTGATTATGTATTTGTTTGCTTTTTCATTTAATTTTTGCTTTCCAAAAGCATCTTCAAGCAGGGCACGGTAGCGCACGCCTGTAATCCTAGCGCTTGGGAGGGTGAGGCAGGAGGATCTCCTTGAGTTCAAGGCCACCTGGGCTACATAGCAAGACCCTGTCTCAAAAAAAAAAAAAAAAGCCACAAAAGTATCTTTAAAGGGTTTCTTCAGCTTTTTTATTGTCCTGTTTTTATTTTTGATTTTATTTTTGTCTGTTTGAAGCAGAGTCTCGCTATGCAGTTCAGGCTGGCCTTGAGCTTACTTTGTAGCTCAGGCTGGTCTCGAACTCACAACAATCCTCGTGCCTCAGCCTCCCAAGTGCTGGGATTACAAGCGTGCGCCACCACACCTGGCTCTGTTCTGTTTTTAAAAAGATAATAAAGTTTAAATAATAATAGAGCTCAAATAATAATAGAGCAATGGTGGCAAACCTTTTAGAGCTTTCAATGATGCAGATAGCTCACTGTGGCACATGTGCCAGAGGTTCAGCACCACTGATATAGAGCCTGGCATGGTGGCACAAACCTATAATCCTGGCATTTGGGAGACTGAAGCAGGATGATCACCCTGAATTCAAGATCAGCCTGGGCTATCTAGTGAGCTCAAGACCAAGCCAAACTACACAGTGACACCCTGTCTCAAACAAACAGACAAAATAGTATAATCACCACAGAAAAAAACTTGAAAAAATGAATATTACCAAGTGTTGACAAGAATGTGGAGAAATTGGATCTCCCAGACTCTACTGGTGGAAGTGTAAAATGGTCCAGGTGCTTCAGCAATCTGGCAGCTTCTCAAAAAGAGAAACATAGAATTACATATGACCAATCAGTTCCACTCCTAGGTCTTTCTCCAGAGAGGAATGAAAATGTAGCATATACACACTTGTATATGAATGTTCACAGCAGCATAGTCACATGGGAGGCTGAGGCAGGAGAATCACAAATTTAAGCCAAGTGGGCAATTTAAGAACTTAGCAAGACTGTGTCAAAAAAGAAGAAAGTTCCTGTGGGGATGTATTTGAGTGTGAAGACCCTGGGTTCCACTGCAGTGAGGACAGAGACAGAGGGAGGGAGAAGAGAAGAAAAAGGGAGTGAAAGAGGAGGAAAGGGAGAAGGAGACTCTGATCACAAAGGACCCCTTGTTGCGGGCAGGATATCTAGAGTCAGTGAACCCACAGGGACAGAAAGTAGATCTGTCTAGGAATGGGAGCTTGCTGATAAATGAATGACAGCTAATGAGGAGGGTGGTGAAAAGGTTCTTAAATTGTGGTGATAGTTGTAAAACTGTGAACACACTAAAATCACTGATATATACATTTTAAATGGGTAAATTATAAATATATGAATTACATCTCACTGAAACTATCCTAGAAAGGGTTATTGAATAGGTTTATCAATGGGATTATTGGCACAGTTGTCAGGTACAAACTTTCCCTCCATCATTAATGCTGCTCAGTGTTTCACATCATTTAACAAATATTTACAGAGCATCCGCTGTGTTCAGAACAGGAAAATGCACAAGAGCGTGTCCTGGCCCAGCCGGCAAGGCAGCACCGCAGGCACAGAGGGTGGCTAACTGCGCAGAGCGCAGAGCGGTGTGTGACACCCTGGGTGCGGGGGCTGGCTGGCTGCCAGGAGCGGTGCATCCTGAGGAAGCCTTCACTCGGGAGGCAGAAAGCACTGGATCTTGAAGGATAAATGGAGAGAAACAAAAACACAGGGCAATTACCATTTGCTGCACATTCACCATGATGGGCACTGTTTCGAATGCGGCACGTAGCAGGTGGGGCTTGCAGAATGCTGGAGAGAGGAGTTAAGTGCATCCTCTCCCAGCAAAACGGCAACTTAACTGGTAAAAATTATAAAATGAATGCTCGGAAACCATAGTCCTATAAAATCTTAGAAATGGTTCTAAGGGCACAGAGCAAGTGGAGAAATATCTAAGATCTAAAGCTAGGTAAAAGCGATGAGTGGGTAGCATTTGAGCCATGACCCCAGCCCTGTACCCCCAGTTCCTTATTAAAGAAGCTGTACCCCAGCTCTGTTCTCTGTAAAGATTCCTCCCAGCTCAAAGACTGTGGCTGAAGTTTTACCCAGGGTTTTTGTTGGGGTTACTCATCCCCCACAGTTCTCTGTTGCAGGGGTGCTATTCCAGGTAGGATCTCTGGTAGGGTAGAAACTATTCTAAGCAGGACAGACTCAGTATACTGGGTCCCCTCCCTCTCCCTCCCTCTTCCCAGCCAGTTGGTAATGGACAGATTACTATGGGGGCTGGGGAGGGTGAGCAAAGATTAGTGGCTTCCAGCCTTCTCCCTCCCTGTCCACTTATGGAGCCCAGTGTCCCTCCAGGAAAGCACCCCTTCCCCCAGCTCTGACGCGGTGGTGCAAGGGTTCTGCCAGGAGGAAAGGTAGCCCTAAGGACAAAGAGCTTCAGAGCTGTGTTGGGGACTTGGACTTCCTGGAAGACGGCCCTAAGAACTGCCTAAGGGTGTGTGGAAAACAACAGAGGCCTTGATGTAGAGCAATTAAGAGGAGCTTGGTAGTTCCAAGATGCAGCAAAACGGCAAAGCAACTGGGAGAGTAACAGAGAACCGTGGAAAGACAGAGAAGAGCCTTCCTGAACATGCACTTAAATCCTGGGGTCAGGAAGGCTGTACTCATGTGCCTGGCTGCCGGGGGCAGAACTCAAAACATCCCCCCAGCCACACAGAGGTCTCTTGACACAGAGCAGACGCCTCATCAGCACAGAGGCTTTTAGCAGATCCTCTGACCAAACACTGGCTGAACAATGACCACCTTGAGCTGGGATGACACCTGGGAAGCCAGGACTGAAAATAAAACCACACTCACCCCTGGGAGCTGTGGACTGGGGCCCACAAGCATTCCATCACGAGTGGCCCGAGGGACCCTCCAGGCCGATAAGGGCTGGACAAGAGAAAACTCCCTGAGCTGCAAAAACTTGCCTCAGGATGAACCATGTCCAGAGTTTCATAACTGTTTAGATAACAATGATGATGAGATTTGGGCATTTTTGAGTTGATATGTAGAGAAGATTTGGGATTTACTGTGGGTACTGGAATGGCTTGAGACCTGGGGGGCCATGGGATAGAGTGGATTTATTTTGCACACAAGACAGACATGAATTTTGCGGACCAGAGAGTGGGTTTTATTGATGTTCAAGTAAGGTGGGAGATTAGGGCTGGGGCAAGCCAGACAATCAGCTGGGTAGAATGTGTCAAAGGCCATGAAAACTCATGACAAACAGGTTGAACAAGATGTTACTTAAAAGGAGAGGACATGTGCAGAACACAGGACCCAAAGTGACATCAGGCTTTTGGGCCCTGAGCACTTGGACCAATCAGAAAAGTGCTATTTTCAATCCTTCATGTGAATCTGGTGCTGTCTGCAGGACCAATCAGATGTTATTCTCAATCTCTTATTTACATGTGGGCACAACCAATCAAAAGACCCTGCTTCTGATCTTTTACATCTGGTGAGAAGCCCAGTGAGTTTTCAAAATGACAGTTTCTCCTGGGTGCGATGCTGAGCAAGTGTTTGAAGGACAAATGTCCCCATGCCTTATCTGCATGGGGAAAAAGCCAACTCAGGAATTTTGGATACAAAAGTCCCCTTCCCCCTCCTCCTTGGGTTGCTGTGAGCCTTTTCACCAGCCTGCTCTCACCATAAAGGGTGTGTTTCTTCCCACCTGCAACAAATATGGAACTTAAGCTGGGCGTGGTGGCACACACTTGAAATCCCAGCACTTGAGAGGCTGAGGCAGAAAGGTCACTGCAAGTTAGAGACCAGCCTGGCCACAAAGTGAGCTCAAGGTCAGCCTGAACTGCATAGCGAGACCCTGTCTCAAAAAAAACAAATAAAGTTTGGGGGCGGGGGTAAATATACTTCCTCATTGTCTTTCTGACGTCTTTCTAATTCCCTATTTGGGATGCCAAGAACCTAGAACAAAGCCCCACAGGACCTACCACTAGGTAATATATGTACATGTGGAACCCTCAGAATGTAGCCTTATTTGGAATTAGGGCCTCAGAACATATAATTCACTAAGATGATGTCATAAGACTATTAGAGATCCATCTCTGGCATGGTGATGGAAACCGGTAATCCCAGCACTTGGGAGGCTAAGGGCAGGAGGTTCATAATGAGCTCAAGCCCAGTCTGAACTACATAGCAAGATTCTGCTTAAAAAAAAAAAAAAAGATTATTATGTTTTTTGTTTTTGAGACAGGTCTCACTATATAGTTCAGCTTGGTCTTGAGCTCATTATGTAGCCCAGGCTGGCCTTGAACTCATGGCACCCCTCCCACCCAGCCTCCCAAGTGCTGGGACTACAGGTGTCCATCACCATGCTGGCCGATTTTGTTTTGTTTTGTTAGCTTTTTTTTTTTTTTTTTGAGACAGTCTCACTATGCAGTTCAGGGTGGCCTTGAACGCACTATGTTGCCCAGGCTGGCCTTGACCATGCACCACCACGCGTAGTAGCACATTTCCGTATTCCCAGCTACTTGGAAAGCTGAGGCAGGAGGATTGCAAAATTGAGGCAAACCTAGGGCACTTAGTAAGATCCTGTTTCAAATCTTAAAAATGTTAAAAGGGCTGGGGATATAGCTCAGTGCAAAGGTCCAAGTTCAATCCCCAGTACTGCGAAAAAAGGAGAATAAGAAACAGAAAGAGGAAGGCCACATAGCAACACAGACTCACAGGGAAAATGACTATGTAAAATGAAGGCAGAGATCGGGTGATGCATCTCTAAATGCAGGAAAGCCCAGGATTACCAGAAGCTTCCAGAAGCTAGGAGAGAGGCATAGGATGATTCCTTCCTCAGAGCCTCCAGAAGGAAACCAGCCCCGTTGACACTCTGATTTGGAGCTTCTGGACACGCGAGCTGTGTGTGTGGGGGGGGAATTCTGTTGTTTTCAGCCTTGTAGAACATTGTAATTTATTCAAACAGCCCTAGGAAATAAACATAAGTGCCAAAACCATTAGGGGAAAGAGTGGTCTTTTCAACAAATTGTGCTGAAACAACTGAATATCTATGTGCAGAAGAATGAAGTTGGGCCCCTAACTCACATTATTACAGACAGCTAAGTTAGGTAGAAATATTCTAGGCAGTCAGACAGGACGAGGCCCTCAAGGGAGTCAGTGCAGAGGATGAGAACACATTCCAACTCTGGCCGGAGTCACATCCGTCGAAGGCCAGGCCTCAAGGCAAAGATGGAAGGACCAGGTCTACACGACTCCCTAAGGGATAAGCAGTAAACTGAAGATAATACTCTAATGGGTATTACCTGGTCCAGTAAAGTTGAGATAGACATCAGTCACCCAGGTGGGTGAGCAGGACCTCCTGGTCCATCCCTTCCTTTTTTTTTTTTTTTTTTTTTTTTGAGACAGAGTCTCACTATGTAATAGGCTGGCCTTGAACCTGCTTATGTACCCCAGACTGTCCTCAAACTCATGGCAATCCTGCCTCAGCCTCCTGAGTGCTGGGATCACAGGTGTGTGCCCCCTCACCTGGCCCATCCCTTCCTAAAAAGGTCCTTATTCTTCCCATGTACACTTACCACGTGACCTGCTTCCCCATTGGATCGATATTACCTAAGCGGCTATACTTGTAATCTTATCGGTTGATCCTAGTTTTAACCCATGTTGTACCTACCTCGTGATTTTGTACTCGCCTTGTGATTTTGCTCTATAAAACTTCCTCTGTGAGGTGGGGACTATGGCATCCAACTTTCAGGTCCCCTCCTGTCTCTCAGGAGCTCTCTCTCTCAATAAATATTTCTTACTCTTAACCTCTGTTGTTGCTTAGAATTCATTCTTCGATTTTGGGAAACACAAACTCAGTGCGTCTGACATCTAGCAGGCTGGGAGTTATGTTATTTCCCCCATATCAACATCACATAAAAAAGCTAAAAATGCATCAAAGAGATAAAACGGCAGAACTCATAAGAAGGCATGGGCGCAAACCTTCATGACCTTGTCCATGCTTTGTGGCCACCTGGCCGTGGGTGGATGAGAGCCTTCTGGCCCGGCACCGTCACTGTTGGGTATGTCTCATTCCATCTCCCTGACGGAGGCAAAGGTGGCAAAAGACGGCTGGACCCGGTGGGCTGACTGGAAAGGTGCTCTTGGCTTCATTGCCTCTGTTTACTGTTTTTGGCCGGTGCCAAAAACCCTGACAAAGTCCTGTGGCACCGAGCCTGTCCATGCCATGTCGGTCTTTTTGCTGCCAGGCCACCTCGTCTTCTTCGGCTGTGGTGCCAATGCCCCTTGTACCCAGCACGCTGCCCTCCAATGCGGTCCTCTTTGCTTCTGTCTGCCTGGCCCCACCTCTCCCCTGGCCCCTGCTTGCCCTCCTCACGATGCCGTCTGCCATCCAGATTTTTGCACGTTCTCTGGCCCGTGTTACCAGAGAACGGAGGCCTGTCCTCCCGCAGCTCTGTGGCGTTGCTCTGCTTTCCCATCTCCAGCTTTGGAAGCCCGCTCCCCGTCAGTGCCGGGGGAGCTGCGCTTTCTCTTCCGCTGGTTTCCGTTTCCGTCCCTGCCCTCCCGACCTCAACTGCTTGCAGCTTTTTGAGGAAGACATTCATGGGTCTTGGGATAAAGCTGAAATCAAGGCCTCATCGAGGTTCCTCAGCTAAGTTAGGGACTTCTATGAATGACGAGAGCCAGCTGCTAGACTCGCGTCCTGCCAGGATAAAATGTGACGGTGGAGTCCCACTCCGGAAGCTGAAGGCTGCGGTAGCTGAGAGAACCGAGATCAGAAGAAAATAAATTAACCAAAGACTTGTGTGGTGAAAGTGTTTATCCTTTTTGCTACTTTGTAGATGAAAAAGCTTTCTGGTGCCCTCTTGAATTATTGCCTCTCATTTATAATTTGTAGCAACAAATAAAGTGATGTAGTTTCTATTTATTAAAACACACACACACAGGGGGAAAAAAAGCCTAAAATTCAATAATAAGAAGATAAATAACCCAGTTTAAAAACAGACAAAGGATCTAAATAAACATTTCTCCAAAGAAGACATATACCAACAAGTATGTGAAAAATCGCTCCTCAAACTGGGCATCGTGAAACACAACTATTGTTCTGGAACACACCCGGGCAGAGTGGAACACACTCTAGGAAGTTGAGGCCGGAGGGTCACAAGTTCAAGCCCAATCCTGGCAATTTAGTGACTTAGTAAATCTTTCAAAATAAAAAAATAAAAAGGCTGGGGGATATAGCTCAGTGTGAGGCCCTGGGTTTAATCCTCAAGGCCATATCAACCAAACAAAAAAAAAGTCCCCAAATTTATGTGTTTGGGTTTCTTTCAGTACTCGATTGAACACAGGGTCTTGTGCATGCTAGGCAACTTCTCTCTCTGGAGGTGGAGGTACCAGGTATTGTGACACATGCCTAGAATCCCAACACTGTGGGAGGCTGAGGCAGGAGGATTCCAAGTTTGAATCTGGCCTGGCCAATTTAGTAATTTAGAGAGACCCTGCCCCAAAATAAAAAATAAACCAGGTGTGGTGGTGCATGCCTGTAATCCCAGCTTTTCGGAGGCTGATGCAGAAGGATTGCTATGACTTACAAAGTGAGACCTTTTTTCAAAAAATAAATAAATACAATAGAAAAATAAAAAAGGGCTGGGCATATAACTGAGTGTGAGGCCCTAGGTTCAATTCTCAGTACTACAAAAAACAAACACACAAAAAGCCTGAAACACGTAGGTTACTTGGGCATGCAGCAAGCCCTGCCTCCTAGCATAAATGACATTCACCTTTGGTCTTACACACATAGCTGCAGTGTCCCCATAGGCCTCTGTGCTGTAGACAGGTTCAGGCTTGGCCAGAGGGGTGAGCTGCTTTAAACAGGTGGCCAACTGACCTTTCGGCTGTACCCTCAGGGCTACCATTTCTCTAGGGCCCCCTCTCACACATCCACATTGGTTTATAGCATCATTATGTGCAATCCTTTTGAAAAATTGTGCACAGGTCAAATCTAGAGGCAGGACATGGAGTCCATGAAAGAAAAACTAACTAATCTAACTAACTAAAACTAAGTGGCAGATGGTTGGCGCCTACTGGGACCTTTTTGTTTGGTTTGTTTGGTTTTTGAGACAAGGTCTCACTTTGTAGTTCAGGGCTGCCACAAGGCAGCCCTGGTTGGCCTTGAACTCATGGCAATCCTTGAGTGCTGGGGTTATAGGCATGTGCCACCACACCCTGCTGCTGCTGGGGCCTTTTAAAAAAAACCTCAATGATTATGGTGGATCCAACAGAGCAGATACTGCTCAGGGTCTTTCTGGCTCTGTTAGGCCATGAGCCTCTTCAGAGTTTCCCAGTAGGGCAGGAAAACAGAAGTTGTTCTATGATTTTTCTTGCTCCAAAACTATGGGGCTTGGGAAGTCAAAAAATTGTGCAGCCAAGCAGATGACAAGAAACTGCAAGGCCTTTAGTGCAGAACTGGGAAGGCAGGGAGACTCCTGGACTTGGCCAGCTCTGGGGAGGCGGGGACAGAGCTTGGGGGACCTCAGGACTGCAGGCGCTGCTGGCCGCACGTGACAGAATTCACCTCTGGAGCAGAGGCGCTCCTGTAGGTTAGCCAAGCAGAGCGAGTGCAGGCTGCCTGTAAGCTCTTCCTTCTTACCTGACTGGGACCTCAGCGTTAGTTACTGAGTAACTGGTAGAGGCAATTGATGTGACCCTAAGCCCTTTCATAGAATCAGCAATTTGAAAGCTGTAGCCAGACAGTGAGTCCAAGGTCAAAAGTTGGGAGAAACCAGATCCTGGATTAAATTTCACAGCTGCAGGGCAAAGAGAAACCAGTCACATGTATGCCATGCAGGAGGCCAGTGAATGGAGCGGAAGGAAAGAAATGAATTTGTGCAGGATTTAAATCTGCCTCAGATTGTCTTGATGTGATGAGGGCCAACAACCCATGACCCAAGTGGGCAGGACTTGGTGAATTTTGTGCCTTTAGAGTGTCTATAAGCATTTTCCTGTGGAGGAGACAATGACTTGACATTGTCATTCCCTAACTTCTCTCTCTCTCTCTCTCGCTCGCTCGCTTTTTTTTTAGGCAGCGTCTCACTATGTAGCTCAGGCTGGCCTTGAACTCACTGTGTAGTCCAGGCTGATCTCAAACTCATGGCGATCCTCCTGCCTCAGCCTCCTGAGTGCTGGTATCACAGGCGTGTGCCACTACGCCCGGCCCTAGCTTCTCTTCTACTTCTAACACAGCCAAAGGTATGTGGTTGATTATGTAGCTCCTTTGCAAACCCATCCAAGGGGCTTTCCTCCCTCTCCCTGTTCCTCTGTGCAGAGTCCATGGGTCCCTTGCTCAGAACTTAAGCACACCTCTCTTTTGCATTCACCTTGCCCTACTGAAAGTATTTATTTACATAACTCTTTCCCCCAACTAGACTGACTTATTGAGGTAGCACAGTTTCTTACTCAGTTTTATTGTTTTGTGTTGTACATGCTTGCCTCCATATAAGAAGAATAAATCAGGGCGGGGGATATAGCTCAGTGGCATAAGCGCCTGCCTGGCAAGCGCAAGGTCCCAAGTTCAATTCCCAGTACCAAAAAAGAAAACAAACAAACATGAAGAGTAAATCAAGGCTGGGGATATAGTTCAGCGCACAGTGCCTACCTGGCAAGGGCATGGTCCTGAGTTCAATTCCTAGTACCAAAAAAGAAAGAAAGAAGAATAAGTCACTAGCAAATGATGGACTCCATTAATCCCAGACCAAAGGCAGGTATTGTAATTCGATCCTCCTGCCCTCTTGCAGTCTCACCCTCAGCAGTACTGTTCCATTCACAGGAAGCTCCAATCCATCTTTCCACCGGAAGTTCCAACCAAGATCATGCCCCCGGTGTCTACATCTTTGTGGTTGCCTTATTGCCGTCCCTTCACTCTGGAATTCTCTTCCTCCTTTCTTTGCTTTGGGACATGCTTCTTTGCCCTGACCTCTCTACCCACTGCCTGGGGAGCTCCTGCAAGGCAGGACCATTGCCCCATGATCTGATCCAGTGCCTCGAGCTGGGCCTAAGCTCAGTCAAGGTTTGCTTGGGGAAGGAACGCAGTAATTTATTTGGCTTTGACTCAAGACCTTCTGGCCTCCATCAAGCAGCTCCTCATTATGTCTTGGTCAACCGCCCCCTGTCTGGGTGGGTTTGCTCAGGAGAGATGAGACCCGTAATGGCAGGTGTAGTTTGAAAATTATTGGCTTAATCAAGAGTGGCAAGCTACTTTCCGTTTCACTGTGGACATTTAGTTAATAGCATGAAGCCATCTTGGACTTTTAAAGAAGGAAATACTTGGCTCCCCTTTATTCCATGAAAGCCAAGGGGTGCCGGGAAGAGGGCAATGAGTGGAGACATCGCCACCCTACTCTCGCCTTGTGTCGTGCCCAGCCCTGGAACAATGCCAGGCTTCCACAGAGTTGTAAATTGGGGAGGTTTGATTTATTCTGTCCTACTTACTTATATGCCTCTTAGCCCTCTTTGTTTCCTTCTCTGTCCCAGTTTCTGGATTAAATGTTTCTGCTTCCTGTCGCTCCAGGATGCAGGAAGGGGAATCTGATCAATCAGCAACCAAGAGTAGAAAACTAAATGCTTGCAGAAGCCAAAGGAAACAAGCCGCATTGGCTGGGTAGGGACAAAGACACCATTCCCTGGTTCAAAGGGACAGCTGCTTCCTTGCTAGGCTGATGGTTCTTCACAGGGACTGCAGCCCAGGTCCACCTGATTTTTTTTGTGCTGGGAATTGAACTCAGGGCCTTGTTCTTGCCAGGAAGGTACTATGCCTGCTGAGCTACATCCCCAGCCCAAGGGCCACCGCCTGATCTTGTCTTTTACATAATTACCTTTGTTATGAGTCTTGGCATTGTCAGGAAAAATTGCCCAAGAGGGAAAAGATGTTATTAGGTGTCCTTTCAGTGGATTGTAGAGAATACTCATGAACTTTTCTACAGGAGTTGCACTGTTGCTGTTTTGTTTTGTTTGTTTGTTTGTTTGTTTTTTTGAGGCAAGGTCTAACTGTGTACTCTAGCCTGGCCTTGAATTTGTTGTGTAGCCCAGGCTGGCTTCAAACTCATGATGCTCCTGCCTCAGCCTTCAGAATGCTGAGATTACAAGTGTTGGCCACCATGTGTGGTTAGAGATAGGGATATTATCCTGGATTTTCCAGGTAATCCAGATATGACCACGAGGGTCTTCTAAATGGATGAAGGGGGAGAATTGAGTCAGAGGAGATATGACAATGAAAGAAGAGAACCTAGGAAGATGTAGAGTAAAAAAGACTCAATGCATACTTGCTTGCTTGAATGGGCCCTTGAGCCAAGGACTGTGGGTGGACTCTTTCACTTTCTATGTGCAAATAGCATGGAAATGAATTCTCACCTACTCCCTCTAGAAGAAACGCAGCCCTGCTGATACAATGTTTTTAGCTAAGAAAAACCTATCCTATTTTTTTAGTAGCTTTTAGTTTGTTTTGGACAGGATCTACACAATTCAGGCTGGCCTTGAACTCACTAGACCAGCCCAGGCTGGTCTAGAACTCATGGTGATCCTCCTGCCTCAATCTAGTAAACCTAGTTTGTGGTAATGTGTTACAGTAACAATAGGAAACTAATACCAGATTCCTTTA
>NW_004955479.1:9873515-9880227 GCF_000276665.1 Chinchilla lanigera | reverse complement strand
TGGCCTCAACTTTTAAAAGCTATACTTTCACAATGTTATGCCACCCCCATGCCTCTGAATGTAAGCTCTAGTTATAATTTTGAATCCACTTTGACATCATTCACTAATGTGATTGCTATTTTTCAAGGCCTCAATTATTACAAATTTCAAAAAGGCCTGTGCTAGCAAGGCCTGCAGTTGGAATCCAGAATTCACATTTGCCAAGATGTTGGTGATGATGAAGTACCACATTTAAACTTGGAAATGCACCAAACAGTGTATTGTTTTTTCAATAGCTAGGGCCTTAAGGAGTATTTTTACAGAGGCAATACATATGCATTTTGATATTTTTTTCTGATACTTAAAAACTAATATAGTCCATGTTATGTACTTCTCAGCATATTTATCAACAGGGCGTAGGAAGATCAAAACAACCATGTACAGGGGTAATGAACCAGACAACCCTGCCAAGCACTGCTAGGCGCATGGACTGTGGGCGGGGCCAGGGAGGGAGGGTGGTGGCCCTTTCCTTACAGCTTCCACAGGTGCAGGGAGACAGTGACTGCCACTGTTGCTACCAAATAGAGATGCAGGCCTTGCAGCTGGGGACGTGAGGCTAAGGGGTTAAGTGACTCACGCAGAGCCTCACAGACTGTAATGAGTGTAGCAGAGCTGCTAGCAGGATTCTTGTTTTCTCACAATGCATGGAGTACACTCCTACCACTTAGAGGCACTGGGCCAGGACTGCTAAATTGTCTTGCAATGAATGTGACAATCCTACAAAATGAAGAACTGTCCTGCATCCTGTCCAATTTTTGAATGTATCCTCAGGAATTCATGTAGGCAAAAACTGTCCGGAATTATCTAAGCTTAAGCTAATTTCCTGTTGTATATAAACATAATTTTTAAATGTAGTTTAAAAACAGTTTGTTTCCCTGGAATTCAACTACCAAATAAGTTAAAAGATGATTGTACTTTGTTTTATTTTTTTTTTGAGGTTGAACCCAGGGTGTCATGCATGTGCATGTTAGGCAAGTTCTCTGCCACTAAACTACAACCCCAGCCCTTTTCCTTTTTATTTTGAGATAAGATCTTGCTAAGTTACCCAAACTAGACTTCCTGCCTTAGCTTCTCAAGTAGCTGGGATTACAGGAAGGGTTTCTGAGACAGAAGAAGTTTGGCTTCTTTCCCTCTGAAAGCCAGAAGTGAGTGTGACCAGACTGCAGCTGTCTCATCCCTTCCCTCGCTTCCCAGGGGCCTCCTCAAGGATGGCCAGGGCGATAGCCCCAGGGCTTTCCACCCGCTCTGGGGTTACTTCATCCTCCACTCTGTAGGCTGGAGCTGCACCTTGGCTGACAGCCCCAGTACCCTCCCCCACTCCAGGAACTGCCTGCCGCCACCTCTGGGGAGCAGCTGGACAGCATTCCTAACAGTGTAGAGATCAGGGAAGGACAGGGCCCATTCCTGATAAACCCCAAAGCCCCAAACCCAAACGGGCTGTGCTCAACGTGGCCAGCCCTCCCACAGACTCCTGCAAAGTGGCAACAGCCTCACATTTTTCCTTCCCTTCCCTTCCATTCCCTTCCCTTCCCTTCCCTTCCCTTCCCCTCCCCTTCTGTCCTCTTCTTTCTTTTTCTTTCTTTCTTTCTTTCTTTCTTTCTTTCTTTCTTTCTCTTTCTTTCTTTTAGTTTTTTGAGACAGAGTCTTGCTGTGTAGCCTAGACTGACCTTGAGCTCATCAAAATCCTCCTGCCTCAGCTTCCCAAGTGCTGGGATTATAGGTATGTGCCACCATACCTGGCGAGCCTCACAATTTTTGATAAAAGGAGAGCACTGTCAATGAAGCCAAGGGCACCAAGCATGGTGGAACACACCTGTAATCCCAGCACTCAGAAAGCTGAGGCAGGAGGATTGCTGTGAGTTTGAGGCCAGCTTAGGCAATTACATAGTGAATTCAAGGGCAGCCTGGACTACATAGCAAGATCCCATCTCAAAAAACCAAAACCAAACCAAACCAAACCAAATAAACAAAACAGAAAGCTGTCAAGGGGCTACAACCCTTGGATGCTGAGGAGCTAGTAGGGGTGACTACAAGCCACCAAGACCTGTAACACTAAGAGCTGTAACACCAAGAGCCACACTAAGGGCTGCAAGCCACTATTACTCAAAGCCTGGAGACACTAACATCAAGGAAGTTGCACTCTGTCTAGTCATGATTTCTATTTACATTGAGAAAAAAACCCTCACTTGTTTAGCAACACCAGCACACCCAGCTATACTTTGTTTTGTTTAAAAATTTACTTATATTACTGGTATAACATCCCAGCTGCCTGCCAACCACAGAGCAGTATTTGGGAGATAGCGCATTGGTAGGAAGGAATCAGGTTTGTCTGAAGGCTGGCACCCTGTAAGGTGAGGGAAGATACTGTCCTCAAAGCTCTGGCTTGGGACACTCTGGGGTACAAAGGGCTTTTAAAGGGCGGAATGGAAGAGCAGGGCTGGAAGGCTGCGCACAGAGCAGGGTCTTTGTCATCCGGAGCGTGTGTCTTTTTCCTTCTGCTCCAGAATGTGCCAGAGGACTTCAGCCTCCCGTAGTTTTTTTAGACAGACATACTACTTTCTTCACAAGGTACAACTCACATCAATTTACATACCGGGTGTAACTGATGCACAGAACTAAAGACTAAGGAGGGGTGTTACAAAGGTTGCCTGATGATCTGGGCTCTGTAAATCTAAAGAAAGATTTAGCAGTTAACATTTTAACTATTTAGGTGGGGCTTCCCTAGAATTTAGAGTGCTGGGAAGAGGGAGGGGCCCTGTATACAGTAGGGAGGACCAACAGCCTTGAATTTAAAAGGAATAACTCTGCAAAGGACGAGTCCAAAGCAGGGGCCCTATTACACTGAGTGGAAAATGATGTGAGGGCCAGCTGGTGTGTGGGGTTAAAGTGGTCTGTACAACCACTTTGTATTTGTCTTTATTTGTGGGTGTTTGAATTTACAGTGAATCTGCTTTTGGGGCAAGTATCTTTATTTCATTTCATGTTCTAATACAGTTGTGTTTAGCATTTATTATTTTGTATATATTCTTATTATTTTATTTGTAATCTAATTATGTATTACAAATCATGATCCTTTTATTTCTCATTTATACCCTAAAAGCAATATACTGATTCTCTTTTGAAACTAAATGCAGTGTTATTGTAGTAAAAGAGCAGGTGACACAAAATATTTGTTATAAAGGTGAGGGGACTTGCTTATCATGCTGAAGATCCTGGGTTCAATCTCCAACGCTACAAAAGAATAAAACAGCCAGGCGTGGCAGTGTGTGCCTGTAATCCCAGCTGCTCAGGAGGCTGAGAAAGGAGAGTTACAAATCTGAGACCTACCAGTAAAATAGGAGATTAGGGCATGGCAAAGCTGGCTGGGGAAGTAGATGTGACCTGTTAATTACAAGGTCCTGGACACATGCACAGAATAGTTCCCAAAGCCCTGTGTGTGGACTTCTTCGGAGAACTCAAGCAGATTTTGGACAGGATGGCCTAGACCTGACATCAGCCTGCATGTAAGAGCACCGTCTCTTAGAACTCCTATGTAAAAGTTCTCGCGGGTTTCCTCGAGATTTGGACAGTAAAAAAGGACACAGATGCCAAGAGGCACTGTCTATGGTGGCTTTCCTCACGGTAGTCTGCGCTGCTTTCTCAGGGGTGTTCTTTCATTGCTTTTTCTCCATTTACTCTGCCCAACCCCTCTTTGCAGGGCCAGTTTCTCCCTCATTCTTCATTTTTACTTTTTCAAATAAACTGTGCCACTGCTTTTTTTTTTTTTTTTGGGCGGGGGGGGTTGGTTTTTCTCGGTACCGGGAACCAAACTCACGACCTTGCGCTTGCTAGGCAGGCGCTTTGCCGCTGAGCTAAATCCCCAGCCCCGATGTACCACTGCTTTTTGCTCTTTTCATTCAAAACAAAAATTTAAAAAGGTCTGATGATGTATAGCTCATTGGTACAATGCTTGCCTAGCATATGTGAGGTCCTAGGTTCAATTCCCAGTACCACAAAAAGTGAAACAAAACCCTTCCTAAAACAGCTTCCTAAAAATAAAACAAAAAACAAAAAAAAACTTCCTCCTCTGTAAACCAGAAAAACCTTTACTCCTGCTTTTCCAAGTATGTGGTGTGCTAGCCCCATGAGCTCATGTAAATATCTTTCAAGTATAATGGCTATCTCTCAATGTAGCCCATGAATAAATCTTACTTTTTGGATTAAGTTGAATACTTATTAATACTTGTCAGTTACCTAGCTTAAATTTGGGTTTTAAATTGTTTGCCTAAATGGCGTATGCCTGTAATCTCAGCATTCGGGAGGCTGAGGCAGGAGGATTGCTGTGAGTTCGAGGATAGCATGGTCTACACAGTGAGTCCAAGGATAGCCTTAACTACATGCTGAGACCCTATTTCAAAAACAAAACAAAACGAAAAAAGCGTTTGCCTAAAAGCCTTAAATAGGTAGCGCCTGACAAAAGAAGACATCCATGCCAAATGGCTGATAAACTCATGAAAAAGTACATGAGGCAATGTAAATTAAAACTACAAGGTAATACCATTACCCACCTACCAAGATGACTAAATGAAAAATAACACTGATTGCTGTCAAGAGCACAAAACAATGGAGGCTCTCATACCTGCTGGCGGGAATGTAAATTAGCAAACCACTTTAGAAAGCTGGCGGTATCAACTAAAGCAATCCTCTGACCCAGCAGCTCTACTCCCAGTCATAAAGCCAACAGAAATGTGTACATATATTTCCTAAACAGAACGGTGTTCAAAGAAACACTCTTATAATAGCCCCAAACTGGAAATCCTCCAAATGTCCACCAGCAAAGGATAAATAGTGGTGTGTTCTGGTTCTGGCATACTACCACACGAGAAAGAAAGACATGTAACAACAGGGATTAATTTTGCAATGTTCAGCATGACATATACATGAGTACATTATTGTCTAACTCCTTTTTTTTGTTTGTTTGGTTTTTTGTGTGTGTTTTCTTCCGGTACCGGGAATCGAACTCACGACTTTGCACTTGCCAAGCAGGCGCTGTGCCGCTGAGCTAAATCCCCAGCCCCTATTGTCTAACTCCTATATGAATTTTTTTTTTTGAGACAGGGTCTCACTATGCAGTTCAGGCTGGCTTTGAGCTCATTTTATAGCTCAGGCTGGTCTTGAATTTGTAACGATCCCCCTGCCTCAGCCACCCAAGTACTGAGATTACAGGCATGTGCCACCATGCCTGGATTCCTATATGAAATTTGAAAGCAGATAAAATCTGTGGTGTTGTCTTTGCTTTCTGTTGTCTGAGACTGGATTGTTTGTAAAATTTATAAATTCAAGGCTTGAGGGTGTAGAGTGGGCTGGTGGTAGAGCACTTGCCTGGCATGTGTGAGGGCCTGGGTCTGACCCCAGCACTGCCAATAAAAAATAAAAATAAAACATTGTCTTTGGCTCCTAGTCCTGCAGGTGGGGGAGTCCCATAGCATGGGGCTGGCGTCTGCTCCAATCTGATGAAGGACTTCTTGCAGCACCATGGCACTGGGGACAGTGTCCCATGGTAAGGCAGAACAAGCAGCAAGCTCATGTCTCCCTCTTCTTTTTTTTTTGTCTTTTTGAGACAAAGTCTCTCTGTGCAGTGCAGGCTGGCCTTGAGCTCACTTTGTAGCCCAGGCTGGCCTCAAACTCACAAGGATCCTCCTGCCTCAGCCTCCCGAGTGCTGGGATTACAGGCGTGCACCACCATGCCCGGCACTTTCTCTTCTTCTTATGAAAACACTAATGCTGTCATGGGGACCCTACCCTCATGATTTCATCTAATTCTCACTGAAGAAAACTGAAGAGAGCCAGGCCTCAAGATGGAGACTGACAGCCGGGCCTGCCAGCCTCCCTGAGGTACACACCACCCTGAGGTTGTATTACAGTTAGCACCACCTGGTCTAGTGGGCCCAGACAGGCATCAGACACATATGTAGGTGCCCAGAGCATTTGGACCTGCGCTCCCCTCCCTGGCCAGGAATGCCTTTGTTCTTGGTAGTTAGAAGTCAGAGATAAGCTGAAGTTAGCCGTGTACCCTAGCTATGTGAGCTGTTTCCCTATTGGATCAGTATTAGCTAAGAAACTATACTTGTAATCCTATTGGCCAATTATAGTTTGACTCACACTGTGATTTTGCTGTATTAAATACCCTTGGACAAAGAGCCTGAGCCAGCCCCCACTTTCAGGGTCCTTCCTGTCCGTCAGGAACTTTTTTTTTTGTCTTTTTGAGACAGTGTCTCACTATGTAGTGCAGGATGGCTTTGAGCTCACTATGTAGCCCAGGCTGGTCTCGAACTCACAGCGATCCTCCTGCCTCAGCCTCCCGAGTACTGGGATTACAGGCATGCGCCACCACACCCGGCTACCCTCAGGAACTTTCAAGAAGCCTCTGCTACTCTTAAGCTCCGAGGTCCTTGAAACTCATTCTTTGATAGCAAGAGACTTCAACTTGGCACATCTGACATCTAGCAGGTCGGGAGTTATTTTTCCCTGCCGCACTACTAATGTTTAGGTTTGGGAATTGAGGAGGGTTTTTTTGTGTGTGTGTGTTTGTGGGTTTTTTGTCTTTTTGGGACAGGGTCTCGCTGTGCAGTTCAGGCTGGTCTTGAGCTCACTGTGTAGCCCAGGCTGGTCTCAGACTTGCAACAGTCCTCCT
>NW_004955479.1:9871096-9873415 GCF_000276665.1 Chinchilla lanigera | reverse complement strand
CAACTTGGCACATCTGACATCTAGCAGGTCGGGAGTTATTTTTCCCTGCCGCACTACTAATGTTTAGGTTTGGGAATTGAGGAGGGTTTTTTTGTGTGTGTGTTTTTGTGGGTTTTTTGTCTTTTTGGGACAGGGTCTCGCTGTGCAGTTCAGGCTGGTCTTGAGCTCACTGTGTAGCCCAGGCTGGTCTCAGACTTGCAACAGTCCTCCTGCCTCAGCCTCCCGAGCGCTGGGATTACAAATGTGTGCCACCACTCCCAGCTCAAGGCCAGTTTGAATCATGCCCCCCCAAAAAGAAAAAAAACCACAACAGGTATTAAAAGTCAGAATACTTTACTTCGGAGCTGAGGTATAAGTGGAGGGTCTATCAGGGACACTGGTGATGTTGTGTTTCTTTCTCTTTCTTGAAGAGTTACAATTTTTTATTTTTATTCATATGTGTTTGGAATGCACAGTAATGGCATTGAGCTTGGGGAATTGATACAGATACATCTCACTTCTTGATAAATTTGATTCTCCCTTTCCCCCTGCTTTCCCCTGTATCTCTACACAGATCTCATTCTAATCTCTACAGAGACTATCTCCTTATTTCTTTCTTAAAAGTAAATTAATTAAGTTTATTGGTACATTTAAATGTATACAATGATCACATTCATCATAGGGAATGTGCACCTGTACATGACATATCTTGAATCTTCTTCCCACCCCCCACCCCCTCCCCTCCCTTCAGCCCTTCCTCCCTTCCTTATTTACAAAAGCTTTACTTCCACCAGGCGTGGTGGCGCACATCTGTAATCCCAGCACTCAGGAGGCTGAGGCAGGAGGATTGCTGTGAGTTTAAGGCTAGCCTGGGCTACAAAGTGAGCTCAAGGCCAGCCTGAACTGCACAGTGAGACCCTGTCACAAAAAGAAAAAAAAAGAGAGAGACAAAAGAGAGCTTTATTTCCATGTTTTCCTCCTTACCTCATTTTTTTTCTTTTCCCTTACTTCCTTTCCCGCTCCCCTCCCCTTGGTTCCCCTTCCCATTTGAATATTTTCTTCCTATTTCCCAATATCTATTACATATTTTTATCCTTAGCTATGCTTTTGGTTTCTCACATCACATAAGGCAATATTTACATGTGTGTGTCCGATTTATTTCACTTAGGAGTGTGATCTCAAGATGCATCTTTTTTTTCTTTCTTTCTTTCTTTCTTTTTTTTTTTTTTTTGTCTTTTTGAGACAAAGTCTCACTAGGTAGTTCAGGCTGGCCTTGAACTCACTCTGTAATTCAGGCTGGCCTCAGGCTTATCTCAAAAACAAACAAAACAAAAAACAGAAAAAAACTCATCGCAATCCTTCTACCTCAGCCTCCCAAATGCTGAGATTACAGGCGTGCACCATCATGTCTGGCTGATGCTCTGTTTCTTAATCTAGGTGCTGGTAATGGGGGTGTGCTTGCTTTGTGAAAACTATTTGAACTGTGCATTTATCATTTGTGCATTTTTCTATTTTTATTATAATTCAGTTAAGTTTTTAAAAGTTGCCAGGTGTGGTGGTGCATGTCTGTAATCCCAATACTTGGGAGGCTGAAGCAGGAGGATAGCTGTGAGTTCGAGGGCAGCGTGGGCTACATAGTGAGTTCAAGGCCAGGCTGAACTGCATAGCAAAACTGTCTCAAAAATACCCCCCAAAATGAAAAGTTGACAAAACAAAACAAAAAAATGTTTACCAAACTTGTGCCACTTTGGTCTGATGCTTTGTTTTGTCTTTTTGTGACTGAGCCCCGGCAAGCGAAAGGTCTGTTTGTGGCTACAGGGCAGAACAAAGCTAAGGGAGCTGAAGCCATGACCTCAGCTCCCAGGTAACTGGCTCTGGAACCTAAGAACAAGGCTGTGGCCAGGCTGACGCTTACGCAAAAGACTAGAAAGGCTCTTCCGTAGATGACTACCTTCAGTGCTTTCCTTCCCTTTCTGGAAGAGGAAGGGGTGATGTGAAGCGGAGTAAGAGTGGATCCCAGGAGATGAGCTGCGTGAAAACACACTGTAAGCCGTAAGCTTTTACATTACAAAACAGAGAGCAGGCGTACACAGGAGGCCTGGCTTTGCGAGACAGAAAGGAAAGGTAAAAGTACAGAGACGCACTGGACTGTGTCCCTCTGCGGAGGACTTTTCCCTTCTCTGCTCCGCGGTGGATCCCGGAGGAGCTTTGGACCTAGGCGGCTATTTCCGCCAGGGGGCGCTCCGTGACTTCGACAGGCGGCGGCGCTCTTTGCTCTGGCGCCAGAGAGCTGTGAGCCCAAACCGAGCTGGGACCACAACCCCAGCATTGGGAGGAGGA
>NW_004955479.1:9868995-9870543 GCF_000276665.1 Chinchilla lanigera | reverse complement strand
CCTCAGGCTCCTGAGTGCTGGGCTTACAGGCATTCACCACCACACCTGGCTGTTTTTTGTTTTCTGAGACAGCATCTCACTACACAGTTCAAACTGACCTTGAATTCACTTGGTAGCCCAGGATGGCCTCCAACTTGAGGCAATCATCCTGCCTCAGCCTTCGGATGCTGGGATTAGAGATACGCTCCCCCACATCCAGCACCTACTTTCCTTCCTTGCTTCCTTGCTTCCTTGCTTCCTTCCTTCCTTCCTTCTTTCTCTCTCTTTCTTCTCTCTCCTCTCCTTTTTCTTCTTTCTTCATTTTCCTTTCACTGCTGAGGATTGAACAGTTGGCATGGTGATCGTGACAGAGGCTGCTGTTCGGCTTCCTGGGCTGGTTGTCCCGAGGCTATTGGTCAGAGTTCTGTGGTCGTAGCTGGTCTGGCCGTTGTCGGTCTGTGTTTTCGGTGTTTCAGCATTCTGGGCGCTATCCCGGTCAAGCTCCATCATAACCCCGTGAGACTGGTACTAGTCCAGCTTTATGAATGAGAAATAGAACAGCAGAGAAGTAAAGTAACATCCTCAAAGTCAAACAGCTCTTCAGAGGTGAAGTTAGGATTCGAGCCCAGGGAGGCTGACCTCAGAGATCAGGGTATTTTACTAAAGTGCTGCGTTTCTGTCTCTACTTTGCGGGAGGAAAAAAATGTAGAAATTGACAAGCTGTCTAAAATTCATATGAAGATGCAAAAGACCTAGAATAGCCAAAATAATTTTGAAAGTGAATAATAAAGTTAGAATCTTAACACTACTTGATTGCAAGACTTTTTATAAAATAGTCCTTAAGACAATCTGCTATTGATATCAGGAGAGATCAGTCAAACTGAATAGAAAGCTCCTGTGAACACCCCCCCTTGATTTTTAAATGATCCAGTGACAATTAAAAAGGGCACATAAGCCGGGCGTGATGGCACACGCCTGTATTCCCACCTCTCAGGAGGATTACCACGAGTTCGAGACCAGCCTAGACTACACAGTAAGTTCAAGGCCAACTTGAAGCCTGAACTACATAGTAAGACCCTGTCTCCAAAAACAAATGAATCTAATGAATAGTTTCAATAAATGAAGCTGGAACATGCAAGAAAAATCTTTGTGGCCTTGAATTAGAAAGGATTTCTAAGACATGATACTAAAAATACAATTTTTTTTTTTTGGTGCCAGAAATTGAACTCTGGACCTTGCACTTGCCAGGCAGGCGCTTATGCCCCTGAGCTATATCCCCAGTCTAAAAATACAATTAATGGAAAATATTTAGTAATTTGAGCTTCATCAAAATTAAAAACTTAGGGGCTGGGGATTTAGCTCAGCGGCAAAGCGCCTGCCTGGCAAGCGCAACATCGTGAGTTCGGTTCCTGGTACCGGAGAAAAACAAAAACAAAAACAAAAACAAAAACAATTAAAAACTTGTCTTCCTAAAAAGATACTGAGAATGAAAAGAAAAAACCAAAGGTAGGAGAAAATATTTCCAAAACATAAAGCACTTGTGTCCTTTTTTATTTTGAGAGAGGGTCT
>NW_004955479.1:9866723-9867790 GCF_000276665.1 Chinchilla lanigera | reverse complement strand
GTGTGTGTGTGTGTGTGTGTGTGTGTGTGTGTGTGTGTCTTTTAGAGACAGGCTCTAACTATGCAGTTCAGGCTGGTCTTATACTCACTTTGTAGCTCAGGCTAGCCTCAAACTCACATGATGCTCCTGACTCAGCCTCCCGAGTGCTGGGATTACAGGCATGCGCCACCACACCCGGCCTCAAAGTAATGTTTTAAAACATGTAGACTGAAACATGTAGGAATGTGAAGAAAGCCAATTATCTTGAAAAATAGTTTCTTCTTTTTTTTTTGTGAGAGGGTCTCACTCTATAGTTTAGGCTGGTCTTTTTAAAAAATTTTTTATTTTAAAGAAAATAGTACAAAAGAAGAACAATAGCAAAATACAAACAAAACAAAGCAAGGACATTAACACTGATACAGGATTTCAAACCAAATGACAAGGATTAACAGTGGTTGTTATATTACATATTGTGATCTTCAGTGAAGTTGCTCAGATTACCAGATGTAAGAATAGAAGATTGATCAAATCATTAAAGGGAATAAGAAAATAATAATTTAAAAGAACATTAGAGACAATACATAGTGTCACTAGACAGGACTGTAGGAATTCGCCAGTGGTTGTTATACTGAAAATTGTTGTTGTCATATAAGTTGCTCAGATTACCAGATATAAGCATGCAAAATTGGTCAAAACATAAAAAAAAAACCTTTTAATCATTAACTGTTCCTCTCAATAAACCATCAGACATCAGCAGTACAGTTATGCCACCGATCCATATATATATATATATAAAATGCCTTAGTACTTTCTTTTTCTTTTTTCCCTCATCCCAGTTGTTCCTTCCTTTGAGCAATTTCTTTCTCGTTCCTATTATCTATTGTGCATTTTGGGTTTTATTTACTCTTTCATGTTCTTATACCAGAGGCACAATGTGATGTTTATAAAAGGTGTCCGGCGGGCAGCGCAGAAAAAGTAATAAAACAATAAAACACTTTTATTGCTTAAGGGCACGGAGAAGATTGACAGAGAAAGAGAATCTTCTGGCGGCCGGGTCATGTGGACAATGGTTAAATATGGTCAGGCTA
>NW_004955479.1:9859390-9864498 GCF_000276665.1 Chinchilla lanigera | reverse complement strand
TTCAGTTTGATTTGTTCTTCTTTTCTAGAAGCTTGAGGTGCAGCATAAGATTGTTTACTTGTGCTTGTTCTGTTTTCCTGAGGTAGGAATTCCCTGCTATAAATTTCCCTCTGAGGACTGCTTTCATTGTATCCCACAGGTTCCTGTAATTTGTATCTACATTTTTGTTTGATTATACATACTGTTTAATTTCTTCTTTGATTTCATCTGTGACCCATTGATTGTTCAGGAGGGTGCTGTTTAATTTCCATGTGTTCATGGAGTTCTTGGGATTTCCTTTGCCATTAATTTCCAATTTCATTGCACTATGGTCAGATAGTATGTGTGAGATAATTTCAACTCCTTTGCATTTCCTTAAGCATGTTCTATGTGCTAGCATATGATCTATTTTAGAGAATGTTCCATGTGCAGCTGAGAAGAATGTGTATTCTGATGCTGTTGGGTGGAACACTCTGTAAAGGTCTACTAAGTCCATTTGTTCACATGTTTGGCTTAGTTCTGTTATTTCTTTGCTAATTTTTTGTCTAGTTGATCTATCTCTTTGTGACAATGGGGTATCAAAGTCCCCTGTTATAATTGTGTTGCTGTTTATTTCATTTTTCATGTCTGTTAAAATTTGTCTTATATATTGGGTGCTCCTGTGTTTGGTGTATAGATGTTTATGATTGCTATCTTTTCCTCTTGAAGTTTTCCCCTCACAAGTATGTAGTGACCTTCTTTATCTCTTTTAATTGTTCTTGGTTTGAAGTTCCCGTTGTCTGCATCAGAATAGCTACATCCACTTTTTTCTGGATACCTGTCACATGGAATATTGTTTTCTATCTTTTGATTTTCAGTCTATGAATTTCCTTTTGAGTTAAATGTGTTTTTTGTATACAGCATATTGTTGGATTTTGTTTCTTGATCCAATCTGCCAGTCTACTTCTTTTGGTTGATGAATTGAGTCCATTTACATTGATGGTTATACTGATATATATTAATTTATCTTTGGCATGTTGCTTTCCTGCTGTTGGTTCCTCTTGTTTCCCTCTGTTTAATTGCTTGCTCTGTTTGGTACTTCCTTTTTGTTGTTGTTCGTAAAACTGTGATCTTTTTTATCTCTTTCTAGAATATCTTTTAGTACTCTTTGTAGGGTTGGTTTGGTGCTCATGAAGTTCTTCAGTTGATCTTTATCATGAAAATGTTTTATTTCTCCATTAAATTTGAAGGATAGTTTTGCAGGGTACATGAATCTGGGTTGGAAGTTGTTTTCTTTCAGGACCTGAAATATTTCACTCTAAGCTCTTCTTGACTTGATGGTTTGTGATGAGAAATCTGCTTTAATTCTGATGGGCTTTCCTTTATAGGTGATCTGTTTCTTTTCCCTAACAGCTTTTAATATTCTGTTCTTTTGTTGAATTTCTGGGATCTTGATCATCATATGTCTGGGTGTGGATTTATTTTGGTTATGGCTAGTTGGAGTTCTATATGCCTCACCTATCTGCATGTCCAATTCATTTTCCCATGCTTGGGAAATTTTCTTCTATTACTTCCACAAATAGTCTCTTTATGTCATTTGTGCTGACACCTGCTATTTCATTGATACCTATTAATCTCACATTGTTTTTCTTTGCTTTGTCTTGCAGCTGTGGAATTGTTATTTCTTGGTTTCTTGTCATTCTTAAGAGATTCTTCCTTTCACGGTCATTCACAGCAATACCGTCTTCAAGGTCTGAAAGTCTATCTTCAGCTTCATTCAAGCAGTTTTGCCAGCTTTTGATGGAAGTTTTAATTTCCTGGATATCTGTTTGAATCTGTTTCACACATTCCAGTTCTTTCCTATACTGTTCATTCAGGGTTTCCATTAATTTACTATACTCCTCTATTTTTTTTCCTATGTCTTCTTTAAATGTGCTAAGCAATTCTTTCATTATTGTTATCATTTTTTTTTCCTTCAGAGATTATTTCTGATCTGATGTCTTCTATGACCTGATGGAGTTGTTTCTTTACTTCAGCTGCTATCATTTCAGAAATTTCAGGTGTATGACTTCCAAGCTTATCTGTGTCAATATCTCCTGGACTTGTTCTGGGTGGGGTAGAGGTCTGTGGTTGCATTTTGCTGTTTCATTTTATCATTTTCAGAGATGCAGAGGTTCCCTGGAGCTGAGCCTTACTCCCAGGATGATGTTGTAGTAGCGGGGCAAGGACCCAAAGTTCCCCAGTGCTCAGTGTGACTCCCTCAGTTGTGTGTGTGTGTGGGCAGGGCATGATGCCCAGTGCTCCCACAGCTGTCTGTGGCTCAGCTTGGCTCCCACTCAGGGGTTCCCAAAGCTATACAGGTTTCAGTCCTGCTTCCACTGGGGTGTAGTAGTGAGTGGGTTGTGGTCACCTTATCTCCATACACTGTCACTACCCTGCCCAGTTCCCACACCAGTGGGGTGGGTAGGTGCACAGTCACTGAGGCCCCTGAAGCTGTCTGAGTTTCAGCTTAGGTCCCCTGAGGGTATGGGTGGGGGCAGGGAGGGGCACCCAATGCCCTTGAGGTTGTCTGGGGCTCCCTTTGGCTCCCAAGCTGGTGGGGCAGAGGTGGGGCCGGCTCATCAGAGTTTCCAAAGCTGTCCAAGGTGCAGCTCAGCTCCAATGGGAGAAGGGCGGGCTAGGCTGGTCTTGAACTTACTATGTAGCTCACACTGGCCTCAACTCATGGCCATTCTCCCACCTTAGCTTCTTGAGTGCTAGACAGGTATGTGCCACCACACTTGGCAATTTGAATAATAGTTTTTAAAGTATACTTTTAAATTTTGATTCAATAGCTGGAAGTGGTAATCCCAGCCCTTGGGAGGCTGAGGTAAGAGAATCACTGCAAGTTCAGGGCCAGCCTGCACTACATAGTGAGACCCTGTCTAAAAAAATAAATAAATAAATATTCATTGAATAATGTATATAGATTTCTTTGTTAATGCATAAAATAAGTTTTTGTGGCACAACTAGTAACTACTATAATTTTCATATGGTGATGAGCATAATGGTACATTATGATACCTGCAATTGTACTATAATCTGAAAACATGAAATGTACTGATAATATATTTGGGATTTTTTTGTTATCTTTATGACAGGAGATGATAAATTTCAACTACAAGTTAAAGTAGTTGAAAAAAAGAAAAGTAATCCCACTCAAAAAAAAGAAAAGTAATCCCACTCAAAAAAAAGAAAAGTAATCCCACTCAATGACCAGGCATGGTGGTGCATGCCTGTAATCCCAGCAACTTGAGGGGTTGAAGCAGAAGGATTGCAAATTTAGCACCAGACAGGGCAATTTAGCAGAAACCTGTCTCAAAATAAATGAATGAATGAATGAATAGATAAATAAATAAATAAGAAAATAAAAGAGGCTAAAGATGTAGCTTTGTGCAAAACCACTTATCTAGAATGCACAAGATCATGGGTTCAATCCCCAGTAACACACACACACACACACACACACACACACACACACACACGAGATTTCTGGAAGCTGCTGTAGAACATTTTTACTTAACATTGCAGTTGCTAGAACTGTCTGTATTGCCACACCCTGCTATAAAGAAGTCTAGAAAATATAGTCTTTATGCTTAGTCAACTGTCTGCTAACAATTTTAGCACAGAACTATATTAGAAGGAGGGCCTTACATTAGAGGGCCATTGACAATTCAATTGTATAATCATAGAAGATTAAAACTGTAAGATCAATAATTAATTAGAGCACGCATTGAAAAATTGGCTCCTAGAATTTGATTAACTACAAGATCTTTTAAAACTCTGTGAAAAGGGGTGTTGTTTAGTGTAGATTCTTGAAAATAGGCCCTTCTAGGAGGTGGACATAGGTAGTATCTACCTATATCCCGCCCAGTAGCGAGAAGCCTCAGCCTTTGGTCCTGATAGAGTTACCTGCAATGTACAAGCCAATGGGAAGGCAGGAGGTTAGAAGGGGTGGGCTGTGACTATCCCAGGTCCTGTGGCAAGGCTACCTGACCTTGTGACACTGTGACAGCTCCACTTCTCAGGCACTACAGGTGACCTGCCCGCTGGTGCCTCCCTCAGTTCTTCAGTGTCCTCTGTCTGCGGTGAATCTGTCCTTCCTTCCACTGGGAGTTGCCGAGGACAGCCTTTGGCCCTTCCGAGTAGAAGACCTGGTCCAGGGTGGTGACTGCTCCAAAGGAGAAAGGAGTCTTTCCCAGCTTTGGATCATCTCCCTCAGATAGTGGAGCCTCCGCCAGCTCTCGGCTGGTTCCTAGAATATGTTGATGATGACATTATTGTCAGCTATATTTCATTTTATAGTAATCTTTTGAGAACTGGGCAGAGATATTATGAGTCCTAGGACATAAGTAAGTTTGGTATCAAGAGACTTGGGTCTAAATTCCATCACTTCCAAGCTCTACCTCTCTGTCCCTTGTTGTAAAGTAAGCATAGCCAGAGCCGTCTAGCCTGTCTAGATGCTTTGATGCAGATGCTAAAGCTCTTTCCTAATGTAGGTAACTTCTCCATGAACACATGCGGCGTTCAGAGCTGAAAATGAACTAATGGATAGATATCCACTACGATCACACCTAACCTACACCTTTTTACTGTGATGTTGTATTCAGTAGACTATCCCAGGCCTGAACAGTCAGATAAGGAGTTTACAATGCCTCGAGGCATATAAAACACGGTTTTTGTTCTCTGTGAGCTTGTGCTTTTCCCCTAAGATAGTCTTTTCCTTCCAGAATGAAAATAGCGTTTTAAAAATTGTAAATATAATACATGCTTGTAGAGAAAATGCAGACGGCACAATAGAAAGAAGAAAGTAAGAATTTCCCTAAATCCTATTACTCAGAGGTAACTGCTGAATATGTGGGAGCTTTCCCTCTAGCTAGCTCTATGTTTTTAGAAGTGTTCAAATGTAATGAAAGTGAGAAAATTTTATTTATCAGAACACAAGAGGGCAAGCCTTGCATTCCTCTGTGTGCTGTGTTTAAGTAACATTTTTTTTCTTTTCTTTTCTTTTTTTTTGTGTCCTTTTGAGACAGAGTCTCGCTGTGCAGTTCAGGTTGGCTTTGAGCTCACTTTGTAGCCCAGGCTGGTCTCAAACTCACAAGGATCCTCCT
>NW_004955479.1:9841236-9858948 GCF_000276665.1 Chinchilla lanigera | reverse complement strand
TGCCTCAGCCTCCCGAGTGCTGGGATTACAGGCGTGCACCACCATGCCCGGCTTGTACAAGTTTTAGGATATGTAGATTCCTGTAATCATCTCCCCAGTCAGGATACGGAACAGCTCCATTGCCTCCCTCCAAACTCTCTAGTGCCAGCCATTGGTGGTCACATCCCCTCCAGTCCACACACCTAGAAATCATGGATATGTCCTCAATGCTATAGTTTTGTCTTTTTAAGAAAGTCAGAGAGGAAAGGGGCTGGGTGAAGAGGGAAGGGGATGAAAAAAGAATTAAGATGTCTTATGTACATGTACCAACTCTCCACGAGGAGTGTGGTCACTATGTACTACAAACATGTACTAATAGAACATAGAAGTTAAGGGAAAAGTCAGATAATGGAATTATATACAGTACAGTATGTAGTCCTTGAGACTGGCTTCTCACACCCAGCACAACACCTTTGAGAATCTTCCAAGCAGTTACCAGGGCCAGTAGTCTGCCCCACTTTGCTGACTAGTGTCCTATTGGATAGAAGCACCAGTTTACTTATACTTTCAGCTACTGAAGGGCATCGGGGTTGTTTTTAGTTTGGGACAATTATGAATAGAACTCCTGTCAACACTCGTGTGCAGGATTTTGTGTGCACATCTTTTCATTTCTCTAGGTTCAATATCTAAGCATGGGATTGCTGGGTTATATGGTAGCCATATATTTAGCTTTAATCTGCCAAACTTTTCCAAGTGACTACCATTTTGCTTTCCTACCAGCAGTCTGAGTGTTCCAGGTGCTCCACATCCTTCTTGCCATTTGATATTGTCAGTATTTTTAACTTTTGTCATTCTATGAAGTATATGGCAGTAACTCATGGTGGTTTTAATCTGTATTTCCTGAAGGCTGATGATGGTGCATATTTTATCATGTCTTTATTTTCTTTTTTTAATTTTAAAATTAATTTTTTTCAGTTTTCATTTTTTATTAATACTTTTTTGTTTATTTGTCTGTTTTTTGAGAAGGGGTCTTGCTCTGTAGTCCAGGCTGGCTTTGAACTCACTACATAGCCCAATCTGGCCTCAACCTTGCTGCAATCTCCTGCCTCAGCCTCCCAAGTGCTAGGATTACAGGTATGCACCACCATGCCCACTTTCATGTGCTTATCTGCTGCATATCCTGTTTGATGAACTATCTGTGGCTTTTGCCTTCTTTTAAATTGTTTTGTTTGTCTATTTCTTATTGCCAAATTTTAAGCGTTCTTTATATACTCCAGATGCAATTTTTTTGTTATAAAAAAGTGAACCTGACATTTGATTTTCAATGTTATCCCTGTTTTGGGGCTGGGGATTTAGCTCAGGGCAAAGCGCCTGCCTGGCAAGCGCAAGGTCATGAGTTCGGTTCCCGGGACTGGAGAAAAACCAAAAAAAAAAAAATATATATATATAGATATAGATATTATCCCTGTCTGTAATCATTCTCTTAACAGTCTTTTGTAGAGCAGAAGTTTTTAAATTTGTGTTAAATATTTTTTCAGTGCTAGGGATCAAACCCAGGGCCTTGCACATGCTAGGCAAGCACTGTACCACTGAGCAAGTCCCCAGCCCTGGAACAAATACTTGACAATGACTTTGGGTTAGAAGTAAAATCAGTGTCCAGCGTAACACTTAGAGGGAAACAGCTTCTCTGTATTGCCAGCTGGTGGAGCCTGGTAGGCATCTGCGATGGGTTGGATGTATGTGGTTTGTCCCCTAAAGGTTCACATGTCAGAAACTTGCTCCCCACAGTGACAGTACTGAGAAGTGGAGGACCTTTAAGAGGAGGAGCCTCATGGGAGGTGATTAGGTCATTGGGACACTGCCTTCAAAAAGGATTAATGTTGATCTCACTGAGGGAGTTGTATAACCACTTGTAGGTGGTTATACAAAAACCCAGCCAGGTGTGATGGTGCATGCCTGTTGTGTTGGTTACTTTTCTCTTGTTGCTAAGACAAAATACCCAAGGCCCAAAATTAAGGAAGGAAAGGTTTATTTAGCTCACAGTTTGTGGAGGTTTCAGTCCACAGTTGGTTGGCTCCGAGGCAGAAGATAGCAGAGCAAAAAGAGCAAAGGGGGGAATGGCGGCAAGCAGCCTCTTTCCCTCCCTTACATTGTAAACAGGCTACCTCCACCTAAGGGGCGTGTAGCTGTCACATAATCTCCATGCCCTCCTCTTGCACAGGCTCAGGATGTATACAAAGTAAGCACCCTGGCTTCTTGCTGAGTCACTTAACCAAACCTCTATTCTCCTCAAGTTGACACAATGTATCTACCATAACACCTATAATCCCAGCACTCCAGAGTCTGAGGCAAAAGAAACTTTGCAAATTCAAGACCACCCTGGGCTACAAAGTGAACTCAAGGCCATTCTGAACTGCATAGTGAGACCCTGTCTAAAAAAAAAAAAAAAAAAGCCTACATGTTGTATTTTATTTTTTAATTACCTCAATGGATTCTTATTTACTTTTTAATTAATTAAGTTTATTAGTACATTTTAGGTACATATAATGATCACATTCATCATAGGGAATTTGTACCTATACATGATATATCTTCTTCCCTTTTTTTTTTTTCTTTTTTTTGTCTTTTTGAGGCAGGGTCTCGCTCACTTTGTAGTTCAGGCTGGTCTTGAACTCACAATGATCCTCCTGCCTCAGTTTGCTGAGTGCTGGGATTACAGACTTGCGACACCACACCTGGATTCATGATACATCTTAAATCCTCTTTTTTTCCACTTCCCTTCTCTCCCTTCAATCCTTCTCCTTATTTACTGAAGCTTTGCTTCCATTTCCTTCTTTTCTCCCATTTTTTCTTTCCCCTTCCTTCCTTTCTCCCTCCCCCCTCCCTAGGTCCTCTTCCCATATGGACATTTTTTTCCCTATTTTGCAATACCTATCATACATTTTGGTCCTCATTTACATTTTTGGCTTCTCACACTAGAGAAACTATGTGGTATTTACATGTGTAAATTTATTTCATGTCAAATTATGGTCTCAAGGTGCATTCATGTACCTAGAATGCCCACAAATGTTTTGTTTTGTTTTGTTTCTGGTGCCAGAAATCAAACTCAAGACCTTGTGCTTGCCAGGAAGGTGCTGTGCCACTAAGCTAAATCCCTAGCCCCTGCCCACAAATTTTAAAAGGAGAAATGTATTTTGGTTCCATTTGTAGGGGTTTCAGTCCACAATCCACTAGCTCCGAGGGAGGACAGCATGGCAGAGGGGCATTGTAGAGGAAAAGTGCTTTCATGATTTGGTGGCAGGAAGTAAAAGAAGTCATAGGCTAGAAGGTAGATACAACCTTCCAGGTCAGGCCCCAGTGACCCACCTCTTCCAGTCAGGCCCAGCCTCCGAACAGCAAGACAGCTCTAAACCCATAATCCAATCACTTGCCAAAGGTCCCACCTGTGATGCCTTAAGGCTGCAGGAGAAATCTTGATATAAACTGTAACACACGTGACCTTTCCTCTCATGCACGCTCCTGCTGGGATGCCATCCTCTGTGATGTGACCAATCCTTTCCATGTTATTTGGACTTTCAGCCTCTGAAACTGTAAGCAAAATAAACCTCTTTAAAAGTTACCCAGCGTTGGGTATTTTGCTATAGTAACATAAAACACTACTGCAAAGGTCACCCCCTTTTGTGTCATATGGGCAAATGAGGCCAGGGCTTCCCCGATCTCTTTTAAAATTTTATTTTGAAATAGGATCTCTCTAAGTTGCCCAGGCTTATCTCAGACTAACCCCAAGTATCTGAGGTTATAGGCATGTGCCACCACACCTGGCAAAGGTACCACTTTGGAGCACCTTTTCTATACGACTCATTGTTTACTTTTACATTCTGTGGTGATCTGAATATTTGTGTCTTCCCAGAAGTCCTATGTTGAAACCTAATCATCATTGTGATGATATTCAGAGGTAGGACCTTTCGGGGGTGATTATGTGTGAGGACAGAGGCTTAATGAGTGGAATTAATGACTTTGTAAAAGCAGCCCCCAAGGACTGCACTGCCCCCTCCTCCATGTGAGGACACCATAAGGTGTCATCTATAAACCAGGAAATGAGCCCTCACTGGACAGCTAATCTGCCAGTGCCTTTATTATGGACTTATCAGCCTCTGGGACCCAAACAGAGCCATCTAGTGTATGGTATTTTGTTGTAGCACCTAGAACACACTAGGATAGTGCTTTATCAAATATTCCTTCTCATAGCTGGGGATATAGCTCAGTGGCACAGCGCCTGTGTGGCAAGCTCAAGGTCCTGAGTTTGATTCCTAGCCCCAAAAAAAAAAAAAAAAAAGAATCAAAAATAAAAACAAATACTCCTTCTCAAGGTCTTAACCATGATCGCGTCAAAATATTACTTTAAAACATTTTGGAAAGTTGACATCTTTGAGCAATGTTCCTAAAAGCAGGCTTCCATCCTCAACTCTACGCATGAGGTGAAGAGAGGACATTGTCCTACTCCTGTAAGGAGGGCTTGGAAGAGGGAGACAGGAAGCTAATGAGAAGGGAAAACTGTGACTCGATATGTGACGGTTCTCAGACTCTAAATGATCACTAAACATTTTCAAAAATAACCCATGAGCCAGGTGTGGTGGCTCACGCCCATGATCCCAGCACTCAAGAGGCTGAGACAGGAGGACTGCTCTAAGTTGGAGGCCAGCTTAGGCTACATAGTGAGTTCAAGGCCAGGCTGAACTTCATAGAGAAACCATCTCAAAACAAACAAACAAATAAATAAGCAAATAGCCCTCATGAATACCCCACCCAGGATGCTCTAGAGGTGGGAAATTCCATATCAGATTCCTTGCACACAGCACCCAAGACAGTGAGAGGAGGAGGGGATGTAAGAAAGGGGGTACTGGGAACTGGTGGAAATCTACAGGATTGGTATGAGATTTCAGTAGTCCTGGGCTGGGATGTAGCTTGTGGCACAGTGCTTGCCTGGTATGGGCGAGGCCTTAGGTTTGATCCCCATCACCTAAAATAAAATAAAGTAAAATATAAAGCCTAGGAAGGGACTCTAGAAATTCTACCTAGAGAGCTAGAAAGTCTCTGCTAACTTGTGGTGTGTGTGTGTATGCATAAATATCAACAACATATCTCAAAATTCATGTGTAATTAGAAGCATAATAGATACAGTTAGGTAATCCACTTTTCCCCTCAGCCCTATATCAGATATATACAATAGCAGACATAATAAGCTGTGTGACCTATAAGATATGCTATAAATTTGTGTATTTTGCACTGCTGGGGATAAACCCAGAATCTCATACTTGTTAGACAAGTGCTGTACCACTGAGCCACATCTCCATTTCTATGTGCCGTAATTGTAAATGCCATGAAGAAAGAAAAGGTGCTGCAGATTAAACCATGATATGTTATTTATTGAGATACCATTCTAATTTCAATTTCTATTTTGAATTCTAATTTTTTTTGTTTGTTTTTGAAACAAGGTCTTGCTATGTAGTTCAGGTTTGCTTCGAACTCACAACCATCCTCCTGCCTCAGCCTCCTGGCTGAAATTATAGGCATGTGCCACCATGCCAGACTGTATTCTAATTTGTATAAAATAACCACTTTAGGATATTGTGTAATAATAGTATGCATTATTGTTTGTCATGATGGTATAGCATTCTACTCTGTGATTTTTTTTTTTTTTTTTGGTACCAGGTATTAATCTCAGGACCTCATGCTTGCCAGGTGGGCACTGTGCCACTGAGCTATATCCCTAGCCCTCTGTGATGTATCATGATGCAACTTTCAATAGTGCCTATCTATGATAGCAATGTATTCTTTTGTATATCCATTGTTGCTCATTTAGATTAATTTGTTGGAATTAATTAGTAGGTGTCTCAGTTACTGTTCTCTAATTGCTGAGACAAAATACCTGATGCCCAGAATTAAGGAAGAAAAGGTTTATTTAGCTCACAGTCTGTGGAGGTTTGAGTCCATAATCAGCTGGCTCCAAGGCAGGGTGGCACATGGCAGAGGGCAACAGTTCATGGCTACAGAAAACAGCAAAAGCAGCAAGAGCAAAAGGAAGGAGCAGCAAGCAGCCTCTTTCCCTCCCTTACATTGTATGCAAGCTGCCCACCCCAGGGCAGGTGTAGCTCTCACACCCATAATCCCAGCATTGGGCCATCAATCTATCATAAACTCTAGAAGCCACCTCAGAACTGCATGAGGCTTTGGGGGGACATCCAGACACAAACCGTAACAGTAGGAATATAGTTTATTGGTCAAAGGTTATTATATTCAAAACTTTGGTTTGTTTCACCAGAATCCCTTTAGAACTACGAAATGCTGGATTTTTTCCCCCACAACCTTGACAACATAGATAAATCATTTTTTGTTTCTTTTTTTGGTTTTTTTTTTTTTTTGGTACTAAGAATCAAACTCAGGACCTTACACTTGCCAAGCAAGATGCTGTGCTGCTGAGCTATATCCTTGGCCCTCATAAATCATTTTTAATATGTAAATCTTTTCCATTATGGTAGTTGTAGGGTGTTACTTTACTACTTTTTATTTGCATTTCACCAACTATCTTGTGAGGCTTAACATCTTTACAGGTATTTATTAGTCATTTATGTTTCTTTAATAGCCTGTTCATATTCCTCATAAAAGTTGCCTTTTTTTGTTTTTTTTTTCTGGTACCGGGAATCTAACTCATGACCTCGTGCTTACCAGGCAGGCGCTGTGCTGCTGAGCTAAATCCCCAGCCCCTAAAAGTTGCTTTTTAAAACTGATACAAGACAGGCAATTAGAGCAGGCAAGTTATTGGTATTTCAAGTGGAAAGAAGCAGAGGCATAGGAAAAAATAGCACAATATAGTACAAATGTGTTTTATGTTTATTTTTGAATTCAGAAACTGTGGTGAAATGAGCAGAATTGCCTGGAAGCAGTCCCCAAAGTGCATTTAAGATCATCTGTACCAGTGGGATGGCATGCAGCTCTCCCTGCAGAAGGACTCTACCCAGCTCCACTTCCACCAGATGAGAACGTTTTCTCCTCCTACATCCAGATGCCACCTTCCCATTGGTCTCAGGGTCTCCACTGATGTCTCCTCCGAACACCTGGCACCCTATACCCTGAGGCCCCTGTTCTCGTGCAACCAACTGTTCCCCAGTTGTTATGGTTTAGATCTAAACTGTCCCCCAAAAGTCTCGTGTGTTCCGATGTGGAGCTCTTGCAAGGTGACTGGGTCGTGGTGCACTATACTCCTCAATGCTTAATTCATGCCTGTGCTGTTAGGAGACGGAGCCTGGTTGGAAGAGGTGGTTCACTGGAGGCAGGGCCAAGGGTGAGCTCTTGTCCCCAGAGCCTCCCCTCTCTCTGTGCTTCCTTGACTGCTGTGAAGTGAGCAGCTTTCCTCTGCTATGTCTTTCCACCTTGCCATTTTTGCCTTGGGGCCAACAGTGGATTGAACTCTGTAACTGTGAGCCAAGAGGAAGTTCTCCTCCTTTAAGGTGTATGTGTTGGATATTTTGTCCCAGCAATGAGAAGGTGACTGAGACACCACTCAAGGATGCTTTCTGAATTTGCTCTATACCAAGGTGGATCAGAGAGGGTCAGTGTTCCTCCTGTAGAGCACAGACTGGTCCTATGGATCTAGCAGAGCACCTGACCCCACGATAGGATATGGGTCCCTTGTTTCCTTTTTGCTTGTTGACCCAACCTTGCAAGAGTTCCTTGTCCCTAATGTAGACTAATCTGTAGCCCATGCTGAGTGGCTTGCTAGAATTCATCCTAAATCCCAGAACTTACAAGAGAGTCAGAAGGCCCTGTGTGCCATGATACAAACATACCGGGATTCACACAGTCATCCCTCTCTCAGTTCCTGTTTAGCATTGGCTTGGAGGCTAGGGTGATCCTCTGTATAGAGAAGTCCCTGGAAGATAATCACACAGGGACTACATAAACGTTTTTATAAATTAGACCAAGAATTTTAAACTCAGTTGAACCTGTATACCAACTCCTCCCTTCAGCCAAATCAGAAGGTCTTCTTCAAAGAAATATTTTGAAATTTCAAATTACTTCTTACTGTGGCAAATAATAACAACAGAAAAAATAGAGGTACTGGGTGCTGTACCATGCACCCATCGTCCCAGCTATTTGGGAGGCTGAGGTAGGAGGATTGTTTGAGTCTGCGAGCTCAGGGATCACCTGGGAAACATAGTGAGTTCCCATCTGAAAATAAGAGTGATGATGGTGATGATGATGATGATAGTAGCAGTAGTAGGCCAAGCATGTTAGCCCATGTCTGTAATCCCAGCATTTGGGAGGCTGAGGCAGGAGGATAACTGTGAGTTCGAGGCCAGCTTGGGCTACATAGTGAGACCCAATCTCAAAGAAAACCATATTATAATAATAATAGTAATAGTACATATGTGTGTTGCTTTGTGGTAGTAGAGTGCCAAGTAGAAACACTGAAATGACACCCAGGATTTAGAGGCAAATTTATTTACGTCAAGGGGCACTGTTTGGGATCATTCCCAAAATATCAGGCCCTGATCTCTGGTGGTCTAGGGCTTATATGGGATAAACAAGCAGGAAGTACAGAGGCAGAACAGCTTGTCAACCATGAGGGTTGTGGCCGGTGGGCATCTCAATGGTCTCTCTCTCTGAGGGGCACCCACCCTTTGTCTGTTGCTCCATCATTCAAGGGTACACAACACACACGTAGAAAGTCAGAGATGGCAGTTAATTAGTCAAAATCCACAGTCCCTGACTATAGGAAAAAGTGCTTTTATGGAGTTAAAAATGAAACCAAACTGCTCCCTACATCTTAAAAAAAAAAAAAAAGGAAAAAGTAGGCCCATTCTTGCTGAGACTTCTGCCTTGGCCCCTCATTGGCTGCCACAATTGCTGCTGGCACCTATAGCTTCACTCCCTGCTCCTGACTCATCTACTTCCAGCCAATTAAACCAGTTCCAGCTGGCCATTGCGTGCATTCGGCCACAGAGACCCTTCCCCTGAACTTCTGCTTCACGTCTACACCTATCCTGGTCAGGTGGTGTCAACATCCACCCGAGATGACTGTCAGCAATTCCTTCTGAGTTCCACATTCTGACTGAGGAAAAATTTGCCTGTCAGCCCTAACTAATGAGTTGCCATGACCTTTCCCAAAGGTCACCTGACCTGGAAGCCTAAAATCAGTCCAGTGTTCCTCAAAGACATCAAAGGGGGGGAACAATAAGCCCATCAACCACAGTTACCCAGAAACCTGATAAAAGAAAAGCACCTGATGTCCGTAAAAATATCCAGTCTGATAGACAACCGTACCCTCTGGCTACAAGTTATAAGGGCCATGGACATACACAAAAATGCTTCCTCATCTTTGAGACACAAAGAAATCTGACTATCCAGGCCCACCTCAACCTGAACCTTTCCTTGCCGTATTGGGCCTGGATGGATAGGACAGACCAATCTCTATCAAATTGGGCCCCTGAGAGCCCATGATCACTGTGAAAGCCAGGGGCAAACTTATGACTTTCCTCATAGACAATGGAACAGAACTCTCTGCCTTCAAAAGTTCCCTCTGTCGAAATGTTACCTTCACTGGGGCAACTGGGACTCTTGCCTCTCACCCCTTCTGCCAGGCACAAACTTGCAGCCCGGGAGGATATAGCACCAAACATAAATTCTTGTCATCAAGCTAGTTATCCTCCCTCTCGTTTAACCTTCTCTGAGAGGAAGATGATGCCTGTGTCAACCTGAGACAGATAACCACAATCCTGAAATTCTGAAAATTGTCCTCCCAGAGGTATGAGCCAAGACTCAGGCCTAACCACAAACCATGCTCCAGCCACAGCTCAGCTGCCTAAAGCAGTCTGGGATCCTAATGAACTGTTAATCACCTTGGAATACTCCTCTTTTCCTGATAAAAATGCCCAATGGGGATTACCAACCAGTGCAAGATCTCCATGCTGTCAACAGTCAACAATGCAGCCATCACCTTACACTCTGAGGTTACCAACCAAGACAATCTTCTTGGACTGTTACCTCCAGATGCCTCCTGGTTTACATGTCTAGATTTGAAAAGACACCTTCCTTTCTTTCCTCCATGCTCTAACAGCCATTGTGCTTCTGATAAAAAAAAAAAAAAAACTGACAATCTCACCTTAGGCTGTGACCTAACTGTCCAGGTGCCACATGCTGTGCTAGACCTCACCCAGTACCATAACTGCATGGCACTGACTGATGAACTGTTCTAAAGCCAAAATGAACCCCCAACAGATGCTGAGTATACCCTCTTTAGAGATGGAAGAAGCTATGTTAAGAATGGAGTCCAACAGGCTAGATATGCTGTGGTCACCTTGGACAAGGTTATTTTGGCCAAAGGTCTCCTGATACTGCTTCCTGCTAATATTTTGAAACCTGCCACCATGCAAAATAATTTGATCTAGAGGTCTAAATCCTCTCTGGGGACTTAGGTGAGACTTAGCTAAGGAGGGTGTGAGGCCTCCATTATGCCATACGTTGATCACCATGGAACGGCAGGTGAGGGCCCTGTCAGCCACTGTGACCAGTGCTTCCCAGGCTTGGTGCACAGATGGAGCAGCTTATTGCTGCTGTCCAGTCCACTCACTCACACATTAATTCAGCAGGCACTCAGAGGTTAAACATTCCAGCCCTCTTCCCTTGAGGGTGGTCTTGACTAACAAGAGTTGATTAGACACCTCTTCTGCTTGAGCTGAGCAGGACTAACAGACTAACTGGGGTTCCCTTGGAGGTCTTACTGGAATCAGGCAGGCAGGCAGACAGACAGACAGGCAGACAGTGTCCTCCTCTCTATGGCATCCAGTGTGAGCTGCTCAAGCAGGGAGCCAAGAATCCTCCTCCAGACCTCCAAGGGGACTTGAGAAACCTTGATGGTGCACCTTCCAGTCAGGACCTGGAGAGGTCCTTGCTCCATCCTTGAGGGGAGGGCCACGACCAGTGACAAAAGAGATCAGCACAGTTGGTCTTCCTGGCCAACGCACCAGATCAATGGTAGGCAGAAACACCAAAACAACACTTAGGATTTGGAGGCAGATTTATTTATGTTGATGGGCACTGATTGGGATCATTCCCAAAATATCAGGCCCTGATCTCTGGTGGTCTAGGGCTTATATGGGAGAAGCAAGCAGGAAGTACAGAGGCAGAATGGCTTGTCAACTGGGGATTGGTTCTTATAGTATGCATCACAATGAATAGCTGTTTCTGGGAGACAGAAGCAGCTGTAACTATATTAACTGGACAATAATAAACTGAAGTATACTGGCTTGGTGGGGCATCTTCTGCAATAGAACACTTGCCTGGCATGCTCAATTCCCAACATCACCCACATCCCCCTACCTTCCACCCCCCACACATATACACAGACACATGACAATATTTACCATGATTCAAGTATTTCAAGTGTACAGCTCAGCTGAGCATGTTCAGCCTGCCTGTAATCCTAGCATTTAGGAGAATTGTTGCAAGTTTGAGGCCAGCCTGGCCTACACAATGAGTTCATGACCACCCTGGGCTATGCAGTAAGATCCTGTCCCTCAAAACCAAAACAAAATAAAACATCAGTGATGTTAAGTATATTGATAGTGTTGTGTAACCAATCCCTGGAACTTTTTCTTCCCATCAATGAGGTGACTAAGACTCAAACTCTTAGACCAGGCATGGTGACATGTGCCTGTAATCCCAGCATATGGGAGGCTCTGCTTCCCTCCCTCTCATCCTCTCAGTGACACACATATCCAATGCTAGGTTCTCTCCTTCTCTCGTCTGGGTGGGAATCGTATTCTCCTCAATTCTTACCATTCATTCACTTGAACTGGAATAGATGGCTACAAAAAGTAATAAAATGCAGCTAGATCGGAAAATACAACCACCTCTGCGTATAGACAATATGACATTTTACATGGGAACCCCTAAATAATGTACTAAAGGATGATGAGCTGAATGAGAATAAATGCTGAACTAATAGCTGAGTTCAGCAGGGTTGTAGGAGACAAGATCAATACACAAAACCAATCATTTTTATACACTTAAAATGAACAATCTAAAAATGAAATTAAGAGCATAGTTTCACTGACAATTGTATCACAAAGAAAAATATTTAGCAACAAATTCAATAAAAGAAGTTCAAAATGTGTATTCTGAAAAGTGCAAAGCATTGTTGAAAGAAATTAAATAAGATCTAGATACTGGAAAGAGCATCTCATATTCATTGCTAAGGTGTGATATTCTCCAAATTGACCTACTAATTCAACTGAATCCCTACCAGAACCCCAGCAGACTTCTCCGTGGAAATGACAGGCGGTGCTGTGGGTAGGATGTGGTTCGTCCCCCAAAGGCTCCTGTGCTGGAGCCCTGGTGCCCACTTGAGAGTATTGAAAAGTGGGATCTGGAGGGAGGTAAGTGAGTCATGATTGTTCTGATGAAGGGGTTGATGCTGGTCTCATAGGGTGGGTCAGGTCTTTTAGGAATTTTCTGAGAGCAAATTGTCGACAGAGTGATCCCAGCCCCTCACTGCCCTCTTGCTTCCTTTACTCACACACATGCGTCCTCTGCATGCAGCTGATTCTCTTTCTGCTATTCTGCCTTGTTTTGACAAAGCTATGTGGAAGCACCACGCTGTCTAGACTTCTCAGCTTCCAGAATTGTGGGGAAGGGACTTACATGGCTAGAGGCACATGGTTAGAAAGAAGTATGCTGGGACCCGTACAGGGATCTGATTTCTAGGACAATGGTCTGGGAGGTTGCCGGGCGGGTTTCTCTGCTTAGATTCCCAGTGGCACTTTTTGTGGTATTTGAGGAAAACACATTCCCTCACTAGCCTCCTTTGTTGGACAACAGTTTGGCCCTTGTTACACCAGCACTGGTACATTGCTTAAGAACCTGATATAAACTGGGCCAAGGGTCAGTAAACTGGACCATTGGAATTTTAAAAATTAATCTTGGGCTGGGGTGTAGCTCAGTGGCAGAGGACTTGGTCAGCATTCGGAAGGTCCTGGGTTCCATCTCCAGCATTGATTAATCAATCAATCAGTCAAAATGAAAGTTAATCTTGTTGGGATAATTAAGGCTGCTTCTCTGCTCCTTTATATTGGATTTCCAAAGGGAAAAGCTCAACAGGGGAAGGAAGACCCTGAGTGACAAAGGATAAAGGGTCAAGGGTGCATTTGCTGGACTGTGTGTTTTTTATTTCCCCTGGGTTCTCTGTATTCTATTTTCTTTCTCTGAAATGGATTTCACTTTGTTAACGGTCAAAAAAGTCAAACCTACCCAGTACTTTTCAAACACCCAGCATTTCACAACTGTCTCTCAGAAAAATGTTTAAGCAAGGCTGTTTTTGACTGAAGGCAGTTGATTTGTGCTCTCATTATTCTATAGAAATCCATGGTCTCGATTCACCCCCAATTCCCAGCCGCTTCCAGCAGTTTGAATTTGCTTTGCAAGTAAAATCTGGGAAGAAGCTGGCTGCCACTCAGGGCCGCCCTGAAGGGGAGAGCCACAGGCAGATGTTGCCTTCTGCAGTCAAGGCTTGAATGTGGGCGCAGCTGAGAAAAGGAGACTTCTCGGGTGCTGGGTTCACACTGTCCCAGGCTGCGTGCAGGAATTTGGGCCACATGTGCCCTGGGGGTTCTTTAGTCGGGAGAGGTTGGTTGGGGCTGTGTGGCCTTTTCTGGCAAATAGCTACCAAGATTTAGTTACCACTGGTCCCTGACAGAACTTCTTCAAGTTTATACTGTCATTGAAGGGGAAAAAAGGCTGTTTTCACAAAATAAGTTTGTTTAAAATGTAAATAAGAAAAAAAAATGTAAATAAGTAGGCCAGGCATGGTGGTGCATGCCTGTAATCCCAGCCCTTGGGAGGCTGAGGCAGGACGATCATTGCAAGTTCAAGGACAGCCTGGGCTACAAAGTGAGCTCAAGGCCAGCCTGAACTGCATGGCGAGACCCTGTCTCAAAAAGACAAAAAAAAAAAAAGTACATAAGTGTTACAGTGAAAAATTCTAATCATATAAACTTTTGGTTTTTTTGGTCTTTTTGAGACAAGGTCTCACTATGCAATTCAGGATGGCCTCGTGCCACCACTCCTGGCATTTTTTAAATTTTTTTTTTTTTCAGTACTGGGAATCAAACTCAGGACCTTGTGCTTGCCTGGCAGACACTTGTGCCACTGAGCTATATCCCCGGCATAAAGTGATATTTAAAAACACACCTTTTGAGCATTAGGAGTGTAGTTCAGTGGTGCTTGCCTGACATGCACAAGGCCTGGGTTCAATCTCCACAAAGGAAATCTTTTTTTTTGTCTTTTTGAGACAGGGTCTCATTATGCAGTGTAGGCTGGTCTTGAACTCTCTTTGTAGCCAAGGCTGGCCTGGGACTCAAACTCAAACTCGAACTTGCAACAATCCTCCTGCCTCAGCCTCCCAAGGGTTGGGATTACAGGCATGTGCTGCCATACATGCTGGCATGTGCCACCATGCCCAGCTCCAGAAGATCTCAAGTATGAGGTCAGCATGGGCTATACAGTAAGACCCTTCCCCACCCATCTCAGAGATAGCCTTTTTATTGTTGTTTTTATTTAGTTTTTATTCATAATCATAAACATAACTCTGCAATCCAGCTAGACTTGGAGGGGAGTAAGGAAAATAATGGAACCCAAAGACCTACAGTGAGAGCCCAAATATTCTAAGAAGTGGCGAGCAGACGAGGTGGAGGGTGCTCTCCTGAGCCATGGAGCAACGGTCTGGTAGTGAAGACACACAAAAATCAAATGCATTAGAATTGTCCACAGTCACTAATATGGTCTTCTTGCTGGTCTTTCCATTCCTGGCATCCATCATATTTGTGCCCTTTTTTAGCTTCCCAAGGACCGCGTGTTTTCCATGCAACCACTCAGTCTGGCGGTGCAGATGAAAAACTTGGAACGGTTTGTGTTTGGTCCAGCATTTGCCGTGGACAGGATACCAAGACCTGTACCCTTCAGGATGAAGTTCTCATCATCAAATTTCTCCCCATAGGTGGAATTGCTGCCAGTGCCATTATCGAGTGTGACATCACTAACCTGGCATGTACATCCTGGAATAATTCTGTGAAAGCAGGAATCCTTATAACCAAATCTTTTCTCTCCACTGCTCAGCGCACAAAAGTTTTCTGCTCTTTTGGGAATTATGTCTGCAAACAGCTCGAAGAAGGCATGGCCCAAGGGCTCACTGTTGGCTGTAATGTTGAAGAACATGGTGGGGCTGACCAGGGTTAGCAGTGGCAGCTGGCTACTGGGGAATGGTGGCATCTACCAAGCCTCAATGATAACCACTGTTAACATTTTATTGACCATTCTTCTGTCTGTTTTTTTTTTTTTTTTGGTACTGGGAATCGAACTCAGGACCTTGTGCTTGCCAAGTAGGCCCTTGTGCCACTGAACTATATCCCCACCCCTTGACCATCCTTCTGGACACTTCCTTTTGCCTATATACAAATATTCCAGGTATGATAAAAAAGTATGATAAATATTGAAATTAAAATTTTATTACAGTAAGAGACACATCACCATTAATTCTTTCAAAATACTCCCTCTCACTTCAAACACATGTATCCCATTGTTCTTGCTCTTTTCCGAAGCAGTTCTGGAAGTCCTCTTTCATTACAGCAGTTTCTGTCAAATAAAAACATTATGAGGCTCCTCCCTTTTGCTCATTCTTGCTTTTGCTGTCTTCTGCCACCTTGAACTGTTGCCCCTGTGCCATGCCACCCTGCCTTGGAGCCAGCTGATTATAGACTGAAACCTCCACAAACTGTGAGATGAATAAACCTTTTCTTCCTTCAAAAAACAAAAAACAAGAAAAAACATTATGACGTGCCCTCATCCACCTCCGGATCTGGGACTGTATGACTTCTGGCTCTTCCACAAAGTCTACATGACTGTGAAAGGTAATAATTTTGAGTCAGTTCAGGATATCGAGGTAGCCACAATAGATAAGATCAGGGACGTAGTTCAGTAGCACAGTGCCCGCCCAGCAAGCACAAGGTCATGAGTTAGATTCCCCGTACAAAAAAAAAAAAAATAGAGTGAGGCGCATTCAGAGTGGTATGGCTGTAGACAGAGGGCAGCCACAGCAGACTTCCACAACTGCTTCAGGAAGTGGCAAGTACAATAAGATGTGTTTGAAGCATGTGGGATATTTTGAGGAGGATTAATGGCAATGTCTTTTATTGTAATACAATTTTTAAAAATTTAAGCATTCACCATACAGTTGGATCACACTTCATATATACATTTTCATATCAACAGATACAGTATTTTTCATGTGGATTCATGGCCTGTTTCTTTTTCCAATCATATTCCTCAGGCACCTTTTCATGCCAATAAATCAAAATTGATATGACTGTATTTCCAGTTGTGAGATTTTTTTTTAACCTTGGAAAATTTCAAACATACATAAAAGAGTGATATGGTAAACATGTTTAATTATCCTTTATGTGCCCAACGGTTGTGAACGGTTTACCAATTTGCTTTATTTTATTTATGTATAGTTATTGTTGATACATTGTGTCAACTTGGGGAGTCTAGAGGTTTGGCTAAGTGACTCAGCAGTTTTGCATCTTGGGGTGAAAAGGACCTGCATTTACCCTTCTGGGATGTTGTTTATTGTGTTAATTTGAGAAATTTAGAAGGTTAACTGTGTAACTCAGAAGGGGTCCAGGGTGCTCACTTTGTATTCATCCTGAGCCTGTGCAAGAGGCAGGCATGCAGAGGGTGTGGGTGTAGAGGATGACCCCCACCTCCCCAGAGTGGGTAGACTGCATAAAAAAAGGAATTGAGGAAGCACTGGCTGCTGGTTCTTCGGAGGAGCTCCAGTCTTCACCTTCAGCTTGGTCGTCTCCTGGCTTCTGGTGCAGACGGTTGGGCTTCCATCTGGGACTCTTCAGCCTTCTGGTGTTGACTCTCCAGCCTTCATCGTAGATTCTTCAGCATTCTGTCACAGACCCATCAGCCTTTTGATACGGACTTGCATGGACACTGCAGTGAGCTCCAGGCCTGGGGCTGGGCTCTTCAATCTCCAGCGTGCAGACACCCTCTGCACGCTTCCTCATCCAACTCTGTAGCTGACGGTTATAAGCCAAACTTGTAATTTCTTGTACATTTGTTTATCTTGTGTTATATCTGTTCCTGTAGTAAACCCTGACTGATACAGATTTTGGTACCGGGAGTGGCTCTAGAGAAACAAAATTGTAAGGATGTCATTCTTTAATGGCTTTAGGGGTTCCTGGTGTTGGCTCTTTAATTTGATGAGACCTAATGATGCCATGGTCTCTCCTTCCACTTCTGTGGGCTATGCGAATAATCCTTGGCATGAATTGTTTGACCTAATACGCCATGTAGATCCATTTGACTATCCTAATTCACCACTTGTGAGATGTCAGGAATTTAGCCACTCTGTGCATGGAAATTTTGAATTTTTTTGGCAGAGTAGGAAATGTAATGATGCTGGCTGGTTGCTTTTAGCTTCCCTGGACAAACTACTGAAGGAAAACAATGAGCTCAAAACATCCCTAGAAAGTTTAAAGTCTTCTGGCTGTGAGGGCAAATTAAGAAAGGAAAATAAGGAGCTCAAAGACACAAATTCCCTTCTCCAGACAGAGACAAGAAATTTAAAAGTTTCTAAATGTGTCCTGAAAGAAAATCTCCTTTCTTTTAATC
>NW_004955479.1:9833154-9838781 GCF_000276665.1 Chinchilla lanigera | reverse complement strand
CCCAGAGTGGGTAGACTGCATAAAAAAAGGAATTGAGGAAGGACTGGCTGCTGGTTCTTCAGAGGAGCTCCGGTCTTTGCCTTCAGCTTGGTCGTCTCCTGGCTTCTGGTGCAGACGGTTGGGCTTCCATCTGGGACTCTTCAGCCTTCTGGTGTTGGCTCTCTGGCCTTCATCGTAGATTCTTCAGCATTTTGTCACAGACCTATCAGCCTTTTGATACGGACTTGCACGGACAGTGCAGTGAGCTCCAGGCCTGGGGCTGGGCTCTTCAGTCTCCAGCATGCAGACACCCTCTGCATGCTTTTTCATCCAACTCTGTAGCTGATGGTTATAAGCCAAACTTGTAATTTCTTGTACATTTGTTTATCTTGTATTATATCTGTTCCTCTAGTAAACCCTGACTGATACTATATATATATATATATATACACATTTTTATTCTGGGTACCAGGAATCGAACTCAGGACCTTGTGCTTGCCAGGCAGGTGCTTATGCCACTGAGCTACATCCTCGGCCCTTACTTATATATATTTAAACTCAATTACTGGCCGCATCTCCATTCCAACTGGGTGGACCACAGTTCAGTCCTGATATTGACCTGCAGTTAAAAATCAGACTCCATAGGTTTATGAGCTCTGTTGTTTCCAGGGTGACTCTTACTTCAGATGTCAGCCTCACTCTGGGGTCTTAGGCCGCCCGTACTCTGGCTAACTCACTGCAAATAGAAGAACTTCCTCAGCCTTGTTATCATACTTGTTAATTTGCTAGAAAGACTAAATCAAAAAGGATATTTTTCTATATAACCAAGCAACTATGATCATATTTAAGAATCTTTTTTTTTTGTCTTTTTGTGACAGTCTCACTATGCAGTTCAGGCTGGCCTTGAGTTCACTTTGTAGCCCAGTCTGGTCTCAAACTCACAACGATCCTCCTTCCTCAGCTGCCCACATGCTGGGATTACAGGCCTGTACCACCATGCTGGGCAAGAAAATTAATGATAATTCTTTTTGCTTGATTTTCAGTGGTCTCCTACTATCATATGAATATGTTCTAAGGTTCTTAAAACAGCTAGATAACTGATTTGATGGGCAATGAGAATGTTCTACTCTTTCACTAGGTAAATCACACTGGGATCAGCACTCTTACGCACAGACATTTCCATCCCATAGCTATCCTTTTACTACCTGCAAAAATTGTAACAGCTTGTACCTAGCAGAGAGACATGAAATCCAATTCAAAGATGTTGTCATAAGCCAGGTGTGGTGGCTCAGTCCTCTAAACCCAGCACACAGGAAGCTGAGGCGAGGAATCACCATGCGTTCAAGGCCAGCCTGAAATACATGGTAAGGCTTGTCTCAACAAACAAACAAACAAACAAACAAATTATCTTCTGGTGAAACATAACATATCTCTGTCACACATGCAATCAGCCTGGCTTTGCCTGAAGTTTTGCTTTCTGTGTGCCAAGGAGGTCTGATGTTACCTGATTCTTTTGGACAGGAGGCGAGCCTTTTATAGCCCTCGAAGGCCAGTAGAGATAACAGCAAATGCTGTGGGCTGAACTGTGTCCCTCCTAAGTTCCATTGACACGCAGTCCGCAGCGTGACTGTACCTGGAGATAGGGTCTTTAGGAGGCAGGTAAGACGAAATGAGCTCCCAAGGGTAGGGCTCTAATCTGATAGGACTTCAGCCTAATGACAGAGCCCTCTCTTTCTCTGCCGTCTGAGGACACAGCAAGAAGATGGCCTGCTGCAAGCTGGGAGGAGGGCCTTCATCAGGGCCTGATCATACAATACTTCAATCTTGGACTTTAAGCTTCCAAAACGGTAAGAAAATAAACTTGTTCAAGCCACCCAGTCTATGGTATTTTGTCATTGCAGCCTGAACTAGCTAAGATAGCGGAGCATTCATTCAAACTCATGATGACCTGGGCGAGGTGGTGCGTGCCTATAATCCCAGCACTTGGGAGGCTGAAGCAGGAGGATCACTGTGAGTTTGAAGCTAGCCTGGGTTACAAAGTGAGTTTAAGGCCAGCCTGAATTGCATAATGAAAACCTGGTCAAAAAGACCAAAAATCAAAAACAAAATTCTTGATGGTAGTAGCAAATTTGATCTGAATTAGCTTCCAAGAGAAATAACATTCTTTTAAGAGACTCTAGGAGGGTTGAACAACCACTGGCCTCTGACCCAGTCTCTACAGCTCCTCCCCAAACTCATTGCAGGGTTTGGAGGGTGGTGGGGGTGTGAGCCAAGGGCAAGAGAAGACAGTTAAGGACTCTGCAGCCACAGCCTATGCTTCCTGTCACCTCCAGTCATATATGCTCTCTCAAGCCCGGTGCCAGCACCTGAGGGGACTGGCAGGACGAGCCTGCTGCCCTTGGGTCAGCTCACTGCCAGTAAGTAAAAGAAACACTCATCCTCCTTTCCATTCAGAAAGTTCAGCTTCTTGTTTAAAGAAGCAGATTCATTTTTTTAGAAGAGCAAGGAGTTGGGACCCTTTCTGTTAGGGTGGGGCTGAGCCCATTCAGCTTTGCATCAGAGCTATCTTTTTCTAGGGTGCCTATGGTGCCTAAGGACGAAGCTTTTAAGGTTTTGATATTTCCCATGTGTGACAGATTTCTAATATTTTATTTCCAATTTGTTTTTCTAACATTTGGTTTCTTTGGCACACTTACTGGATGGTGATTAAAGATGCTTGAAGTACGTTGTCCTGGGTCTCCTCCCGAGCCTCACTGACTGTGCTGATCCTTTCAATAGCTTTCATCTGTACGTTTCTGCCTGGAGCTGTCACTCAGCGGGCTCACCTCAATCACTCCTTTGTCTTCAGCAACCAGTTAGACATCACGACTCTCAAATCCCTATTTTCAACCCTGGGGGCTTCAGTCCCACAGAATCCACCAACTGCTGGCTTTGGCTGTCTCGTAAGTGACAATACTCAGCATGACCCTACTAGCTGGGCATTGTGGCACACCCCTGTAATACCAGCACTCAGGAGGCTGAGGCAGGAGGACTGTTGTGAGTTTGAGACCAGCCTGGGCTACAAAGTGAGCTCAAGGCCAGCCTGAACTGCAGAGCGAGACCCTGTCTCAAAAAGACAAAAACTTGGGCCGGGGACATAGCTCAGCAGCACAAGCAACTGCCTGGCAAATGCAAGGTCCTGAGTTTGATTCCCAGTAGCAAAAAAAAAAAAGATAAAAACAAAACAAAAAATGCCCCACTACCATACTGTTTTGTCCTCTGGGTTCTGTGTCTCAGAAGCCTGTGTTCTCTTCCTTCTCCCCATACACTAAAACCCAAACAACCTGGACAATTTTTTCCTCCTTAATTCATCTTTAATCTTTCTCTCTCCATCCTCATTGCTAACACCTTCCTGTAGGCCTTTATCACATTTGCCTCCGATTATTACAACAGTTTCCTAATTTTGTTCTTAGCACCTTCCCTGCCTGAGACATAGTGTGCTGCAGAATTATTTCTCTAAGGAGAAATCTCTAAGAGTAAGAGACAAGTCACTTAAAACATCCACTTTGCACTCAATATATAGCAGGCAATGGCTGGAGAATACAAAGATATGTGAGACATTGTTTGGTCTCATTTCTTCCTCCTATCTAGCACCAATTCTATGTTCCATCTAGTGCAGACTTCTTTTAGTCTGTGGATCTACCTGCCTTTATTTCTTTTCTTGCTTCCTTCATTTTCTTTCTGTTCTGTTTTGTTTTGTTTGCTGAGACAGGGTCTTGCTATGTAGTTCAGGTTGGCCTTGAAGTCAGTATGTAGTCCAGGCTGGCCTTAAACTTGAGCAATCCTCCTGCCTCAGCCTCTTAAATGCTGGGATTATAGGCGTGCTGCATCACCACACCCAGCACTTCCTTTCCCCTTTCCTTCCTTACTTTCCTTCTTCCTTCTTTCCTTCCTTCTTCCTTCCAAGACTATTTTTCAGACAATCTTGTTATGTAGTTCTTGCTATGTAGTTCTCCCTGTAGTGCAAGAAAAGTTCAAGCCCAGGCTGGCCTCCAATCTCAGTAATCCTGTTATCTCAGCCTCTAAGTGCTGGGGTTAGAGACATGTGCCATCATGCCTGGCTGGAATATTGAGAATTTTTGTTAAAAAGACCCCAGAAGGCAACAGCTATCTGTCACTTCAGCCAAGGAAAGGATTAGTGAGCCTTTATTTCATGGACTCCATGTCCTGCTTCTAGATTTGATCTATGCGCAAATTTTCCAAAAGGATTGCACATAATGATGCTATAAACCAATATGGATGCGTGAGAGGTGGCCCTAGGGAATGGTAGCCCTAGGGGTATGGCCAAAAGGTCAGCTGGCCACCTGTTTATAGCAGTTCACCACTCTAGCTAAGCCCTGAAGGTAGCTGGGACTTGCATAGTTCAGAGGCCTATGGAACACCTATAGCTCTGTGTGCAAGACCAAAAATGAGTGTCATTTATGTTACAGGGTAAGGCTTGCCGCATGCCCAAGTAATCTACATTTTCCAGTCCTTTTGTTTGTGGAAGTGGGGACTGAACCAAGGCTTTCACATTGCTAAGTTGCCCATGCTGGGCTCAAACTTGGAATCCTCCTGCCTCAGCTTCTGAGAAAGCTGGGGTTACAGGCATGTGTCAGTGTACCCGGCTTTTTGTTTGTTTGTTTGTTTCCCTTGGGAATGTGGCTCAGTGGTCACGTACTTGCCTACCATAGACAAGGCCCTGGGTTCAATCCAATATTGAACAAACAAACAAACAAATAATTTTTTGGGTTCCTGGTTAGAATGTACTTTCTTCTCCTGCTTAGAGGCTTTCACCTTTGTTACCTTGGCCTGATATACTTGATCTTTGCCTAACTGCTTCCTTTTCGTCCATCAACCTAGTCTCAGTTTAGAAGTAATTTCTCCTGTGGTTCCTTCACTATAGGTTAGGTGTCACTTCTATTTTTTCCCCAATTATTGGCCAAATATTTTTTTTTTCAATGCTGGAGAATGAACCCAGAGCCTCATAAATGCTAGATAAGTACTCTATACTGGATTACACACTAGTCCTCCATGTGATATTTTAATAATTCCTGATCATAGAACTGTGTGGGTGTGTGTTAGTCGGAATACAGCCCAAGGCCTTCACAGTGCAAGAAAAGTTCAAGCCCAGGCTGGCCTCCAATCTCAGTAGCTACATGCTCAGTCCTATTTATTTATTTATTTATTTACTTATTTATTTATTGAGACAAGGTCTCGCTATGCAGTTCAGGCTGGCCTTGAGCTCACTTTGTAGTGCACGCTGGTCTCGAACTTGCAGTGATCCTCGAACTTGCAATGCCTTAGCCTCCCAAGTGCTGGGATTACAGGTGTGTGCCACCATGCCCAGCTCTATTTATTTAAATGTATAGGTGTTTGTTTGTTTTGAGATAGGGTCTTGGTAAGTTGCCCAGGCTGGTCTCGAGCTGAAACAATCCTCCTGCCTCAGCCTCCCGAGTGTTGGGATTACACCACCAAGTCTGGCTCTAAAAAACATTGTTTAACACCTGGTCATGAATATACACGCTCCTTTTGGGCATGGTGGTGCACATCTGTAATCCCGGCACTCAGGAGGTTGAGGCAGGAGGATCATTGCAAGTTTGAGGCCAGCCTGGGCTACAAAGTGAGCT
>NW_004955479.1:9785642-9832969 GCF_000276665.1 Chinchilla lanigera | reverse complement strand
GAGCTAAATCCCCAGCCCCTGGGTTCTATAATCTTTTGAAAGAAGTAGAAAGTCCAATACCATTCCTTTTTGGATAGTCACAGGACTTTTTACACTGTATTGAATTGCTTTTTTTTCTTTACAGCTAGAATGCAAGTTTCAGAAAGGCAGAGAAAAGTTGGTCTTATTATATCATTATTCATGACATAATGAACTAGGTAACTTAAGTATCTTTTTTTTTAATTTTTTATTTTTTTTTGTTTTTTTCTCCGGTACCGGAACCGAACTCACGACCTTGCGCTTCCCAGGCAGGCGCTTTTTGCCGCTGAGCTAAATCCCCAGCCCCGGTAACTTAAGTATCAATTTCTTTTTTGCTGGAAATTATTATTTTTTTTTGTGTTACCAGGAATTGAACTCAGGACCTTCCACTTGTCAGGCAGGCGCTGTGCCGCTGAGCCATCTTCCCTGCCCTTTTGCTGGAAATTATAGCAAATCTATAATAATTTTTTAAAAAGTCATGGTGTTGGCATTTAAAATTCCTGACAATAACAATTCAGAAGGAAACTGCCATACCAGATAATAGAAATTGTACCAACTGACAGGCTTTGGAGCAAAGCTGGTCTGGATTCAATCCATAACTTCAAAAACTGTGTAACCTTGGACAAATTACATGCCCCCCAATCTCTTGTTCTACACATTCTTATTCTTTAAAATGGGGGATTTGCTCAGGAGATTGGGGCCGTGTAACTGCAATACTTCGTGCGTTGTAAACATTAACCGTGTAGTGGCAGTTATTTATTAGTGCAAAGGAGTAGCAGCAAGTTGAGAAACCCCTCACATGCTGCTGTCTTCAGTCCACATTTGTCCAACAGCATGCAGTCCAAGATTTCTATTTTGTGAATTCTGAGTACTGTTTGTTTTTTCAGTACATAGCATTGAGCTCAGGTTTTCGCACTGAGCTACAGCAGCCCTTTTTAATTTTGTACATAGCATTGAGCTCAGGTTTTCGCACTGAGCTACAGCAGCCCTTTTTAATTTTGAAATAGGGTTGCGATAAATCACCAAATTGTCCGTTTGGGCTGGAATTTGTGATCCTCCTACCTCAGCCTCCCAAAGTTCAGGGGTTACAGGTATGCGCCACCTCGCCCACTTTAGACTAGCTTTTGATTCGGAAAGGGCATACACAGAAATATAATCCAATATAAGAATGATTCTAGAGATACATGCATATGTTCTGGAGCTCAAAGCGCCATAAGGAAAGCCTCCTTTTGGGTGTAAGGATTTAGAAAAAGGAATCCGAACAGATTCTAGTCATTTTGGATTGACTCAATGGGACACATATTTCAGGTTTGTAGATTATTTGTTTACATGTCTGTCTCTTCCCCTAGAGTGAGAGTAGGAACTACGTCTTAAGTGATCTTTGGGTCTCTAGTACAGCGGACACTACAGATTGTTGAATTGATGGTGCCTTAACCATCCACTAGGACCAGAAGAGATTCTTTAGAGACAAATGAAGAAGGAAAAAGGGGGAGAAAAGACCTCGGACCTCAGGTGAGTGACACAAGCTGGTCCTAAATTCAAGGGGGACTCAAAAACTTAGAGAAACTAGGACGGGCACCTAGCCCGGCAGGGTCACTTCCGGGAGGGGCGGGAAGATAAGAGGAGGCGTGCCGGGAAGGAGGCCGTTTGTAGTGCACCAGGCGGAAGTGTGCCAAAGAGATCAGAGCTACGGCTTCCGGTCCGCTAAAACGCGGTTTAGGTAAGCGGCGTGGTTGTGTCATGTGGCGATAGGCTTCTGAGCTCAAGTCAGCAAGTGAGGAAGCCACTACCAGCATCCAGGCTCAGGAGTCTGGATTCTAGTGGAAAGACTGGCTAAAAAACAAAAAACAAAGAGCCGGGAACCTGAAGACTACCTATCCGCTGTTTCCGAGGGGGCAAATTCCACGGGGAACCCCTCTGCCCTGGTAACGGCCAAAGAGGAGATGGCGCCAGCCGGGGAGCGGCCGTGGCCAAGACAGTGAGGAAGCGCGAAGGCGGAGCAACCAGGAAGCCCGAGAAGAAGAATCAGAGCTGTCGCTGTCACCACTGCCGCCACCACCATGGAAGGAGCAAAGCCGACTTTGCAGCTTGTGTATCAGGCAGTCCAGGCGCTTTACCACGACCCAGATCCCAGCGGAAAGGAGCGCGCCTCGTTTTGGCTTGGGGAGCTGCAGCGTTCGGTGAGGGGCCCCGGGAGGCCGTTCTTTGCCGCGGGGCCGAGGCAGAGTGGGACCTACTCTTAGGGGAGCGCCTGAGCTGGCCGGTTGGCCTAGTGAGGTCCTCCAGGGGAGGAGCTGCTGTGCTGGGGTGGGGCTGCGAAGCTGCACTCTACTCTCCTCTTTTAGGAAGCTAGTCGTAGCTGATCGGTCGCGAACTGGCCCTTTCCCCACCCCGTAGAAGCTGATTTGTAGGTCCTGTACTTCTCTCTTATGGGCATCGAGCCCTCTTTACGTTCCACCCTCGATATTGCTTCTTAGGCCGTGCTTTTCTGTTTTGTCTTCCCTCAACCAAATCCAATCCCAGTGTTGCTCCACCTAAAGGATGCCTCATCCGTCTCCCCTTCGTGTCCAAGTGTTGGATCTGGCAGTTCCTTCCCAGTTGTACCCTTACTCACACCTCGCTGTTCTTGCCGATTTTTACTCCTGTTTGAGTCCATTATTCTCGAAACTTCTCAGGTTTCTAGATTTACAGACATGTGAATTGTCCCCTTACTTTGTAGTGCAACATAACAGAAAAAAAATCAACCCTGCTTTCAGAAAATCGCGGGAGTTGCTCATTTTTGCTTCATGTTATTTCCCCGAGTTTTTATTTGGGTATCAGGTTTGCCTTGATTATTCCATATAATTGTGAACATCCGGTGGAGTGTTTGCCTATTACATCGTGTTTTTTCATTTTTTGATTCATAATGTTGTATGCTTTCTGCCCTAATTTTTACACCCACCTTTTCTGTGCTTTATTTCTTGTGTGTGTACGAGGTGATCTCGCAGACTTGGGTCCTAAATGTAGGATTTACTTTATGAATTGTGCAGTATTTTGAAAACTGGAGGGGCTGATACAGATTGACCAACATTCGCCTTTAGCTTTTCTTTTTTTTTTTTTTTTTTTTTTAACGTTTCTGGTGATCAAGTCAAGAGTCTCAGGGAAGGCCAAACACGCGCTCTATTTTACTAGGCCCTCACATTTCCTTTGATTTTTGTGTTTTCTATTCAGACATATATTTTTCTGTTTGCCCCCTTCCCTTTTATCTGTATAACTCATAACTGATATTTAAAGATGCTCTGCTCTCTTAGATGAACTATATGTGCAACTATATTAGATGAACTATAGTAACATTTAAAAATTTGCGACTTTAGTTTTGAATGTTACACTTAGAAAATTGGGGCCCAATTCTTTGTTTACCTTGTGGGAAGACAAAGGAATGACTTTACTGTAGGCTGCCCAGCCAAGTCATTCACATATGGTCTCATTTAGTGTTTGGCTTTTGTGATCTTGGAGTCACAGTTCCCTGATCTTCATGTCAGATTTTTTTCTTTGTTTTGAGACAGAATCTTGCTATGCTGGCCTTGAACTCACATTGCCATCTTCCTGCCTCAGCCTCTCAAGTGCTTTGTGTTGTTTTCTAAAATATAAATAGGAAGTGTACCACCATGCCTAGCTTCCTGTTGTTTTCTAAAATACAAATAGGAAAATTGTGGCACATGGATGTAATCTCAGCACTCTGAGAGTCTGAGGCAGGAGGATTGCAAACTTTAGTCCCAACTGGGCAGTTTAGGGACTTAGCAAGACCTTGCCTCAAGATAAAAAATAATAGAAAGGTTGGGGGATATATCTCAGTGTGGAGGGCCTAGGTCCAAGCTCCAAAAAAACCAGTACTTTAAAAGTGAGCTTAAAAAAAAAATAAATAAATAGTGAGCTTTTCCTATTAGTGAGCTTTTACTATTTATAAATAAATAGTAAACTTTCTTATTATATTTTAAATCAGTAAGTAGTACCAGCAACTGTGCTGGGTGTTGGTATTTGGAAATGAACTAGACAGAAATCTATGCTGTGGGTAATTGTGATGATTACATGTGTTAATATCTTCAAAAAGCTTAGAAAAGTTCTTCAACATAGAGCTTAAAGTATGTTAGCAGTTGTTAGTCACTTTTATCTCCTTACTATCCATTATTCTCTGTTATAACCTACATCATCATCATCATCACTATTAATAGGATTTCAATAGAAACAGATAACACATTTGACAGGGTAATTTGAGAACGGTCTGTTTTATAAAGGTATTATTTATAAAGTTGTAGGTATAATGGTACCACAAGAAATAGTGTAGTAACATGTAGCCAAACTGTTAACATTCCTAGGCTGGAAAGGAGTAATAGGGGGAGTGGTTACTTGGCTGCTTTGAGAGGAATGGGGACTTTCTGATAAAGGGACACAGCTAGCTTTGAAGTACCTTGGAGGGAGGATGCTGGAAGAATGGATTTCTTGGCTTTATTCTCCCAGTGTCTGGATTCCCTATTGTTGAAACCCAACCAGAAGGCAGGGAACACACAACTTGTTGATAGCTTTTATAGAGAGGTGGTAGAGAGGAGTAAAAAAGTGGACCTGGAAAATGTCCAGGGTAGTCACATATCATAGTTGGACAGCTTCAGTCAAATTGATAATTCAGCTAACACTTTGACCTCTCAATTCTTTTTTTCCCTGAGACAGGGTCTTGCTATGTATTCCAGGCTAACCTTGAACTTAATATATAGTTCAGGCTGGCCTTGAATTCTTAATGATCTTCTTGCATCATCCTCCCAGGTGCTGGGATTATAGGCATGTGCCACCACACCCAGCTGGCCTCTTGATTCTTTTGCCTCTTCATTTTCTTAAACTGCCTGGTCACACAGTCACAGTCAAGAGTCTTGTCACACTGAAGTCACTGATCCTCCAGTTATCTAGATATTCCACTCTAATCCCAGTCCACTGGTTCTCTAGTTTGCTGGCTCAGGAATTTTAAGTTATCCTTTGTTGAGTTTTTATTTTTTGAAATCTTACATAATTTTAATTTTTATGAAAGTTTAAAGTTTTATTTTTAACACTTAAAAATTTCATGGCAGCTTTTTTTCCTGATTGTTAGTACCTTTCACTTCAAAACAAAACAAAACAAACTTGTTTTCTATATAGTAATTCATCTAAAATCTCTCCCAGTACTGTAAAAAGCCTTTTAGCGTATTCACTGGAGCATTCCTCTGCTCTAGTGTGGCTTGGTTGTTTATTGCATAATTCTTCTTTTGGGATTCCCTACTTAACATCATCCTAGGGAATTTCCTGTACTTCTTTCTTGTGTTGGATCTACTGATTCCCTGGATCCCATAATCTTTTCCATTGTCTGATAATTGACAGGGCTACCTTCACCTTTCTCTTATTGCCTTTCTGTTGGGTCTTTTTTGTTGAACCATTTTACCTTGAGCAGAGTATTAAGTCTTCTGCTTGGGATTATAAACTAGGCTGCCATGGTTCTTTTTTTTTTTTTTTTAATGTAAATAGAAGCAAAGCCATCAAGTTAGCTTTATTATACCATGTCTGGTCCTGAATACTGTTTTTTTTTTTTTTTTATTTTAAAGAGTAAAAGAAGGATAACATATTATTGGGGGGGGGCTTACCAAATTACAGACAAAGTGGTAGGAAATTATTAGTGGTTGTTGTTTTACATATTATCTACAAGATAGTTTCTCAGGAAAACAAATAGACAAATAATAGTGAGTTACAGACAAAAGAGGTAGGAGATTATCAATAGTTGTTGTACTATACTTTGATATCTTCAAAGTGGCTTCTAAAGCAAATAAATAGAGCTATACTTGAGTGACCAGTTGAATAATCACTGACTATTCGCAGTGGTTGTTGTAGGAAACACATAGTAATAAACATACACCCATGTACGAAATAGCATAGGAACAATACAGACATTACAGAGTTATGGACAGATTAGTAGGAAAATATCAGTGGCTGCTGTAATACATAGTGATATCTTCAAAGTGGTTTTTCAGGAAGACAGATGCGCAAGAAAGATCTAACAAGATCTTACAGACTAAGGGTTGTGAAAAATAGCGGATTACCTCCTCACCATTGACTCCTTTCACTGAAGCGTGATGGCTGGAAGGAAGACCAGGATTGAAGAGAAGGACCGAGAGACTTGCACCTGTGTCTAGCAACAGGCTGTTTTCTTTTTCCTCTATAATCATGGTTACCCGGGGTTCCTCCATGGAGATGACAGTCTGGCCAGAGGGAGAGAGCAGAGTATACCCTGGGCCCCCTCATTCCTGTTGGACTAACTGGTAGTATGGGTCTGAGCTCTGGAGCCTCCGCTTCTGAGGGCAGACTGATCGCCAGTGGTCTCCTTTGCATTCAGAGCATGGCCCAGGGGGCTTCTTAGGGCAGTTCCTCTTGAGGTGGCCTGGCTTTTAACAGTGGTAGCAGATGAATGTAGTTGTCGAGTTCTTCTTGGGGCCCCGAGAATCAGACTTAGGGTCTTTTTCTTTTAGTGCTGCAGCAGAAGCAGCTGCTTTTTCTCAGTCTCTTTGTTTACTCTCCCTGGTGCCATGGTTCTTATACAGGCAGTTTGGGGTCAAGGGGCCAGAGGATGGATCTCACCACGGAGTGTGTAGACTTTAGTAAAATCTTGTTTGCAGTTAATAATACATTTGCTTTATTTATTTAGTTAGGTTATTTTTTAAAAAGTTATTTTATTTTATTTTATTTATTTATTTTTTTAGGACAGGGTCTCACTTTGTAGTTCAGGCTGGCCCTGAACTCTCTGTGTAGTCCATGCTGGCCTTGAACTCACTTTGATCCTCCTGTCTCAGCTTCCCAAGTGCTGAGATTACAGGCAGGTGCTACCATGCCTGGTGCCATCTATTAGTTGTTGAATTTCATGGAAACCTCAGTGTGCTATCTCTTTCTTCTCTTGTTTTGTTTCTTGCTTAATCAAGTATACCACCATGCTGTCTCCTCTGATTTGGTGAAACACCAGCATGGATGAGTACAGTTGTCTCTTTTCCTGTCAGATGTAGTTGTTCTTTGTCTCACTTCTGAATTCCCTGGGACCTTGATCTTTTGCTTGCTTGCTTGCTTGCTTGCTTTTTTTCTGTCTTTTTGAGACAGGGTATTGCTATGCAGTTCAGGCTGGCCTTGAGCTCACTTTGTAGCCCAGGCTGGTCTCAAATTGCAACAATCCTCCTGTCTCAGCCTCTAGAGTGCTGGGATTATGGGCGTGTGCCACCATGCCCAGCAGTCTTTTGGTTTCTGTGTATATGGTGGTGTTGGTAGTGGTGTAATGTGGATTGAACCAGGGTTTTATATTTATTTTGAGACAGGGTCTTGCTAGGTTACCAGGGGCCAGTTTGAACTTGGAGTTCTCCAGCCTCAGCTTCGAAGGGGGTTAGATTACAGGCATATGACCCTGTGGCTGCTATTTTTTTGGTGTATTTTTGTTTTTACGAACAGGATCTCACTATGTGGCTCAGACTGGCTTCCAACTCACAATCCTCCTGCCTCAATTTCCTGAGTGCTGGGATTATAGGCATGTACCATCACACCTAACTTTAATTTTTTGAGATAGGATCTTACCAAGTTGCTCAGGGTGGCTTCCAGTTTGAGACACTCCTGCCTTTGCTTCCTGGGTAGCTGGGATTGTAGGCATGTGCCACTGCTCCTGGCTAAGCATAGTGTTTTAATTCTCCCTTTGCAGTTGGTAAGGAACAGAATTTGTCTGGTTTACTACAAAACCATTTTTAAAACTACACATTTTATCAAAGTGTGGTGGCCCACACCTGTAATCCCAGCACTGCTGGGATTGAGGCCAGCCTGGGCTATATAGTGAGTTCAAGGCCAGCCTGTATTGCACAGCAAGACACTGTCTCAAAAAAAAAAAAAAAAAACGAAAAAAAACCCCACATTTTGGGACTGGGGGATTGTGAATTTGAGACAGCCTGGCCTACATAGTGAGACCATATCTTTAAAAAAAAAAGGCTATGAGGAGGAAAGACCATTTCTTTATAGGGCTAGTGGCTAGTGATAGTGCTGCTGCTCTGTAGTTGTACATTTGTGCTTTTAGAGATAATCTGTGGGTTAGAGTTTATCTCAAAAGTTTTGTAGTCCAGTCTAAAAATGGAAAAGGTATGATGAACAAAAGGAATAAATTAGATGAAATGAAATCATGCTTTGATGGACTCATTTGACATTGTCACCTATGGTTTGTTACATATCCATGGAAATTTCCTTCTTTTCCACCACCACTGCTACTTTTTTCTTCCCTTTTCTCTGCAGTGTTTGGGATTGAACCTGAGCCTTCCAAGTACTATACCCCTGAGTTACACCCTCAGCCCGAAATTGTTGGTATAAGCTTTGATCATTTGGTTACCATGATGGCTTTCAAGTTTCTCTGTAAATTTATTTCCCCTTTGGAACTAGTAAGTATCTTACAGGGAGAGTCTTCTTTTCTCTCCTTCCTCCCTGCCTGCCTTCTTTTCTTTCTCTTTCTTTCAGTTTTTGCTTTGAGGCAAGGTCTGTTTGTCTACATGGGCCTCGAACTCACAATCCACCTTGTCAGCCTCCCAAGGAATAGGGCACTATAGGTATACTACGGAGCTGGGTCCTCTTAAATATCATATCATAAAGGTCGTGGATCACAGATACCAGCTTCTAACTTCTTTCCTAGTTCTTTCCCTTTTGCTTGTTTGGTTTTTTTTTTTTTGTTTGCCCCCACCCCCCTGCCCCTTACCGTGGATCGAACTCATGACCTTGTGCTTGCCAGGCAGGCGCTGTGCCGCTGAGCTGAATCGCCAGCCCCTCCCTTTTGGAATTAGTTGATTCTTTAGTTTTACTACCTAAGGTTTTCCTTTTTTTTTTTTTTTTATAGCAATTGTAGTTATTGGCTTAATGGCTTAATTTGACATTTTTTCTGTTTATGTTATCATCATCCAATCAGGTGGTCCTTAAAACATAACTTATTTTTTTGAGACAGGGTCTTTGGGTGTAGTTCAGGCTGCCCTCCAACTCACAGGGATCCTCCTGTGTCAGCTTCTTAAGTGCTGGAATTACAAGCATCTACCACCACACCTGCCTAAAACATACCCTTTTTTTGGTCTGTTTTGAGACAAGGTTTCACTAGGTAGTTCAGGCTGGCCTTGAACTTACTTTTGTAGCCCGGGCTGGCCTCAGACTCACAACAGTCCAGCAATCCTCCTGCCTCACCCTTCTGAGTGCTATAGGTGTGTGTCAGGATTCCTGGCATTATAGTTTACTTTCAAACAGAAAACTGTCTAGAAAAGTAAGGTGTTTTTATACAACTTCATTGTTGCTGTTGTTGTTTGAGACAGCCCTGTAGTCCAGCCCAGCCTTGGGTTTGAGATCCTCCTGCCTCAGCCTCTCAAGTGCTGGAATTACAGTTGTATGCCACTGTGCCTGGCTTCTGTACAACTTCTGTTGGTCAGTTAGTTCACTGACTATAGGAATACAGTAATGTTTTTCATAGGAAGAAACTGGGAATATGTCAATAAATAATAAAAACAAAAGGCCTTTACTCCAGAGCTCACTCACCTAGCTGTACGGCTCAGTATGGTAGCAGGTGTGACTATTTAACTTTTAATTAAATGAAATAAAAATTAAAGTTAATATCAGGCCTTTATCTACAGAAAGAAAAATAATCATGAGCAAATCATTTCAGACCCCTCCTGTCTCTCAGGAGCCATTCCTGTTCCCCATTCCTTTTCCCCAATAAATTTTCCTACTGTTAAAAAAAAATACAAAAAAAAAAAAAATACCAGGTCACCACTACATTTCCTAATTATAACATAATTTTTCCAAAGTCCTTCCAAATATTTCTTTGCTGCGCTAGGTGGTGTATGCCTGTAATCCCAGCACTGGGGAGGCTGAGGCAGGAGGATTGTTGTGAGTTCGAGACCAGCCTGGGCTACAAAGTGAGCTCAAGGCCAGCCTGAACTGCACAGCGAGACCCTGTCTCAAAAAGACAAAACAAAACAAACAGCAAATATTTCTTCTACTTTCTTTAGTTGCATTTATGATTGGTTTGATGTATAAAGAAAATAGAAAGTTTTTATAGTTATTTTTTTGAGACAGGATCTCTCTGTGCAATCCAAGCTGGCCTCAAATTTGTGATCCTCTTGCCTCAGCCTCTCAAGTGTATTAAGTATGCTACTCTAAGTACCTCTTGTAAGTGGAATCGTGGTATTTGTCCTTTTCTGACAGGCTTTTCTCGCTTAGCATGATATCCTCAGGGTTCATCCATGTTGTAGTATGTGTTAGAATTCCTTTTTTCCTTCCTTCCTTCCTTCCTTCCTTCCTTCCTTCCTTCCTTCCTTCCTTCCTTTATTTTGAGACAGGGCCTCCCTGTGTAGTACAGGCTGGCCTGGAACTTGTGATCTTCCTGCCTCATCCTGCCAAGCGCTAGGATTATAGCCGTGCTCCACTGTACCCAGCTAGAATTTCCTTCCTTTATAAAGCTGAGTAATACTCCATTGTATGTATTGACCATATTTAGTTTATCCATTTATCCATTGATATGTACTACTTCTACCTTTATTATGAGTAATGCTGCTATGAATGTGGGTATACAAATACCTGTGGAGTTCACGCTTTCAATTCTTTTGCAAGTGGAATTACTAGATCATATAGTAATTGTTTGGTTTTGTTGTTGTTCTTGCCATCCTATATTTCAAATTTCATAGACTTTTAAATTCTATTAAACTTAAATTTTAATTTCTGTTTTTTTGTTTTGTTTTGAGACACTGTTTAGGTTGGCCTTGAACTCACTATGTAGTCCAGGCTGTCCTCAAACTCATGGCGATTCTCCTGCTTCAGCCTCCCAAGTGCTGGAATTAGAGGTGTGTGCCACCACACCTGTGCAGTTTTAATTCTTAAGAGGCTGAGATTTACTCTGGCTGTATTTCCGTAGTTTGTACATGGTATTAAAGTATTCCTATTTTTTTTTTTTTTATCCCCCTATGGTATTAGGGATGGAACCTAGGCACTGAAGTTACATCCCCAGCTCAGTTTTCTTTTGATTTTGAGACAGGGTTTCCCTAAGTGGTAAAGTTAGTTTCCCAGGCTGGGCCTGTACTCACCATCCTCCTGTCTCTCAGAGCACTGAGTTTAGCAGCGGGCACTACCATACACTGTGCAGAGTGTGCCATGGTTGTGCATTTGAAGCCCAGAAAGAACCCTTGCCCGTTATTGGAATTTCATACTCTATAACTTTGTAGTGTTTGGCATGCAGGACCTAGTACTGGCTTAATTTTTCTCTTCTGGTAAAGTTTCCAAAATGAAAATATTAGGAAACAGGTATTTGCCCCCTTTTTGTGAATTTTCTCTTAACAAAGTTTACATTACGGTTTTTACTTATTTTCTTTAACTCATAAAAATTATTTTCAGTTTTTCTCTGTATTCATTGTTTCCTTATATTTTCTGTCTCAGCTGTAATGTAATATCATTTAAACAGTTATTCCTAAAGCAAGAAAATATATTTAGAACTAGATTTGAAAATAAACATATGTTATGTAAATATTCAGTTTGAAAAAACACTTTACTAGCTGTGGCACATGTCTGTAATACCAGCACTGGGGAGGCTGAGGCAAGAGGATCGTTGTGAGTTTGAGACCAGCCTGGGCTACATAATGAGTTCAAGGCCTGCCTGAACTATACATAACAAGACTCTGTCTCAAAAAAACTCCCAGAGCACTTTATTACATTATACAATATTTTAATTTCACTTCTCTCTCTTTTTTTTTTTTTTTTTTTTTTGGTCTTTTTGAGACAGGGTCTTGCTGTGCAGTTCAGGCTGGCCTTGAGCTCACTTGGTAGCCCAGGCTGGTCTTGAACTCACAGTGATCCTCCTGCCTCAGCCTCCTGAGTACTGGGATTACAGGCGTGCGCCACCACACCCAGCACATCTCATATTTTTATAAGTTTGAAAATTTAAGATTTTATTAGGTAGGCAGAGATAGAGACCAGAGATAAAGGAAATGCATTTTCTATATTTTTGGCTTTGAGGAAGCCATTTACCTAGCTACCCCTTGGCTTCTAATGCAGTGGTTTCCAGCTTGGCATTCTTTTCTTTCTTTTTTTAGGGGGTGGTGATTGAGACAAGGTTTCCCGGTGTACTCCAGGTTGGCCTTGAACTCACTGTGTAGACTAAGCTGGCCTCTGCCTCAGCCTCTTAAATGCTGGCATTACAGGTGTGCACCACTGTGTACAGCCAGTTTAGCATATCCTTCCTTCCTCTTCCCTGTCTCTGCCCTCCTTCTCCCTCTCTTCTTTTCCTGTGCTGAGGCTCCTACCCAAGCCCTCATTGTATTCTGTGTAAGTATTGTACCAATGAGCTACATTTCCAACCTCAGCTTGGCATTTTTTACTTTGCAAGGCTGCCTAGTGTAATTAATAAAATCTACAATGAAGTGATTATCAAGGAATGCATGCCTTTAGTCACTTCAACTGAAGCTAAATCTGTGGGTTTTTTTTTCTTTTTTTTTTTGAGATGGAGGTCTTGTGGTGCTGCCCAGGTCAGCCTCAAATATGCAGTACTCCTGCTTCAGCCTCCTAAGTAGTTGCAATTATAGGCCTGAGCCACCATGCCCAACTGAAGTTGATTTTTTTTTTTTTCTCTTTTGAGACAGGATCTCACTGTGCAGTTCAGGCTGGCCTTGAACTTGCTTGTATAGCGCTGCCCTTGAATTTGCAAAGATCGTCCTGCCTCAGCCTCCCGAGTGCTGGGATTACAGGTGTGCACCACCACACCTGGCCAAATATATCTTTTTTAAGGACTGTTCTTGAGGATAGTACTGTATTTACCTACATAGGTGATTGTAGACTTTTAACTTGGATAGGGATTCTTTACACTTGCCATGAAAAGTTTGGGCACAATATTTCAGTACCATTTTTGTGTATGACTACCAAATATAAAGTTGAGCCAGATTCATTTGACAGAATAAGGGAGAAGTCACTGTCTAGTGCTGTCATTTGGTCTTATTGATTCTTTCCTTTGAGATCAAGATAGGACATGGTGCATATATTCCTGTAGCCTTTGGCAGATATGTAGTGTTTGAGAGGTTTATCTTTTGGAAAATGAATGGCTATGATTTAAATAATTTTTTAGCTAAGGATCTCTTCCCTCCCATAAGAAAAATAATTTTATTTTCCTGTTGATCTTTCAGTTACTAGGGAAATGGCTAAGCAAATGTAAGTTAGCTGAATTTACCACTATCAATAAGCTTTTTTGCTTCTAGATAAATTAGTATTTATACATACAAGGGTATTTTGTAGGTCTGAGAGCTCACTGGGGGATTATTTTTCTTTTATAGCTGCTTTTGAAAGTATAAGTCTTTGACTTATCTGCTGTGGTGAAAATAGTAGCCCAGTTTCATTTTATTATGGTTTCTGTATTTTAGGATATCTTATAAAGTGAGTTAATCTGAAAAGTATTTTTAGATAATGATAGTTATCTTGTACCCCTCTGTTTATAGAATATTAAATAATATTCCTTCAAGCCACTGTCCCTTCTCTTTCATTGTCCAAGAAACCATCAGAAAGTAATTTGTGACAAGTGTAGCAATTTATCTCAAATTTGGAAAACTCTTACAAAGGATGACCTGTAGAAACATAATATAGTTGATCTGGTCTGGGGATATAGCTCAGTGCTCAAGGCCTAGGTTTGAACCCCCGCAGGGGGAGAAAAAAAAATGAAAGAAAAGAAAGGCTAATGTTCTGAATTAGACTCTCTCTTCCTTTTTTCTTTCTTTCACAGGAACACCAAGTGAATCTTGATTTTAACGGGGCCTGTGCAACACAGCAGGGTCAGAGTGCCCGGGGGCCTGCTCCTTATATAGCAGCTGCAGGCCTGTTTCCTGCGGGGGCGGGGAGGGACGGAATGGTGGCAGTGTAAATCAGGGCCCAGATCCCTCCTCCTTTCTTTACCTGTTTCATGAAAATGACCTTTTTCTTTGGAAAAGACAGATTTTTTTTGGCTCTATACCATATTGTTGTCAGGCATGTATCTAAAAAGTTTTGTTGATGTATAGTTTTCTTTTTATTCTGTGCTCTGTTGTAGTTCCCACCTTCTCATACACTCCCCTCAATATGCTATGAATCTTTGAGGACATCTTCATTTAATGAATATGTCACTGACTGATTGACGTGCTTTAAAAATTGCAGCAACCTGACATTTATGTTACTTTTTAGCTTTCATTGAATTACCTGTATTTCTAGTACCTCATTTACTGTTTTTCAGAGCTCTTGGAATGAAGTATTTTAAGTAATTCTGCTTAATTTAAATCTTTCCGAGTAGCATTAACTAACTGCTAGCCCTAATCTGCTTCTAATTCTTGGCAGCTAATGACTCATTTAGCTCCTGTCTGGGTGTGCGCTAGCATTGTGGAGGCCTGTTCAGTGATTCGCGCTGATTTGGCAGTTTTAGAAATGTTGGTGGAGCAGCGAGTTCTGGAGCAATAGTGCACCATTAAAGAAGAAAAGGGGCAAGTACTTTTCAGATCTGCTGTGAATACAATGAAGGACTTCGAGCGCGTTAGTGAAAGGATTGCTGGGCCATAGCTTGCTCCATATTCATCACATAGTCATTGAAATATCTTTTGAAAGACTGATATAAAGGCCTGTTCTGCTACTGCTTTGTGAAATGGAAGATTGGAATTAGATGCTTAAATGGAAAATGTTCTCTTGTTGCAGTCTCTTTGAAATGTGCTGCTAGTGGGAGCTGCAGCTTCCTCCTGCTGACTCTGAGCCCCAGGCTTCGGTTGAGATGGTCCTTTCAGAAATGTGGAGCTTAGTCCAAGCCTGGATTTCAGTGGGTAGCACCTGGCATCTGTGGCTAGAGAGTCCTATGAAGTGTAAGTGCTTTATTCTCTCCTTGTACAGAATCTCTTTTTCTTCCTTTTTATCTCTTCTCTTCCTTTCCGCAGCATAGTGGAGTAGAGGGACGAACCGTGAGCAATGTACTGTCGTGTCAAGAGTGGCAGGGTCTGGTTGCATTTTCTTTGACTCAGTGACCAAAGCAAGACTATTTGGTTCTTTTTGAATGTCAACAACTCTTAAATCCTCCTAGAATCCAAAATAAAAAGTAAAATGATAAATTACGACCTTTTGACCTTTAGTATTTCAGAATCATCATGAGTAAATTTTTTTAATTAACAGTTTACTTAGTAGCTCTTGATACTAATTTGCCTGGTTTCTGTAGAGGTAACTCTTATAGTTAGTTTTTATTCCAAAAGATGAATATTTGTTTGATAGGAGAGTCACATTTGATGAGTGGATGACGCAACTTTAAGATTAAAAAGGTGCTTGAAACTAGAAAATGTTTTTCCCCTTTTGTCTCTATTTGGTACATTTTCACAAGAGTAATTTAGGAGTTTTTCTAAGACCCAACACCCTGCAGAATTTTTTTTTTTTGTCTTTTTGAGACAGGGTCTCACTATGCAGTTCAGGCTGGCCTTGATCTCACTTTGTAGCCCAGGCTGGCCTCGAACTCACAACGATCCTCCTGCCTCAGCCTCCCAAATGCTGGGATTACAAGCGTGCGCCACCACACCCAGCATCCTGCAGAATTGTCCTAGGAAATACTGTACATATAGCTGTCCCCTAGATTTTAGTTTGGTTAAAAAACACTCCCTACACACACTAGATAATAAGATAATCAACATTAGAAGATGCAGGTTTTATATTTGACTTAGTTGCTTGGGTCTGGACACTTTTCCTATTTGAGAAATATTAGAAGTATATAACTTCTTCCAGATGAGACTTTCCCTCCCCTCCAACTTTTTAGCACGGAAATTTTTAAGTCTACCAGTTTTAGCTAGTAAAAGCATTGAGCTTCTCATCACTAAAACAAAATCAAAGTTCCATTTTGGCAAGACCAGTGCAGCTCTATAAAGGAGGGCCCCAAAATTCTCATCTTTGCAGAGCTTTTGTGTTTTTTATATGTAAAGACCTGATTTACTTATTCTTTGTTACCTTTTCTTTCTATACATTTTGGATTTTATTTTGATAGGTAGCCTCAGTGTAGTAGCTCATATTCCTAGTAAAAGGATGGACTTTCTTGTTTGGGAGAACAAAGAAGTATTACAGGTGTAAAAGATATGGTATCTTATTTTGCATTATATTTAGCAATTTGTATGTACTTTATAAAGTACCTGTTTTGGTCAAAGGATTTATCTATGCACTTTGGGAGATTCAGAGATAATTAAGCTATTTTTTTGTTGTTATTATTTTAACTTCTGAAGAGAACTTACAGTCTCTTAGAAAATATGAACAATTACTGCAGTACAGAGTATTGCAGTTGAACTAGGAGAGTCAAGGGTACCTCAACTCATTTATTCAGGTTAAAAGGATTCAGTTGGGCGTGGGGGTACATGCCTGTAATCCCAGCACTTGGGAGGCTGAGGCAGGAGGATCGTTGTGAGTTCGAGAACAGCCTGGGCTACCAAATGAGCTCAAGCCCAGCCTGAACTGCGTAGCGAGGCCCTGTCTCAAAAAAAAAAAAAAAAAAGATTAAAAGGATTCATTTATTCCTAGTAGAGATGTTCGTTTTTTCCTCCATAACCTTGTTAGTTATGTTAATGTAGTTACAGAATAATTAAAAGTAAAATTTTTATTTGTTCTATAAATTCAGAATAATTGTGATTCTGTGTTTGCTAACTTTTTTTTAATTGCACGTGGTCTTATTAGAGATTGAACCTAGGGCCTTGCACATGTTAGGTAAATGCTCTACCACTGAACTATATCTCCAGCCTTCATATTAGCTAACTTAAAAGTTAGACTACAGAATTCTGAGGCTTCTATGGTTTGTAGACATCAACATGAGAACTGTTAGATAATGTAGACATTGTGACTTAAGTCTCAATTTTCTGCTAATAGAAAAAGTGCTTTTTAACTTCATCAAAAGATAGCTTATATGTACTATGGTAGAGTACACAACCTTCAGTGTATAGCTCAGTTTTCTTTACTTGTGTATATTTGACTAATCCCTAATAACCTTAAGGCAGAGAACACTAAATTACTCTTACCAGTTGCTTTTCTTGGTACTGGTCTTAACAAGTTTCTAAATGCCTCTTTCTAGTAAATCATTCCCTGCCTTCCCAACAACCACTATTCTGACTTACATCAACATAGATTACTTTTCCCTTTTAAAAAAAATTTGTATTAATATTCACACAAATACAGTTAACCTATTTTTTGTTTTTTGGGACAGGGTTTTACTATGTACTCAAGGCTGGCCTTGAACTCACACAGATCTTTCTGCCTCAGCCTCTCAAGTGCTAGGATTACAGATGTGCCACCATGCCTGGTTGTTCATTTCTAACTTGGATTATTTTATTGAATGCCTTTATGTTAGAAAAGTAATCTCACTGGGTATGGAATTCTTCTTTGACTTTTTTTTCATCCCCAGTGCTGGGGATTGAACCCAGGTTCTTGTGCTTTACCACTGAGATGTACCCCAACCCCTGGCATCCTGATTTCTGGGAAGAAGTCTGCTGTTTAATGTTTCCTTTTTCCGTTTGCCTTTATTTTCTCCTTATTTTTAGTTTTTTTTTTTTTTTTTTGTCTTTTCGAGACAGGGTCTTGTTGTGCAGTTCAGGCTGGCCTTGAGCTCACTTTGTAGCCCAGGCTGGTCTTGAACTTGCAGCTGTTCTCTGCCTCAGCCTCTTGAGTGCTGGGATTACAGGCGTGTGCCACCACGCCCTGCTTGTATTTTTGGTTTTTAGGAGTTTCAATATGATGTGTTTAGTATATTGTGTTTGTTTGGTGAGGGACAGGAGCAGTTTTGTTGATCTAGTCTAAATTTTTTTTTTTTTTTTTTTGAGACAGGGTCTGGCTAAGTAATTCAGGTTGGCCTTGAACTCACAAGTCTTGGCTTGGGTTGAATTTTTGGTGATCCTCTTGCCTGAGCCTCCCAAGTGCTGGGATTACAGATGTGTACCACTATGCCCAGCTTTTGGTCAGAATCAACCTTCTTCCCTCTCTCCCTCCCTCTCTTCCTTCCTTCTGCTAGCTTTGGGTTTTGCTTGTTCTTTCTTTAGGTCCATAAAGTATAAAGTTAGGTTGTTGATTTGAGATATTTTTTTCTTTTTAATAAAGTGCATATAGCTATAAATTTCCTTGTTAGCACTTTTGATGCATCCTATAGGTTTTATTAGATTATGTTTTCATTTGTCTGGAAACATTTTCTGATTTCTTTCTATCACTTGTTGGTTGTTGAAAAATTGTTATTTGATTTCCAAATATTTATGAATTTTATAGCTTTTCTTCTTTGATTTCTAGTTTTCATTCAATTATAATTAGAAAAGATGGTTGGTGTGATTTCAGTCTTTTTAAATTTCTTAAGACTTATTTTGTGACCTAACAGTGTATCCTGGAGAAGTCTCAGTGTTTTTGACGACTGGTTATAGAAACTATCCCATTTGGTCTCTAATTTGTTGACCTTACTTTGGTGTGAAGGCATGTTATGCAACATCCGTTCTTCTACCTTCAGTGCAGTATTCAATTACTTCAGATACTCACCTTCTTATTGTAAAATTGGTAAACCCAGCGCTTGGGATGCTGAGGCAGGAGGATCACTGTGAGTTTGAGGCCAGCCTGGGCTACATAGTGAGTTCAAGGCCAGCCTGAACTACAGAGTGAGACCCTGTCTCAAAAACAAAACAAAACAAAACAAAACAAAACAAAACAAAACATGGCTTTGTGGAGTCTGGTATGGTGATACTCCGAAGGGCTAAGGCAGGAGGATTGGCAGTTTGAGCACAGACTGGGCAACTTAGTTACTTAGTAAGATCTTGCCTCAAAATTGAAAATAAAAAGGGTTGCAGGGCATAGCTCAGTGTGAAGGCCCTGTGTCCGATCCCCTACTTTAAATAAAAATAAGCTTTGTGTTAGGTGATTTTTGTCCAGCTGTAGCCTGTTGTAAGTATTCTGAGCGTGATTGTGGTGGACAAAGCTAAGACAGGGTATTTGTGACTTAGTTGTACTAAAAATGTATTTTCAGCCTATGATATTTTCAACTTAATAGTGGGTTTATCTGGACGTCACTCCCTTACAAGTTGAGGAGCATCTGTAGTTCTTGTTTCCTTCAGTGCATCCTCACCGAAAGTCTGGAGTATTTGGACAGTTGTTGGCAATCTGAATTCCAATTTTTTTTCCTTTCTCTCCCTCTTCCTGTTCCTCTCCCTGCTCCTCTCCCTGTCTCTCTTTCCTTCCTGTTCCCTCTGTCCCTTCTTTTTTGACCTATTTTGCTAGGGCTGCCCTTGGATTTTTGATCCTCTAGCCTCAGCCTCCGGACCAGCTATGATTACAGGTGTGTACTACAACCTGTAAAGCTGAGTTGGCTGAGTTCCAATTTTCAGTTTAAGATTCCAGTTTTCTGAAGATAGTCCCTAGTCTGTTGAGACTTACCAAAGTTCTCCAGCATCTCAGCCTCTTGTTTTGCACTTTCAAATTGGCAGATACCTTGAGAGGAAGCATGGAGCCAATTGCGGGGCAGATCTCTCTGCTTTTCTGTTCTCTTCTCTCTGGGATCCTGTGGCCTCATTTTGACCTGTTTTGGTGTCTTGAAAAGGATTCTTTTTGGTACTTAATCTTTGGTCGCTTTTGGCTGGAGAGTTGGTGTAATACCAGACAATCTGTTGTAGTCAAATTGAAACATGAATAAATGCTATGAAAGAGATTGTCAGGTTGTTTGGGGAGCATGTAGGGCACAGATCTATCTGCTGTATGTTGTTAAAAAGCTTCACTACCTTTTTTGAAAACTTAACAAAAGGACCTTCCAATAGAATCTGCTGTTTGGCGTTTATTTTCTCTGTGGTGTAAGACATGGTTGGGGGTATGTTGGATAGTAAAGAGAAGAGTGGGACTCTTGGCCTTTTTTTCTTTAGTACTGGAAATTGAACCCTGCTACTGAGCTACATCCCCAACCCTTTTTAAAATGTCTATTTATTTTTGAGATAGGGTCTTACCAAGTTTCTCAGGCAGGCCCTGAACTTTGAGCTCCTCTGCCTTAGCTGCCCCAGTGCTGAGATTACAGGAGTGTGCCCACCACTCCTGGCTTGGACTTACACTTTGGTGCTTACTGCTTTGATATAGACAAAGTCAGTTGCTCCTCTGCTTGCTGCACCCTGTCTAGTCTACCTGTTGGGGAAGAGATAGGAGAGGCTAGTTGGGGTTCTGTCAGCTTGTACCTCCAGAAGCCTTGGACTGGTGGTGGCCATTCAGGTCAGGATGGGGCATGGCGTTGGCTTCGCTGGTCTTGCTGCTGGGCTGCTTTCTCCTGGCTTCTCAAGCTAAGCTGTAGTAGAGGCCTAGAGGGATTCCTGGTACACTGGGAACTTGAGTACCATGGCTACAAACAAGGAGGTGGACTACCTAAAAGGAAGCTTGCCCACTGTGCGCCATGTTGGTGAGCGATGGCTTCCCCATAGCACTTCCTTGGGGGCTGTTGGAAGTGGAACCCAGATAGAAGCAGTAGTGTGGGAATGGCTGCTGTGCTCTTGTGGCCATCAGAAACCCCTGTGGACCCCTGAAAGTCTGTGACATAGTCTTTGGGGCAGATCAAGTGTCCTACTACCAAAAGATGTGCAAGGTACATTTTTAAATTTTATTTTATTTTATTTTCCTGTCTTTTTTGAGACAGGGTCTCACTATGCAGTTCAGGCTGGCCTTGAGCTCACTTTGTAGCCCAGGCTGGTCTTGAACTCACAAAGATCCTCCTGCCTCAGCCTCCCAAGTGCTGGGATTACAGGTGTGTGTCCCCACGCCTGGCATTCATTTTTTTAAAAAGTTGTGTTTTGTAGAGATTGTTCCATATAGGGAGGACAGTTTGAGACAGGGTCTCACTATGTAGTGCAGGCTGGCCTTGAACTCACTGCGATCCTCCTGCCTCAGCTTCCCTTTTTTTTAGTCTTTTTGAGACAGGGTCTTGCTATGCAGTTCAGGCTGATCTTGAGCTCACTTTGTAACCCAGGCTGGCCTGGAATTTGCAACAATCCTTTTGCCTCAGCCTCCTGAGTGCTGGGATTACAGGTGTGCACCACCATACCTGGTGACCCATCCATATTAAGAAAGTAAATTTTGTTTTGTTTTATTTTGCTTTGGTCTTTTTGAGGCAGAGTCTCGCTATGCAGTTCAGGCTGGCCTTGAGCTCACTTTGTAGCCCAGGCTGGTCTCAAACTCGCAACGATCCTCCTGCCTTAGCCTCCCGAGTGTTGGGATTACAGGCGTGCACCACCATGCCTGGTGACCCTTCCGTATTAAGAGAATAATTTTTTTTTTTCTGGTACCGGGAATCTTACTTACAACCTTGCGCTTGCCAGGCAGTCACTGTGCTGCTGAGCTAAATCCCCAGCCCCGAAAATAAATTTTTTTAAAAGGCAATTCGAAGCTGGATATGGTGGCACACGCCTATAATCCCAGCACTCCAGAGGCTGAAGCAGGAGGATTATTGCAAATTTGAGACCAGCCTGGCTACAAAGTGAGCTCAGCGTTAGCCTGAATTGCATAGCGAGATTCTGTCTCAAATAGATGGAAAAAAAAAAAAAAAAAAAAAAAAAGCAATTCCAAAGGTCATTTTAAAAAAAATTCAAGCTGGGCATGGTGTTGCATACCTATAATCCCAGTAGCCCAGAGGCTGAGGCAAGAGGCCCGCCAAGAGTTCAAGACCAGCCTGAACTACATAGTTGAGATCCTGTCATTTAAAAAAATTTTTTTTTGTTTTTCAAAGGCTGGGAATATAGCTCAGTAGTAGAAAGAGACCCTACATGGCATGCCTGAGGCTCCAAGTTTAATTCTCAGCACATACACAAAAAAATTCAACATCATTAAAAGTACTTAAAAAGTAAATCTCTTGGGGCTGGGGGCATAGCTCAGTAGCATAAGTACCTGCCTGGCAAGAGAAAGGTCCTGAGTTTGATTCCTGGTACCCCCCCCAAAAAAATTAATTAAGAAAAATAAATCTCCTTTGTATCCATATCCCCTGTGTTTACCGACTTGCATTCCCTACCCACAAGTTTGCCAGTTTGTTCAAGGTAGTTTTTGTATTGTTTTGTTATTTAGTTCTACTCATTTTTTTTTTTTTTTTTTAATTTTTTTGAGTTGGTCTCACTATGCAGTTCAGGCTGGCCTTGAGCTCACTCTGTAGCCCAGCCTGGCCTCAAACTCACAAGGATCGTCCTGCCTCAGCCTCCTGAGTACTGGGATTACAGGTGTGCGCCACCATGCCCAGCTATTTTTGAAAACTACTTTTAAGGAAAGAGTTGTTTTTTAAAGTAAAAAATGTAGAGCTAAGAAAGATATAGTTGGTATTTTTGGCCAGTTTCTGCCATAAAATTCAACATAGTACTGCACAGTGAACTTTTTTTCCCAGTACTGGGGATTATAGCTAGGGCTTCTTCCATACTAGGCAAATATGAACTACCACTGAACCACATCCCTATCCCTTTTTAAAATTTTGGGGATGGTTTTGCTCAGTTGCCCAGGTTGAACATGAACTCATGATCCTTCTCATTTGCATTGCTGAATAGCTAGGAGTACAGATAGGCACCACAGTACATAGCTTTTAATATGGTTTTTGAGTGTCTTTTATGGAGATTATCTGTTAAGGAATCTAGGCTGCTTAATCTCCACAGTTTCCCAATCTGGATTTTTCTGATTGCATAGTCATGATGTAGTTCTGCTCTGTTTATGGTTTGCCCTTTATATCCATGAGGTTAGCATCTGTGAACTTAACCAAGTATAGATTGAAAATATCTGGGAACTGCATTGCCTGCGCTGCATGTGTACAGACTTCTTTTCTTGTCACTCTTGCAGCTGTTTATAAGCATCTGTACTGTATTAAGCATCATAAATAATCTAGTGATGATTTAACGTGTGTGAGAGAGCCAGGCGTGCTGGTGCATCCCTGTAATCCCAGCTCTGGAGAGGCTGAGACGGGAGGATCGCTGAGAGTTCAAGGCTAGCCTGGGCTACATAGTGAGACCCTGTCTCAAAAATAAATAAATATATAAATTAATTAATTTTTTTAAAAAGTGAAGATGTGTGTAGTTCACATGCAAGTACTGTCCCATTTTATATAGTGGACTTGAGTATCTGTAGGTTTTGGTGTCCCAAGGTGCTCCTGGGTCCAGTCCCCCAAGGACACTGACATACCTTTGTATTTCCTGCAGGTTGGCTGCTGGATCCAAAGGTTGATGAGATACAGAGTTGATCTCTTTGTCATTTTGATACTGCTTTCATTAGGCACATAATATCTGATTGTTTGTCTGGTTGTTCTGATTATCTCCTGTAGTACTGTGCTGTGAAACAACTTACCCCAAAACTTAGTGACTTAAAACCAAAACCACTTTATTGTGTCTTATAACTTTGTAGGTCAAGAATTCGAGCAGAGTTCAGTGGATTATGATTGTGCTCTTTGAGGCGTCCATTTGTTAGAAGGGCTGGCCTGGAGATTCTAAGCCTTTCGTACACATGCCAGACACTCTGTGGCAGGAATGACTGGAAGGCTGGACTCAGCTGGGCCTCTTGTGCTTTTCCTGTCGTCTGGGACCTTTCCCGTGTCCCTCCAGTCTTGACTTTTTCCATGGTAGTTGGCTGTCCTCCAAGGACAGTAATGCTGAGGATACTAAGGCAAAAGTTCCAAAGCTTCTTGGGACCTAACCTTGGCTGTCCCAGGTCACTTCTGCTTTACTCTGTCAATTACACAAGTTACCCAAGGCCAACTAAATTAGAGGGGATGTGAAATAGATTTTATCCTTCAGTGTAGCAGTAGCATTCAATTTGCAATTACCTTTACCCTGTTTGGGTGTTTTGGGTTTTTGTTTTGTTGGTAGGGTAGTTGCTTGTTGCTTCAATCCATTGTTGTTGTTTTGTTACAGAATAATGGTACTATACTTTTTTTAAAAAAAACCTATTTGCTAGAATACTTCTTTATTATAAAGAGACCTTTTTCCCTATCTCCTATTGGGTTACCTAGTGGTATAGTTTACATAGGAAAAACCAAAATAAATGTTTGGTTCTTGTCTTGTAAGACACAGAATTTAATCACAGTGGTCACCATGTCTCCATGTAATCCAGACTCCCTGTAGTCCAGACTATCCTTTAAACTCATGATCCTCCTGCCTCAGCCCTCTGAATGTTGGTATTACAGATTGTGCCGCCATGCCTGGCTTGAATTCTTGCATGTAAATATCTTGCATGTAATAATCTTGGGAATAATAATTTAAATTCCTTGCTGAAGTTGTCTTGTCTTTCACAAATAAGCCTAAATTGGCTTCTCCGTACTTTGAAATGATTCTAGTAGCCTGAAATTTTCCATGGTGTCTGGTATGACAAGACAGATTATAGGCTCATCTTTGTATGTTGCCTTCTTCAGACCTTGACTCAGCTTTTTCTTCAAGGGATATTGGTGTCTTTTAGTGGGAAATTAAATTGAAAGACTACAAGGTGTAGGCAATAGGAATGCAAATTGTTACTGGGTAGGGTAGTGTATTTAGGACTTGGAGTAGGTAATAGAACTAGGAAGTTATATATATAATTATAAATTATGTATTGTGTACATGTGGATGTATATGTATATATGAATATGTGTGGGTAAGTAGCTATATAAGTAATAGGTATACAGAGAATATTGACAGATAAATACCTCATGAATTTATATATGCCTGCCCACACTCTCTTCTTCCCTGTTGGTATCAAACCTAGAGCCTCATGCATGGTAAGTACATGCTGTATCATTAAACCACACCCTCCACCCCATATAGATACTTTTTATTCAAATTCACTACAAGGTTTTTGTCTGTAGTCCTTTTATGTCTGAGTTTTTTTCTTCCATTGTAAGATCCAGTTTTAAGGATGCAGAAGTTGGTAGAGTTAGTGTCTACCTTAATTATTCAGTTGCTTTATCCCATATTAGCATTCAGTAGCCTCAGACTAACAGTATTACTATTCCCATCACCAGTATGTATACTGAACTGAAGTTTATTTTTGTATACATTCTCACCTTTCTCCCTGATTCATTAACGGTTATATAAACTCAGGATGTGCAAACATTAATAATTATTTTTTCTTCAGCTTAAGTTGTCCTTGTAAACTACATATTTAGTATTCACCACCAATCATTATGTTATTGTCTCTTCCCTCTAGTTACTTTGTCTGAAACTCTTACTTTGTTTTAAGATTGTTTAGGAAGGGATCTTGGGAATAATAATCTGGATTTGTTTCTGGCTTTTTTGAGACAGGGTCTCCCTCTGGACTCCCTGTAGTCCAGACTATCCTTTAAACTCATGATCCTCCTGCCTCAGCCCTCTGAATGTTGGTATTACAGATTGTGCCGCCATGCCTGGCTTGAATTCTTGCATGTAAACATTTGTGACTTTTATAATTGAAAATGAGTTTGACTGGATGAAATTCTTACTACATATTTTTTCTTAGTATCTTCAGCATGTTATTTCATTGTCTTCTGCCATGAAATGTTGCAAGGTCGCTTGTTCTCCAGATACATTCAGATTATTTTATTATTTCTCTTGAAGTATAATAATTTTACTAAATTGCATCTTGATACTGGTTTTTCAGGGTTAATATTTTAGGTACATAATATGGTTTTTCAATGTATATAGTTTTTTTTTTTTAATGTGTAGTTTCATATTTTTTTTACTCCCCAAATTTCAAGAATGTTGTCTTGAATTGTGGTTTTTCATAATTTCCTTTTTAAAATTTTATTTAGGGATTTTTAAAATCTGTATATTAGATTTAGATCTTCTTTGCTTATCTTCAAGATTTGTCACAGTCTTAGTCTGTTTTCTGTTACTTTAATGAAGACACCTAAAGCTGAATATAAGGAAAAGAGGTCTATTTACTTCACAGCGCTAATGATTCAAGGGCACCATGGTAGCACTGACTGGGCTAGGCTTTATACAGGACCTCATGGGGGTTTATATGTGAAAGAGAGAGCCCATTACGGTAAGATGGGTAGCCAAAGAGAGGTGCAGGGCCTGTAACAACCCCTCATTAGACTTCCTACCTCCTGAGGGTGTGATTACTGTGCTGGGATTGAACCCAGGGACTCAGTCTTGCTAGGCAAAGGCTCAACCATTGAACTGTAACATTTTCCATTGCCATTCAGGCCTCCTACACATGCACCCTTGGGGGATAGACCATATCCAAACCATAGTGGTCACTTACACTTGAATCTTACAACCTTTTAAAAAATTTTTATTTATTAAAAACAGTGTTATGGCCAGCGTGGTGGCGCATACCTGTAATACTAGCGCTCAGGAGGCTGAGACAGGAGGATCGCTGCAAGTTCCAGGCCAGCTTGGGCTACAAAGTGAGTTCAAAGCCAACCTGAACTGCATAGTGAAACCTTGTCTCTAAAAGACCAAAAAAAAAAAAAATTTTTTTTAAAGTAGCTTTTTACTTTTTCTTAAGACATCAAATATGTTTAGTCACACATATCATTTTCTTGATGTCTTTTAGCTCATTTGAAAATAGTAGACTAGTTTTTCAATTTATTTTTCTGACCTACTTGTTATTTTTCATGAAATTAGATTTTCTGAGCTTTTAGAAGTCTTGGTTAAGGCTAATGTTTCCAACTTCATAGGTTTTTTTTTTTTTTTTTGGTTATTTTCAGGTAGTAGTTACACATACAATGGTTTGATTTCTAAGATTTCCTAGCTTTATTACCTTCTCTTTTTTTTCCTTCATCTCTATTATGTTTATGTAATTTTGACTCTGCTTAGGATTATATAATTTTGTTTCTGTTTGGTCTTAGCAGTCTCTTTAGTTTGGGTCACTTTCCTGACTCTTCAGTTTGAAGGTTTTTTAGAGGCTAAATTGTTTGATGCCCTTCATACCTTACCGTACGTATGTAGGTAGGACCTACTGCTGTTGGATTTGGCGAATCCTCATGTTTTCAGCTGCAGCCCTCACACTGGCTCCTTGTACTTTCCATTAAATCACGTAGTGGCTTTTTGGTCTGAAGCCACAAAGATCTGGTTGGTTCTTATCCACTTACATTTTGGGGTTCTTGGAGATAACCCTTAGAGATGAGTGGATGTGACTTAGTTTTGTAGATGTTCATTAGTGTTTTGGTTTTGCTAATTGCTGTGTGTTTCTGAGGGTATTTGTAGAGATTCTAAAGCTTCATAGATCTTTTTGCTATTAAAAAAAAATCACTTTGAACAAAATAAAGATTTTTTTTTTTCCTTTTCTTTCCCCCTCCAGACAAAGTCTCACTGTGTAGTGCAGGCTAGCCTTGAACTCGCTTATGTAGCCCAGGTTGGCCTGGAACTCATGGTAATCTGCCTCAGCCTCCTGAGTGCTGAGATTACAGGTGTGTGCCACCACACCCAACAAAATAAGTATATCATAGATCATAGATACCATAAATCATAGATATGCTTGGGTTACTGGTTAATAATAATAGCCAAAAATTTTGTGGCTGGAAAAAAAATATATAACTGAGGGAGAACATTGGTGTTATTAGTGATACATCAATTCATTTGCTGAGTATTTTGGGGGTTTTTTTTGGTCTTTTTTTTGAGACAGGGTCTTGCTGTGTAGTTAAAGCTCGCCTTGAGCTCACTTTGTAGCCCAGGTTGGCCTCGGACTCGCAATGATCCTCCTGTCTCAGCCTCCCTAGTGCTGGGATTACAGGCGTGCGCCACCACACCCAGCGATGCTGAGTATTTTTGAGTCTTTGAGTGACTTTTTTTTCCCAGAAACTTTTGTGATACTTTTCTTCCTATGATTCTCTTTCATAATTAGTGAGTTTAATCAGCAAGACTCTCTTTTTTTTATTTAGAGGTAAAAAGTACCAAAAAATTAATAAGATATACTAACTCTTGAAGGAGTTAATGCTTCGTTTATTTGCACCAACATATTGCTAGAGTGAAAGCCAAGTTTCATGTTAGGAAACCCGTAATTGTAAAATTCAGGGGCTTTCTTTTCAATTAGCTTTAGGAATTTGTACAAGCTACCTGTTTATTGTGTTTCTGTATCTTGATGCTTGTCTGTCTTTGGAAAGATCTTAAAGAATAAATATTACTTGTGAAGTGCTCTATCTTTATAAGAAATTGACTAGGAAAAATGGTGTGATCTTCACAGTCAGCACCATTCCTGAATTGAGATTGAAAAAAGTTTTAATCTATTATTGCCAGTCTGTTTTAGGACTCTCCCATGAAGAGGCAGTTTGGTGTAGAATTGAATTTGAATTTATCAATCATTAATTATTTAACCCTTTGTGAGCCTCATGATTTTTTCCTAAAGTTATTTTCAAAATAGGACTTCCTTTTATAATTGTGAGTAGCTATTATAGACCAAATTTTTTGTATTTGTTCTCTTTTATTATTTCTATAGATGCATAAATTATTTTGTGAAAAAAGACTGTAGTAGCATGTATAGCACTTCCCTAAATATAAACACATCAGAAAATATTTGAACTATGTGAATTGTTCATTTGGGCCAAGATTATTTTCTATTTTTAGGTGCTAAAAATTGAAATGTAGGCCTACTGAGACAAATAGGAAATGTATTTACTTATTTATAGATATATTAAAACAGCTTTCAAACTCTGCTCAGAGTGAACAAAATTAGGTGTGAAGAAAAGAAATATCCAACCCTATATATATGATTATAAGCTATACAGTGACTTTTTTTTCAAGAAACTTTTGTGATATTTTTCTTCCTATCAGTCTCTTACATAATTAGTAACTCTAATCAGCAAGACTCTCTTTTTTTTTTTTGTCTTTTTGAGACAGGGTCTTGCTATGCAGTTCAGGTTGACTTTGAGCTCACTTTGTAGCCCAGGCTGGTCTTGAACTCACAACAATCCTCCTGCTCAGCCTCCCAAGTGCTGGGATTACAGGCGTGTGCCACCATGCCTGGCCTGATTCTATCTCTTGATTGAATTGATAGCTCTCATGCCTTCTAGAGTGGATAAAATTTTAGGCAGTACCTTTGTTGAATACCGCCTAAAACATTGTAATTTGAAATATTGGCTGAACTAGGTAATTTAGCTTACCAGACTTTCTTGTGTTGTACTTTGGGCTATACACATTTATATATGCATTAAAATTATGTGGCATTAAAATTGTCTAGAAAAATAATCTTTTTAAAGATATCTTTGTCTAATTTTCTTTTAGGTTCATGCATGGGAAATTTCTGACCAGTTGCTACAAATCCGGCAGGATGTGGAATCATGCTATTTTGCTGCACAAACCATGAAGATGAAGATTCAGACCTCATTTTATGAGCTCCCTACAGACTCTCATGCCTCATTAAGGGACTCGTTGCTAACCCATATACAGAACTTGAAAGATTTGTCCCCTGTCATTGTAACACAGGTAAATCCTATGCCTATTAGGGAAATCTATAAAAAGTCATTTGGATGTATAAAATTTGTTCTGATTGTTGTTGCTAGGCCATGTAAATGCTATTAACTTTATTATAGAGGGCTTGCTATAAGTGGATAAAAAGTGACAATTTTAATCTTTTGCATTAATGTTTGTGTACATTAGGTTTTAAACTAATTTAAATACTAGAATTGGGTAAGTTGAGTGTATATTTTCACAGCCATGCATGTGTCCCCTGGTGTTAAAACAGGAGATGACAAAAATATTGTGTACTGTGCTGAGTCAGAGGTTTACAGAGTTGCCTTTTAAAAAAATTCTTTGTAAGGTAATAAAATCCTTCCTGTGCTAATAATTTAAATCTTTCCTGATTGGCTTATAAAAGTTAACATAATAAAACTGAACTAGGGCATCTGGCCTTTCTCATTTAGACAGGGAAGTATATTGGAAAGAAAAACTGGCTGGGCATGGTGGCTCATCCCTGTAGTCCAGTACTTGGGAGGATGATTCAGGAGGCTCACCATGAGTTTGAGGCCAGCCTGGACTACATAGTGTGTTCAAGGCCGGCCTGAGCTACATAGTGAGAACCTGTCTCAAAAAAAAAAAAGGAAAGCTGGAAGCTTATGTGGATACATACTCATGTGTTCTCTGCCTGACATAAAAGTGCCCTTGAAGAGGAGGCTTTTTTGTGTTTTGTTTTGCTTTTTGAGACAGCGCCTTGCTCTGTAACTCAGGCTAGTCTTAAACTCACTATGTAGCCCACGCTAGCCTCGAACTCACAGTGATCTGAGATTTTTTTTTTTGGTCTTTTTGAGACAGGGTCTTGCAGTGCAATTCATGCTGGCCTTGAGCTGACTTTGTAGCCCAGGCTGGCCTGGAATTTGCACTGATCCTCCTGCCTTAGCCTCCCGAGTGCTGGGATTATAGGCATGCATCACCACACCCTGCTTCTGAGGAGGCTTTTGTATATGGCTCCAAGATGAGAAATGGAAAGAGAAGGGATGTGGCAGTGCATTGCTTGAGGCCTGAGACAAAGGTCTGATTTTGTCACTAGCTTTGACCTTTTAGCAAAGTAATATTTATCTGTCCATGAAGTCCTATGGTATTGCCAAATAAAAGTACGTATATATTTTTTTTTGTTTTGTTTTACTTCCTTTCAGTACTGGGGATTGAACCTAGGGCCTTGCACATGTTAGGCGAGCACTCTACCACTAATCTACATCCGTAGCTCTTTTTATTTTATTTTGAGACAGGGTCTGGCAAGGTGCTCAGGCTGGCCTCAAACTCCTGTTCCTGTTGCCTCACCCTCTGGAGCAGCAGGGTGTACACGGGCACACCACAGTGCTGGGGAGACTGACACAGTCTAAGGAAGATCTATGTTTTTTCTGACCTCTTTTGTTGTTTTGTTTTTATAATTTTTTTAAAGGTTAATATTTAAATCCCAGAAATTTGTAACTGTTCTTAAGGTGTTTACGTGAGATATTTGTATACAGTGTATAGTTGTAGGGATAAAGGGAAGGTGATATCAGTCTTGTCATACTGTTTTGTAGAAATTCAGTCTCTTTCTAGTGAATATTGATGGCAACCCTGTTCTGGTCATCTTTCCTATTCATTTATTTAATCTCTTTTACTCAGCTGGCTTTAGCAATAGCAGATCTTGCCCTACAAATGCCTTCCTGGAAGGGATGTGTACAGACATTGGTGGAAAAGTAAGTAATTTGTTTAAGGAGTATGCTAACAATTAGAATTAAAAATAAGCTATATGAAGCTGGGTGTAGTGGTGCACATCTGTAATTAAAATTAAAAATGAAAAAGGACTGTGGATGCAAAGGCCCTATCCCCAATCCCCAGTAATACAAAAACAAAACGACCTTTTTCATTTAAAATAATAAAAGATCCATTTAGGGACTTTTTCATGTTATACTCTATTTAGCAGTATAATAAAGGACATACATTTTGTTCAAAACTAATTTTTCAACCAATGCAATCAAATATCAAGAGTACGTGGAACTGGGGATACGGCTGGCAGAACGCTCGCCAAGCAAGGTAGGAGGGTCCTAAGTTTGAGATAGATAGTTGTCCTCTTTTTTTTTTTTTTTTTTTTTTTTTTAAACCACCAAATAGAGTATACCATGAAAGTCGTTATATAATTTTATGGGAAAAGGTTTATTTTGGACTGGACTCATGAGGAAATATTTTACTCAAAGTAGTAGGTTTCATGTATCTAAAATGCAGATGGCTTCTTTGACAGACACACAAGAAACCTCAGCTAGTAAGAACGTATCTTAAATACTGGGATAATATTTTTACTAAATTGTTGATATATCAGTTAGTAGAATAATCCACTTATGTTGCAGTTAACTTATGTTGGGGGACGGTGAATTCAGGGTCTTTTGTATCCCACATGATATATTTCTGTAGCATTTAAATTCTTTAATTTATGAAAAGGTCAGTAATACATAATTTACTGATAACAGTTTGGGGAAGCAGTTAATACTTAGCTACTGTTGACAAATTTCTCCATGTAGGTTTTTTGTTTGCTTGTTTGTTTGTTTGTTGTTTGAGAAAGGGTTTTGCTATGTAGCCCAGCCTGGCCTTGAAATCCTCCTTCCTCAGCCTCCGGAATGCTGAGATCAGAGGTGTGCACCACCATACCTACAGTATATGAATGTTTTATGAAAGATAAATTGCCAAAAGTGGAAATGCTGGTAAAAAATTGTACAATTTGAAACTTTGGTTGGAGGATCTTTCTACCTTTCTAAAAGATTATATTTCTATATGAAATATTACATCTTTTCTCTTCCCCTTAACAATAGTGGGAATGTTCCTTTTGTTGTTGTGGGGTGTCCCGATAACGGCTGTCTGTTTTGATTGGCTTTCAATAACTTACGTTAAATCTTCCCCTTTGTGTTTTCTAGATATAGCAATGATGTAACTTCTTTGCCTTTTTTGCTGGAGATCCTTACAGTGTTACCTGAAGAAGTACATAGTCGTTCCTTAAGAATTGGAGCTAACCGGCGCACAGAAATTATAGAAGATTTGGCCTTTTACTCTAGTACAGTAGTGTCTCTACTGGTAAGGTTTTGTTGTTTGGGGTTTTTTTTTGCCTATGGGCAGAAACCATAGTGGTTATTTTGTGATTCAGCTGAACTATTGTGAAATAGCCTTCTTTGCAAAATTTGGCAGAGATACTAATTTGGTGCATATATGACATTTTACAATTATAAAATGCTTTTTGCAAACTGCACTTGAACTTCTACGTAATTCTTGGACTGTAATGATATCCATTCTGTGAATGAAAAATGAACTTTATAGTTATACACTGTTAATTCAGAGTTTGAACTTAGGCTTTCTGATTACATACCACATGCTCTACTATTTTATGCTATAAGCTGTTAGCTCTTGATGAAAGATCATGCTAGAAGTGTGTATAAACTTAGTAAGGAAGCAATTCTTTCATAGAAACAAAATGACAATTTGATGGAAAGGTGGTAGAAGACCTTACTTGACCTTTGAGTCTTATAATACCACATTTTTTTTTGTTTGTTTGTTTTTCTCCGGTACCGGGAACCGAACTCACGACCTTGCGCTTGCCAGGCAGGCGCTTTGCTGCTGAGCTAAATCCCCAGCCCCTAATACCACATTTTAAAAAAAGAACCAGGGGCCAGGGATATAGCTCAATGGCACAGAACCTGCCTGGCAAGTGTGAGGTCATAAGTTCAATTCTCAGTACCAAAAAGAAAAAAAAAATTTAAAAAGAACTGAATGTAATTAGGTCTTTTTAGAGTAGTTGGAATTTCTTTTTGTTTTTTTGTTTTGACTCTTGCTGTGTAATTGAGACTGGCCTTGGATTCACTGTGTAACCCAGGCTCACCTTGAACTCAGTGATCCTCCTGCTCCAGCTTCCAACTACTGGAATTACAGGCATGCCCCTCCATACCAAGCTAGTTGTAATTTTTAATGGTATAGATCAGAGGTGGGTAAATTTATGGTCCATGAGCTGGCTCTTTTTTTTTTTTTTTTTTTTTTTTTTTTTTTTCAAATTAAGTTTTATTGGAACACATTCGGGCCCATTTAATACCTATTGTGTGTGTCCGTTATTTTGGACTATGTCCCCAGAGTTGAGTAGTTTTCACATAAACCATGTGGCCTGCAAAGCCTAAAATACTTACTGTCTGTCCCTTTATTGAAAATGGCAAGCTGGGTGTGGTGGTGCATGCCTGTAATCCCAGCACTTGGAAGGCTGAGGCAGGAGGATCTTAGCGAATTCAAGGCCAGCCTGGGCTACAAAGTGAGCTCAACGCCAGCCTGAACTGCATAAAGACCCTGTCTCCAAAAGGCAAAAAAGAAAAAAAAAGAAAAGGGCTACTGGTTCCTAAACCAGATAGTCTTCAATTATCTAGTCCCTATTTTAGGTCTTTATGGACCAGCTTAATTTTCTTAGTAATGTGCTCAAAAAAGATGCTTTTTCAGGGATTTGTTTCAGTGTTTCTGTGATATCATAAAGCTTTTTGTTTGAGAAAAAGATTTTGTTAAAAATTGTGTCCAGCTTGATACTATATTCATTGGAAAATTATTCTTTTAAATATGTTTATTTTTAAAAAAAATATGTTTAAAGGAATAGTGTTACACAGAATTAGAAAGGATAGATAGTTGCATTCAAACCACTTGGAGATTATACCCTTTATTTTCATTTGTTTTGTGGTGTTGGGGACTGAATCTATAGCCTCAGCCATGCTGGATATTGAGCTATATCCCTGGCTTCCTTTACCCACTGTTGCTGTTTTCTTTGTTTTTTTTTTTTTTTTGTAGGTTAGTCTTACTGTGTTGTGAAGCCTGGCCCCAAACTTCTGGGCTCAATCGGTATTCCTGCTTTGGTCTCATGAGGCATATCACTGTGCTGACTACAGTCAGCCCTTTAATACATATTCTCTATGAACATAGTATTTCTTCATGATATGTAGAATTTTTAAAAATCCAAATGAGATTGCACTCTATCTGCCCTTCCGCACTGTACTTCCTTAGTCATCTAGGTTCATCTTTACATTTAGTAAATTTTCATATGCAATAGTATCTTTCAGGCCATGTTCACACTTCTCTAGTTGGTTCTAAAATATCCTTTACAGAGTTTTTGCAAATCAATATCCAGTTTAGAACCAGTTCTTCGTCATAGTCTTCCTTCCTTTTTTCAAAATTATGTGATGTTGAAAAGATTGAGCCAGTTATTTTATAATATCCAGTATCTTACTTTCTAAAGGGGTCCTGAATGGGTTGCCCTCTTGTCATTTTTTGAAGCAGTTCTGGAAGACTTCTTTGTGTCTTTAGTTATGTTGTGAGTACCTCAATGCCTGAGTCAATTCAAGATGCTTACCTTTCATTGCCATTTTGACTTTGTGGAAGAGCCGGAAATTTTACACTGCCAGATACAACTGTAATGTTTTAATGAGCTGGCCAGCACACAGCACTAGCATTCACCATATTTTTTATCATACCTTACTGTAGTCAAAGTTTGCAAGGGAAATAGTTTAATACAGGACACATAATTTATAGGATTATTTTATAGTAGTTACCCAAAGAGTCAAGTATAAAAAAGTGCAGGAAATCTGTCCATAAACTAAAGACCCAAAGAATCCAACTGAGGGCCTGGATCCCACGGCAATGTCCTGCATGAGTCTAGCTGAAGTCCTAGGGCCTATCACAGTACCTCTCACAAGTGTAACTGGAGGCCAAGAAACCACAATGTCTTATGCAAGTCTGTTTCAAGGATCTGCTCTAGGAAGGTCCCAAGGTCAGTGGGGGAAGCTAGAAAGTCTGTGCCAGCAGGATGAAAGATCTCTGCCAGCAGGCTGAGAGATCTGCACTGGAGCCAGGAAGAAATACTCAAAGTGAACTAGAGCTCCCTACAAAAGTACCACAGCCATTCTCAGCAATAGCGAGGTCCCTAGCTCCTCTAACGATGAGAACAGCCAACTTCATATCAGGAAAGCCAGCACGACAAGCTGGCACAGGAGACTGAACAGCACACAACTTTCCCTTCTGGAGCCCAGAAGTAAGAACAAGAGCTCCCCTGAAAAGTACCACAGCCATCCTCTGTAACAGCAAGGTCTGGAGCTCCCCCAACGATAAGAACAGCCAAGTTCATGTCAGGGAAACCAGTGTGACAACCTTCTCCAGTAGAACCGACAGCACCACCTCTTCCTGTCCAGTCTCCTTTTTATGCTGTTGGCAACAGTCCTTGGGTGGGCCTTCCACAACCCACACCACGCTGACCAATTGTCAGTCCACCACGTACCTCATAAAGATACTCTTGAAAGAGAATTCCCAGAACTGCTTCAGAAATTGGCAAGAATAAAAGGATAAGTGTGTTCAAAGTGAGAGGGAGTGTTTTCAGGAAATTAATGGCAATATATCTTTCACTGTAATAATTTTTAAAAATTTGAGCACATCACATATTTTGATTACCACTTGTATGCTAAATGGGTTTCCAATGCCATTGCTTTCTGGCATGTACCAGTATACTGTGCAGAACCACCTTAGATCAGGCATGAGCAGTTTTCTTTTCAGGAATCTGGTCATAGGCATGGATGAAAAGGCAAGAATCAGTGTGCAAAGAGCTGGTTTCTTAGGAATCTGAGCCATTTGCTCATGCAGCTTTTACCTGCAGACTTTTCTTTTTTTCTTTTTTTTTTTTTTCGTCTTTTTGAGACAGGGTCTCGCTATGCTGCAGACTTTTCTGATCTTGGTCTCATATACTATTTCCGTCTGATGACAGATTATTGCTACTCATCTTCAGATGATAGCCTTCAGATAACAGTTCATGGTGGTAGCTTAGACCTTTTAACTACTTGGTATCTCATGGTTAAATGTTTAGTCTTTACCAGCCCAGTCCTAAAGCAGAAGCTGCTTCTCAGGAGAATTGTTACCTGCAGAATAGGACATAGGTTTGCTTCAAACCCTGGATGTTTGTACTGATTTATCTATTGGTGTTTTCCAGAAGCTCCATACTCATTAAATCCAGAATTTTCTGGAACTACACTCATCAAGGAGTTTAGTTCCTTCTAATGTTATATTTCATTCTTGTTCTGACACAGTCACACCCACATGTTATCCTAGGTTTCTTCAGTTACACATTGGCAAAGTTTTACAGTTCTCTTTGTGAGTTGTTTCTTCTGTGGGTACCTGCAAAAGCTGAGATTTAACTGTAACTATAGATCTAGTGGCAACAGGGAATGTTTGTGATGGTCTTGAGAAGAATGGATAAAGGCACTGTCTCAGGCGGGGTTATCAGAGGGCTTTCATTGTGAGGAAGGCACGACTAGGACAGGTGATTTCTGCTAGCAGAGGAGACTGAGAATGACTTGGGAGTTTTTGATCAGTTTCATTTGAGTCTGTCCACGTTTCTCCATTTTAAGTATCAGAATCACCATGATCTTGTCTGAGCCGCCTCAGTGCTCGGTTTACAGCTGTGCGTCACCATTCCCAGCTCTCATCTACTTTCACCTCAAACACCTTTCCCCGTTTTTTTCATATGAGAGAAAATGTGTGACATATGAGAGAAAATGTGTGATTTGCAGGATTTAGCCATTTTATAGAACAGGATGGTCTCCAGTTGAATCCATTTTCTCATGCTTTTTCTTTATGACTAAAAATTCCATTGTATATGTACAGTGCATTTTCTTTATCCATTCATCTGTTGATAGACACTTAGGATATTTCCATAGCTACTGTGAACTGTGCTACAATAAACATGGATGTGCAGGTATATGTAGTATGCTGACTTTAATTCTTTGGAGAATACATGAAGGAGTGGGATAGCTGGAGCAAATGATAGTTCTACTTTTAGTTTTTTGAAGAACCTTTATGCTGACTCCCATAGTGGCTATACTAATTTATATTCCTGCTAACAATGTAAAGATTCTTTTTCCCCACATCCTCACCAGCATTTACTGGTTTTGGGGGGTTTTGTTTGTTTCTTTGTTTGTTATAGACAAGGGCTCACTTTGTAGGTAAGGCTGGGCTTAAACTTACTATTGCAGCCTAGGCTGGCCTCCAACTTTCAGGAATCCTTCTGCTTAATTTTCCCAAGAGCTAGGAATATAGGCATGAGCACCACATCTGGCCGTGTTTTGTATATTCTTGATGATAGCCATTCTGACTGGAGTAAGATGGAATCTCATTGTAGGTTTTGTTTTGAGACAGTCTCGCTATGTAGTTCAGGCTGGCTTCAAACTCACGGCCAGCCTCCTGCCTCAAACTCCTAGATGCTGGAATTACAGGTATGCACCACCATAGCCACCTGGAATTTGTGTAGTTTTACTTTTTTTTCTTTTTCTTTTTTTTTTTTTTGGTATCAGGAATTGAACTCAGGACCTTGCACTTGCCAGGCAGGTGCTTGTGCCACTGAGCTATATTCCCCGCCCTCTCAGTGTAGTTTTTGACCTGTATTTCCTTGATGACAAAATATGTTGAACATTTTTTCATATTTACTGGCCATTTATAGTTCTTTTGAAAAATATGTCCAATTTGTCTTTTTGGTTATTAGACTAGTTGGTTTGTAGGTGGGCGGGTGTGTGTATGGCTTTCTTTTTATTTTCTAAGTTCTTTGTTCTGGATATTAATCATCTGTTGGAAGAGTAGTTAGCAAAGGTTTTCTGTGGCTTCCTCTTCACGCCGTTGATTGTTTTGCTGCGTAGGAGCTTTTTAATTTCATGTAATCCCATTTGTTGATTCTTGCTATTATTGCCTGTGGTATTGAAGTCCTATCCAGAAAGCTTTTGCCTGTGCTTAGGCTTCAGTTGATTCACCTATGTATTTTTCTAGGAGTTCCCAAAGGTTTAGTTTAGTTTAGTTGTTTTGTTTTGTTGTTTTAGACAGGGTCTCACTATATAGTGTAGGCTGCCCTTGATCTCACTTTGTAGCCCAGGCTGATGTCAAACTTGCAGTGATCCTCTTGGCTCAGCCTCTCAAGTGCTGTTTCATTGATCTTTTGTATTCTTTTAGTCTCCATTAATTTCAACACATCTTTATTATTTCTGGTTCTGTTGGCTTTGAGTTTGACTTGTTCTCTTTTTCTAAGATTGTGGAATAGATCATTAGGTTATTTTAGGCTTCTCAGCTTTTTTAATATAGGCACTTACAGCTATAAACTTCCTTCGTAGAACTGCCTTCACTATATCTCACGGGTTCTGCTATGTTGTATTTCCATTATCATTTGAATCTAGGAATTTTTAATTTCCTCCCTGGTTTTTTCAAGGACCCACCAGACATTCAGAAGTGTGTGTTTATTTTGTTTCTATGATTTCTCTTGTTGATTTCTGAGTTTTATTTTATTGTAATCTGATAGGATGCATGAAATTATTATTTTTTTAAGATTAGCTTTGTGGTCTACAATATGGTCTGTTTTGGAAAAAGTTCTGTGAGCTGCTGAAAAAAATGTGCCATAGGGGTTTGTTAAGTCCATTTGGTCAGTAGTGTATTTAACTTGATGTTTCTTTGTGAGTTTTTGTTTGTTTATTTGTTTTGTTTTATTGGTCTGGATGATGTAGTCATTGATGAAACGGGGATATTGAATTCATCTATTTTAATTGTATTGGGATCGCCTAGTCCCTTTCTTTTGGGTAAAGTTTGGGTGTGCCTATGTCTGGTGCATATATGTTCCGAGCCCTTTTTGTTGTTGTTTTGTTTTTGAGACAGGGTCTTGCTATGCAGTACATGCTGGTCTTGAACTCATAGCAAACCTCCTGCCTCAACCTTCTAAGATCTGGGATTATAGGTGTGTATCACTATACCCGCTTGTATTTTATTTTGAGATAGGATCTCATTGAGTTGTCCAGGCTGTCTTGAGTAATTGGGATTGTAGGCATGCACCACTGCTGCCAGCCTTTCGTTGTTTTTGAATATACAAAGCCCTGGATTATTAGTAATGTTCTGGCCGGGTGTGGTGGTACACGCCTGTAACCCCAGCACTCGAGGAGACTGAGGCAGGAGGATCGTTGAGAATTTGAGATCAGCTTGGGCTACCAAGTGAGCTCAGGGCCAGTCTGAACTGCATAGTGAGACTGTCTCAAAAAGATTTTTTTTTAAAAAATAATGTTCTGTATGTATACAAGCAGATAAATTTCAGAGGTAGCTGTAGTGTTGTAACTAAGATCACAGACTTTGAAGCCATGCTTCTAACTTTGAGTCCTGGATGTGTTCTTTATTAGCTCTCCCATGTTGGGCAAGTTACTTAACCTCTGTGCCTCAGTTTCCTCATCTGTACAATGGGGATAATATCTATTCCATTTTGTGAGGATTAAGTGAATTAATACACATAAAGCTTTTAAAGTGTCCAATACATACTTCAGGGCTCAGTAAATGTTAATTATAATGAATGGTCAGCCTATTTATTATTTATGTGTTGCTTTCCCCCTCTAAAATGTAATGGCTAAGAAGAGACAGAAAAAATAATTAAAAACCAAGTATGTTTATATGCCTGTACTTCCTTTCTTTCATCTTTTTCTGACTTAGAAGAAAAGCCTAGTTTTCTAGGTGTGATGGCCCACACCTGTAATCGAAGCACTCTGGGAAGCTGAAGCAGGAAGATCAGAAGTTTGAGCCCAGCCCAGACAATTTAGTGACTTAGCAAGACCTTGTCTCCAAAAAGCAGGTGGGGTGAGGGTGGGGATCCCTGGGTATGTAGTTTAATGCAAAGGCCTTGGATTGAACCCACAGTACCATACATACATACATACATAATAAAAAGAAGCAACAAGAAGAAAAAGAAGGGGTTGATTTTTTTTTTTAATTTGATAGTTTTTCAGATTTAGTGTCTCCAATACTGTGTCCTGTGACAATGAAGGAAGAATATAGTCACATATTAACTCCTCACTTCTTCATTTTTGCAAGCAGCCTAAAAATCCTTGGAGGACAGTAGTAAAACAGTCATTTTGAGTGTACCTTGTATGATAGAGGAAGCTTTCGATCTGGAGGATTTTCCTGTAGTGCTTGCTTTTGCGATGTAAACATGAATACCAAAAACTTACTCTTTAGACTGTGGTTGTCATAAACTTAATTGAATCATTTCTTTTTCTCTTTTATTCCAATCTAGTTAAATATAATTCAAACTAATTAAGAACCATGTATCATTCTTGCCTGATAATGCAAACATAGGGCTACCTTAAAGAACAAGCACCAGCCTTGAGATCTGGTTTGATAGCACATTACATATTAGGGTAGCAGTATTCTACCATGCCCCTACTACCTCCTTGTCTTAGTTACTTTTCTGGTTGCTGACACAAAATACCCAACATCCAAAATTAAGGGAGGTTTATTTGACTTACAGTTTGTAGAGGTTTCAGTTCAGAGTTGGCTGGCTCCAAGCAAGGGTGGTATGGCACAGGGGCACCACAGAGGAGAAACAGTTCATGGCAGGGAGAAGGCAGCAAGTGAGCGACAAGCAGGGATCCTCTTTCTGCCCCTTTTATCTTTTTTTTTTTTTTTTTTTTTTTTAATGTGATGTTGGAAAGGAAATTTATTGATCAAGCTTCTTGGTTACAGACAAGTCCACTTAGACTTGCATTTTATTTGTTTGTTTTTATGGTGCTGGGGATCGAACCCAGGGCCTTGTGCACACAAGGCAAGAGCTCTACCGCTGAGCCACATCCTCAGCCCTGCCCTTTTAACCTTATCCAGGCTACCAGCCCCTAGGGTGAGTGGCACTCACACACCCAGGGTGGGGCACCCTCTGTTGTAACCAGATCTGTATCAAACCAATCAGTGGACTAATTTAGTAATCACACACCCTTAATCCCAGCATCACACACTGCTTTGAGAGCCAGCCACCTCAAAAAAGCCCCTCCTATGACTGCATGAGGCTTTGAGGAGACATCTAGACACAAGCTATGACACAAGCTGTAACACCCATGCCTCCTGAATCCTTGGCAGTTATGTTTAGAATCCACTGCCTGGGAAAACTTTCATGCCCTCTCCCTGCTTTCAATACTAGTGATTGAACCTAGGGCCTTGCACATGCTATTCAAGCACTCTGCCGGTGAGCTACATCCCAGACCCTTGAAACATTCCTTACCTAGAAAATGTTGGGTGACACTTTACTTTGGTAAAAATAGTGTGCCACAAAAAGAGTTTGCAAAGAAAACTGGTGATGAGTTTTGGTCTGACTTCTGTTATGTTTCTTTTATATAATATTTATAATAGTGTCATTTTCTGTGGGTTAACATATTTACTAGAGTATTCAGATGCTGAAGCTTTTCATGAGGGAGTATATAGTAGTATGCCTAGTTTACTTTTATTCTATGAAAACCAGGTACATAGGTGAATAATTTTACTTTTAGGATAATTATTATATTGCTGGGCATGGCAGCAATATACCTATAATTCCAGCACCCAGGAGGCTGAGGCAGGATCACAGTTTGGAGCCACCCTTGGCTACATAGTGAGTTCAAGGCCAGCCTGAATTACATAGGGAGGTCCTATCTCAAACAAACAGTAAATAAAACAATTTTATTGATAATGGAAAAGTGGGAACTAAGCAGCGTACTAAGTTATTTGTAAAAGTTTCTGAAATGTGTTTATTACCTCTCTGTGTGTCAATTTCCCTGTTGAAAAACAAGAGATAATAATAGTACTGTACCTGCCTATAGAGGTTTGTTGGGGAATAAACTGATTAATGGTGCTTAGAACAATGTTATCTACAAAATCACTGCCAACTTTAGCTGTTACTATTGTTGTCCTTGTTATTGTACTTCTAAGGTGATTGACATTGTTTTAACTTTTTTCTTTCTATTCAGATGACCTGTGTAGAAAAGGCAGGAACAGATGAGAAAATGCTTATGAAGGTCTTTCGCTGTTTGGGAAGTTGGTTTAACTTGGGTGTTTTGGACAGTAACTTCATGGCTAATAATAAGTTACTGGCACTCCTTTTTGAGGTTTTGGTAAGTAATGGTTTTGCTTATCAAAGTATTCCCATTATAGCTGCTTTTAGTAACTAGCCTTCTGGGACACAGCATGTTTTCATAGTCCTGTATAGTGCCTGGAAAGTACATTGTAAAAAGAAGCAATGTCCCTTCCTTGCTGTTAAGTACCAAATGGTATTATAGTATTGGTATTATAGTTTTATAGTATTGTATTTGTATTTGTATTTTTTTTGTGTGTATAAGACAGGGTCTTGCTGTGTAGTTCAGGCTCAGCCTGAACTCACTATGTAGCCCATGCTGGCCTCGAACTTGTGGTGATCTTCCTGCCTCATCCTCCAGAGTCCTGGGATTATAGACATGTGCCACCATGCCTGGCTCAAAATGTTATTAGTTTTAATACTCAGAATGTAGGGCAAAATAGAATAAGAGCAGTCTTATATTGAGATAATTTTTCATATTAAAATTCAAGTAACAAAAACCCTTTATCTCTTTTTCCTTTTATAAAAGTTGTGATAGTGGTCATTGTGTCTTTGATATTATCATGACATAATTATCCATACCTGAGAAATTTATTTCTTTTTATTTTTTATTTTATTTTTTTATTTTAAAGAGAATTTTAAAAAAAAATAAAAACAATACAGAATTTCAAAACAAGATAATAGGAAATTAACCATGGTTGTTATATTGCATACTGTTATCTTCAAAGTAGTTACTCAGATTACCAGATATAAGCATGCAAAATTAGGCATTAACTGTTCCTTTCTATAAACCAATAGAAATTACTAGTACAATTATCTTAGCTATCTTGTGTGTGTATCCCTTCTTTCTTTTCTCCTTTCCCCCATCCCAGTTGTTCTTGCCTTTTGATCAATTTCTTTCCCTTTCACAGTATCTGTTGTACGTTTTGGATTTTATTTACTCTTTCAGTTTCTTACACTAGGGAGACAATACAATGTTTACACATGTAGGCCTGATTTATTTCACTTAGGAGTTTTTAATTTCATGAGTTGTTTGTTTTTTTTTTTTTTTGAGACAAGGTTGCGCTATATAGTTCATGCTGGCCTTGAGTTTACTTTGTAGCACAGGCTGGTCTCGAACGCCAGTCCTCCTGCCTCAGCCTCCCAAGTGCCGGGATTACAGATGTGCACCACCACACCTGGCTTCACTTACAAGTATTGTACCTCAGAAATTTAGAAAACACAGAAAGGATGGAATTTTAAAAATCATCCTTAGTACATCTAGTGACATTTATAGATCAGAATATTATCTTTGTAGTTTGGAATAGTTTAGTTAAATATCAGCATAGCCAGGAGTGGTGGTGCATGCCTATAATCCCAGCACTGGAGAGGTGAGGCAGGAGGATTACTGGGAGCTCCCAGGCAGCCTGGACTACATAGTGAGACCCTGTCTCAAAAAATAAACAAATGTCCATCAGTATATGTGTGAATGGACTTTGGGTGTTTGAGATTAGTAGAGTGGTGATACCACCTTGTTATATACTTGAACATTTCTTCTTTATACTTTGATAGTAGACCCAAGTTTTACATTCCTGTCTTGGTAGAAGCCAGTGAATACTTAGAATAAGACTATTTTAGAACAAAAATTTATGTTATCTCAAGCATTAATTTTTTTGACTTTTTATTTTATTGGTACATTTTAGATATACATAATGATAACATTTGTCATAGGGAGTTTGTACCTGTACATGATCTATTTTTTTTTTTTTTTTTTTTTTTGAGACAGAATCTCACTGTGTAGTTCAGGCTGATCTTGAAATCATCAAGTAGTCAAGGATGACCTTGAACTCAAGGCAGTCCTGCCTCAGCCTCCCCGGTGCTGGGATTACAGGTGTGCACCACCACACCCAGCTCAAATGTGATATATCTTGCTGCTTTTTTTTTCCCATTCCCCTTCCTGCCCTCCCCTCTTCCCCTCTTTATTTGCAGAAACTTTGTTTCCATTGTTTTCCTTTTATCCTTTTTTTCTTGTCCCTCTTTCCTTTTCCCCTCCCTTATTGTCCTTCTCATTTGAATATTTTCTTCCCATTTTCCAATATCTATTATACATTTTGATCTTTATTTACACTTTTGTTTTCTCACACCAAAGAAACCATGCAATTTAGTATTTGAACAGATGTGTTCAGTTTATTTCACTTAAGAGTATAGTTTGAAGGTGCATTCATGTAGCTGGAAATGTCTCTCAGGCTTATCCTTTTTTATGGCAGAGTAGTTCTCCATTGTATTTAAAAAACTACATCTTTATTCATTCAACTGTTGATGGGCAGTTGGGCTGTTTTCAAGAGTTGGATGTTATAAACTATCACTATAAGCATGGGGTGTGTATATCACTGTGGATGCTGCTTTTAATTTCAAGTACTAGTATTAAGATGTAAATGACTTCTTCTTAGAGGGTTTCATTCAGTGAAGATGTATTAATATGGAAGTTAGTATATACTGGATGTGTGTTGATACACTTTTTTTTTTTTTGAAAGATAATAGCATGATACTGAGTTGATAATACTATGAATTAAGGCTGGGCATGGTGGCGCAAGCCTATAATCCCAGCACTTGCAGGAGGATTGCCATGACTTCTAGACCAGCCTATGATCCTGTCTCAAAAAAAATTTTTTTAAATATCAATAAATAAAAATAATAAAGAAAAGAAAAGCACATTCTTTGAGGATGCATTTGGCATTTTTTTTCTTTTTCTTTTTCATTTTCGTTTTCGGTTTTTTTTTTTTTTTTTTTTTTTTTTGGAACAGGGTCTCGCTATGCATTTAGGCTGGCCTTGAGCTCACTTTGTAGCCCAGGCTGGTCTTGAACTTGCAGGGATTCTCCTGCCTCAGCCTCCAGAGTGCTGGGATTACAGGCATGCACTACGTCCAGGTTTTGTTCGTTTGTTTTTTGAGACAGGGTTTTCACTGTGTTGCCCAGGCTAGTCTCACTTCTGAACTTGGCTGGGGCCATAGCTCAGCAGCACAGCGCCTGCCTGGCAAGCGCAAGGTCCTGAGTTTGAGTCCTGGTACTCTCCCCAAAAAAACCTGAGCTCAGGAAGATCCTCCTGTCCCAGCTTCCCCAAGTGTTGGCTTGCTTGTGGCTCTTGTTAGTGTACCTATGCTGTCATTCTTACATCAGAAGCAATTCAGCAGCATCAAGAACTCAGGAAACATAGGATGCTCATGGTTGTTTTGCTAGGCCTCACCTTTTTCCTGTACCCTTTCTACTTCAGTAATGCAATTTTTATTCTTGTCTCATCAGACTATGTAAAGAGTAGTCATTATGAGTAGAGTCAAATTCTACTTTTGCTTCAAACTTTCATAACTCTGTATGAATGGAGGAGAGTTTGGAATGCACTTCAGACTTAACATTGGTGACTTCTGGGAATCAGGAGTTGGGTGAGGCAGAAGCTAAGTAGTGTCCAGGGTGATCCATGTACTCTGCTGATCCTGTGTCTTCTACCATTTGTAAGAAGAATGTTTCCAGGGTCAAATACAATTTGATTTCTTTTTTACATCCTTTTCTTGAAAATCATGCCATATTTTAGTTTGCTTCAAGGTTTAACCACAACTTGCTTGCATAACTTATCTACAGTCTTTAAAAAAAAACCCTTTAAATAATTTGATCTGTGAGAATAAATTTGAACATTTAATTTATTTTTACCTAAGTTAATATATAGTAATATAAGTTATGTAGTTGAACCTCCCGCTCAGTCTTAGGGGTAATTTGATGAGCCAGGCGTAGTGGTTTACGCCTGTAATCCTAGCATTCAGGAGGTTGAGGCAGGAGGATCACTGCAAGTTTGAGACCAGCCTGGGCTAGAGACCCTGTCTCAAAAAAACAAAATTAAACTAAAGAATAACTTAATAATTTGTATCTGTATGCTGCCAATGCTGCTTATGTTTTTTTGGTCCTGGAGATTCTAATTATCCTCATTTTTTAATTTAGGAGGCTAATATGCCTTCACTAAATTTACCCAACCTCTCAACTGTACCCTTTTTGTTTGTTATTGTTTTGTTTTGCTGTTTTTTGGATGCTTGCATTACAGATGTATGCCACCATGCCCAGGTCACCTGTACTCTTTATTTATTTGTTTGTTTATTTAAATTTTTTGAGATAAGGTTTCACTGCATAACCCAGGCTGGTTTTAAACTCACTATGTGACCCATGCTGGCCTGGAACTCACAGTAATCTGGCCTCAGTCCCCCTAGTGCAGGGATTACAGCTATAGGACACCACACCTGGCTCAGCTGTATTGTTTTAAATAAGAATCCTGGAGCTCACTTCCTTAACCTTCAGGTCTGTTCTGATGGTTTAGATCTGTTCCCTGTAGTGTGCTTTCTGTGTTACTTTTTTTTCTGTGTTATTTTTTTACCTCCTCAAATAACTTCCTTCAAAAAGATACACAGAAAATAAAGCCAGTGTTTGCGTGCCCAAGAAATATTTTTGCCGGGTGTGGTGGCACATGCCTGTAATCCCAGTGCTTAGGGAATCTGGCAGGAGGATCTGGCAGGAGGATTGCTGTGAGTTGGAGGCCAGCCTGGGCTACAAAGTGAGTTCAAGCCTAGCCTGAAATACACATAGAGACCCTACCTCAAACAAAAAAAAAAAGTTTTCTTTTTTAAATTTTGTTTTCATTTTTGAGTAATGGTTTGGCTAGGTGTAGGTTTCTAGGTTCAGTATTATTTTCCTTCATAATTTTGTGTTTTAGGGGCTGGGGATTTAGCTCAGTGGTACAGTGCCTGCCTGGCAAGCGCGAGGTTGTAAGTTCCATTCCTGGTACTGGAAGAAACCACGCCCCCCCACCCCCGCAAAGAAAGACTTTTGTGGTTTTTTTCCTAGGGCCAGGGGTATAGCTCAGTGGCATAAGAACCTGCCTGGTAAGCGCAAGGTCCTGAGTTCGATTCCCGGTACCAAAAAAATAAAAAAATTAATTAATTTTTTTCCTTTGACATTTTTAAGACCTTGATATCGTTCACTAGCCTGTCATTGTTTGTTTTTTTTTTTTTTTT
>NW_004955479.1:9782680-9785542 GCF_000276665.1 Chinchilla lanigera | reverse complement strand
CATGCCAGGCAGGCGCTTTTGCCGCTGAGCTAAATCCCCAGCCCCTAGCCTGTCATTGTTAATGAGAAGTTGGAGAACTGTTTGATTTTTTGCTTCTACATTACCTTCTCCTAGCCAGGTGTGGTAGTGCATGCCTGTAATCCCAGTACTCAGGAGGCTGAGGCAGGAGGATCATTGCAAGTTCGAGACCAGCCAGGACTACAAAGTGTCCTTGAGCTCAAGGCCAGCCTAAACTGCATTACGAGACCCTGTCTCAAAAAAAACCCATACAAATAAAACACAAAAAACAAAAACCTAAATTACTTTTCCTCAGAAACTTGAAGAACCTCTGTTTAACTTTGGTATTTTGACACTTCACAGTGATGTGTTGTAACCTTGGGTAGCCTTGAGCCATTTCGTTTTAGGTGGTACTTGCATATCAGAAAGAGAGTAGAAAAGATTTCTACAAATAGAAATAGGGTGGAGGACAAACACACAGCATTCTATTTGAAGGGGTTGGTCTGAGCAAAAACATGGATATTAGAAATCAGATGTCAGTGAGTAAGGTTCAGAAAGGCTGATTTGTTTGGCATGCAAGAAAACAGAAGCAGCGGGGCTGGGGTTTTAGCTTAGCGGCACAAGTGCCTGCCTGGCAAGTGCAGGGTCGTGAGTTCGGTTCCCAGTACCGGAGAAAAACCAAAAAAAAAAAAAAAAAAAACAGAAGCAGCATTGGGAGGATTGATGGATGTGTCTGGTGGAAAGCCATGACTTCTAGGCTGTTACATGTTTAAAGTACGTATTCACCAAAGGCTGTAATTGTCTTGCTGTTGCTTGGGTTATAATGATCATATTTCTTACGTCTCTGTGCCTGGTACCTTCTAGCAACAGGATAAAACCTCATCCAACCTACATGAAGCTGCTTCAGACTGTGTGTGCTCAGCTCTGTATGCCATAGAGAATGTGGAGACTAACTTGCCATTAGCCATGCAACTCTTTCAGGGAGTCCTGACATTGGAGACTGCCTATCACATGGCTGTGGCACGTGAAGATTTAGACAAGTGAGTAACTAAAGCTGGACCTCTGGGTGTGTCTACAGTCTGGTATTCTTTTAAGTCATTTTTAAGATTTTTTATTTTTTGAGTCTGGAAATTGAGCCCAGGGCCTCCCACATACTGAGCAAGTAAGCACTTTGTCATTTAGCTACATCCCTAAGCTGTGGGTAAGTCACTTTACTGTATAGCTATCATTTGTGATTCTCAGTGGTTCTGTTTAAATATAAAAACAGTGTGTCCTAAAGATGTTCTGTTATTCTCACCCAAACCTAGAGTGGCAAATTGGATGCAGGAGAGGTTGGAAAATTACCAGTTATGGAAAGTATTAATTTTTTTGTACTTACAAAGGAAACAGTTTAAGAATTAATGGTAAACTTTAAAACACCAATTGTAATTTGTTTTTATTTTATTTTTGGTACTGGGAATCGAACTCAGGAGCTTGTGCTTATTAGTCAGGCACTTGTGCCCATGAGCTGTATCACCAGCCCACCAATTGTAATTTGGTGGGAATTTGTATTCAACTATTTTAATAATGGAGAATTTAAATTGACTTACCAGTCACTTGCTTATCTATGCAGAAGTAGATGATCTACATAAAGATGTCTGCTGTAGATACTGTGATATAGCATGCTAGGTAATTCCTTAGGCTGAGGAACCTTTTATTCCTTTAATTCTATATATGTATATATACATATATACTATCCAGATTTCTGACTTGGTGGTCATACTCTCTTTCTTCTACAGAGTTCTGAATTATTGCCGTATTTTCACTGAACTTTGTGAAACTTTTCTTGAAAAAATTGTTTGTACTCCAGGCCAAGGTCTTGGAGACCTGCGAACTCTGGAATTGCTTCTGATCTGTGCAGGGCACCCTCAATACGAGGTAATGTCAGTACTGTGCATATTATTAAGTTGTGTATTACATATTGTCTCTATTTCATTTCTTCATGCCCTACTTGTGTTCTTGACAAATTAGTCTTGTTTTCAGTTAGTGTGATATGGGAATTATGTCTGTATTAGAATTTATATTTTCCTACTTGGTTAGGGGGGTTAGCTTGTAAGCATCTCAAAGAATCTATCAGAGAGAAAGCCTATTACTTCCACCGAGCCCCTTTCCTAGCTCTGTTCTGCATGTTTAACAGCTAAAAATTACACTGTATTTGTTAGCTTTTCATTACTGTTGCACAATTGCTGAGATAACTAAAAAGGGAAAAGTTTTATTTGCCTCACGGTCACAGATTTCAGTCCATGGTCCTCTGGCTTCATTGTTTTTGGGCTTGTGGCAAGGCAGTAAATTGTAGAGATGGGAAGTGCATGGTAGAGGAAGCCCAGCAAGGTGTGAGAGAGAAAGAGAAGAGCTAGAGCTCCAGTGTTTGTTCTCAGGTTCAGCTCCAGTGACCCAACTTCCACTGTCTCCCGCCCCCAGAGGATCTGCCACCTTCTAATACTGGCACATGCTGGGAACAACCTTCACAATGTGGTATTCTGGGAGTTATTTAAGGTCTAAACAGCGTACGCAAGATCCTAACTGTGCCTTCATAAGTCTTTACACCTCATTTTTTTTCTCCAAATGAGGGATGTGAATGAGGAAAGGATTGAAAAACTAAAGAATTTTCTTTATTTACAAATTTTTAAGGCCTAATGTGGTGGTGCATGCCTATAACCCCAGAACTCAGGAGGCTGAGGCAGGAAGATCACCGAGTTTGAGGCCAGCCTGGGTACAAAGTGAGTTCAAGACCAGCCTGAACTGCTTAGTGAAATCCTGTCTCAAAAAGACCAAAAATAAATAAATAAATAAATAAATAAATAAATAAATAAATAAATAAATAAA
>NW_004955479.1:9750485-9782580 GCF_000276665.1 Chinchilla lanigera | reverse complement strand
CCTGTCTCAAAAAGACCAAAAATAAATAAATAAATAAATAAATAAATAAATAAATAAATAAATAAATAAAATCTTTAAGATACCTGTCCTTTTAAGTTGAATTTTTAAAGTTTTCTTCATTCATTTAAGAAGTTCTTACTTCATCTTCACAGTACAATTGAGAAAGAAGTGCTTCTGAGTTGAGCATTGTTTTGAGTATTTCTGTTTTGGATCCCTGATAAGAAGGGAACTATAGGGCCCTCTTACTCTGCTTACTCTTAGACATATGGTCCTGTGATTCTCATCGCTTTTACTGTTACCACATGAAAGGTAATATTTAATCTCATGAGGATGTGTAGGTTTGGTTGAAACTCAGAGCATTTTTAGAAGTATAGTACTGTATAGTAATGATTACTGTTTTTAAATAGTGCCATGTGGAAGGTTGGCTATAAAATCACAGAATTTTTCTCCCTTTGCCTTCTACTCAAGAAAGCAGGCAAATGAAAATAACGTGAGGCTCATTAAGTTATGTTCAGAGATTTACAGATAGCTTGCCTGGTAAGAAGTATTCTAATCTCAAGCATATAATGAAATGATTCCAGAATTTCAGAAAAATACTTTTAAAAAGACTTCCATTTCACTACTTCTAAGATACCAACATGTATTACAGCAGTCGTTGATATTTTCCTACTAATCTATCCATAACTCTGTAATGTTTGTATTGTTCCTATCCTATTTCATAAATGGATGCATGTTTATTATTATGTGTTTCCTACAACAACCATTGAGAATAGTTAATGATTATTCAATAGGTCACTCATGTATCGTTCTATTTATTTTCTTTCAAAGATACCTAAGTAGAGTACAACAGTTACTGATAATCTCCTACCTCTTTTGTCTGTAACTCACTATTATTTGTCTATTTGTTTTCCTGAGAAACTATCTTGTAGATAACAATATGTAAAACAATAACCATTGATAATTTCCTACCACTTTGTCTGTAATTTGGTAAGCCTCCCCCCATTATTGTTATCCTTCTCTTACTCTTTAAAATTAAAAAAAAAAAAAAGACTTCCATTTCAGTATCAGTTTCTCTAAATTCAAAATCCATTATGTACTTTGGAGGAAGTTACCCCAAATGTAAAGCCATTCATCCTAACTGGAGTTTGGGTACTAAAATGGAGAGATATTTGAGAGTATAGTATAATAAATCTTACTAAAGAAAAAGTGGCTTTTTTAACTGGTTCTGTTTGTGTAAAAATGCATCTTCTTTCTTATATGACCTTAGTAATAATAAAACTCTGTACTGAGTTCTTTTTATCCTTTTTTTTTTTTTTTTTTTGCGTTTTTGAGACAGGGTCTCACTATGCAGTTCAGGCTGAGTTTGAGCTCACTTTGTACTCCAAGCTGGTCTCAATCTTGCACCGATCCTCCTGCCTCAACCTCCCAAGTGGTGGGATTACAGGCATGTGCCACCACACCTGGCCTTCCTTTTCTTTCTTATTGAAATAAACTATGCTTTCTTTTTTAATCTGACAGGTAGTAGAAATTTCCTTTAATTTTTGGTACCGACTAGGGGAGCATTTGTACAAAACTAATGATGAAGTCATACATGGCATCTTTAAAGCTTATATTCAGAGGCTGCTTCATGCCTTGGCTCGACACTGCCAGCTGGAACCAGACCATGTAAGTTCACTTCTCTTCTTCAAATCTTGATCTCCTCTTCTTCTCAGTACTAATTTGAGAAAATTAGAGCTAGTAGAATCTTCAGATTTTGCCACTTAAGCTTACAGTGAAGAAGTCAGTACTAGTATGACAAAGAGGCTGATGTACAAAAAATATTGCTCCTGCTGAGCAATTCTTCTTCCAGGTATTTATCTTAGTTCTGTGAAAGAAAAAATAGCTATTTTGTATTATCTAGAAAAATAAAAAATGGTAAGCTACGTATAACAATATGAGTGACATAAATTATGATATAGCACTTTGCTGAGCCTTTATCAATTAAAAATAATAATGATACTGAAATAGTTGGGTAATTAAATCACTCTAGAATTTTTAATAGTGTAATATATGTTTTTAATAGTGTGATATATATGTTTAAATTAAAACTAATACAAAAATGAAATACTTATATGAGGATGTTGAAAATTACATGTGGTCCTCTCTGTACATATATATCTTCACGTTATTTACAACGACTTCATAATTTTATTTTATTTTATTTTATTTTTGTTCTGTTTTGTTTTGTTTTTTTTTTCCCAGTACCAGGAATCGAACTCATGACCTTGCGCTTGCCAGGCAGGCGCTGTGCCACTGAGCTAAATCCCCGGCCCTGACTTCATAATTTTAAAAAACAGAATTAATTCATATGCTTTGAAAAAAAGCAGTTTCAAGAAATTTTATTTTAAAAGTCCATTGTAAGACCTTCCTTTGACCTTCATTCTTGGGTTTCTTCAAATTTTGCTTCATTTTAACATTTCATTAAATCTAGGACCTGGAGAAAATTTGATTACTTACAAATAAATCTGACATACCATTGTCTTAATTTGAATTTAGTATTATATTTAGAGAAAATTTTATTACTTACAAGTAAATCTGACATACCATTGTCTTAATTTGAATTTTAGTATTATATTTAAAGGCTGGGTATGGTGGCACATGCCTATAATTCCAGCACTCTGGGAGGCTGAGGCAGGAGGATTGTTGCAAGTTTGAGATCAGCCTGGGCTACAAAGTGAGCTCAAGGCCAGGCTGAACTGCATAGCAAGACCCTATCTCAAAAAGACCAAAAAAAAAAAACAAAAAAGACATTATATTTGCGTAATGGCGTTATGTATCTCTTTAGAATCTTAGTGATGACCTGGTCAAGTGGTTTTCAAACCACACACCCCTCTTAAAAAAAAAAGAAAAAAAACCCTAAAGAATCCTATCTTTCCATCTTACTTGAAAGATGAACATATAAGTAAAAGTAGGGCTACTCTGGTTTAAATGGTTCTATTTGATCCACTTTTTTCCTTCGCTAGTTCAGTGGTACCATTTCCTTGGCAAGTATTTATTTCATCTGAGACAGCCATTATTCCCTCCATATTTCTTGACTTTAATTTATTCATATTAAGAGTAGGGTTGAACCAGATCAGTTCTTAGTAGTACTAAGGGCCTTTTCTAGGTATAGGCTAAGATTCTCATATAGGCCCTTAACTATTTGAGCATTAATTAGTAACTCTTTACTTACATAAGTATACTATGATAGGAAGGATTTATAATTCTATTGGAAATTGTTGTGATAATGGCTGATTTGGAAGATTTTGAACACTAAAACTTCAGAGACTTGTTCAGTACTAAAGAGCTGACCCTAGATTGGCTTATAATTCTTAATTTACCACTTTTTCCAGGCTGCTTCTCACTTCTATCACCCCACATTTTTCCAAACATAAAAGAGGTATAGCTTGGAAAGGTAAAGCACGCACACATGTGAACAGAAAAGCTTCTTGTAGTAAAGGTAGAGGACAGGTTGTTTTCATTCAGCATACCCAACAGTTTAGGAGACCTTGTTCCCCTCTGTATAGTAAAATATGCTTGTGATTTAGGCAACTTTGGTTCACTGGGTTACAACTGCTTAATGGCATTTTCTTCTATTGATTTTATAGTAGTCATTGAAAGCCACAGTGAGTTTAAAATAAATGGAACCTGATTTAAAATTTCAGGAGGGGGTTCCTGAGGAAACGGATGACTTTGGAGAATTTCGGATGAGGGTATCAGACCTGGTGAAGGATTTGATTTTCTTGATTGGGTCTATGGAATGCTTTGCTCAGGTAAGCTCCTGTGGAGATTCTTGAGTCAGTTTTACTGATCACTTTAAATTGTGTTCACCATTATACCTTCTCTAAATGTTCCATTTCTTTTCTTCAAGTTTAGTTGCTGAATGGGATTACAGATATGCAGGTGCCTACCACATTGCCTGGCATATAGTAGCTATGTTTATTTAGTATCAATCCAATTACAGTCCACAGATAATTCAGTTATGATTTGGTCTATTACACTTGGTAGTAATAGCCGTTCCACTGGTGCAGTTGGAATGGAAGATGATAGATAAGCACTGAAGTCTCTAGGACATTGATAGGGAATTTAGGACTATCCAGGAAAAACAGGCACGTTTTCCTGCTTTAATAATTTTCTACCAGCTCTTGTCAACTCTTCTGGTTATTTGGCATTTCCTTTTCCTACCCTGTGCAGTTTCATCCCAGAAATGATGATACTAGATTTATAGTCCTGTGGTTTTCCTGACAATCAGTTGTAGTCATCATTGTTCCATATCACTTAACATTAGCATAATTTCAGATGATTTTTGTGTTGGTGGATTGCATTCTAATGAGGTTAGGTGTCTCTTTTGTAAAGAAAAAATTCCGCTTATATATCCTTCTAATTAGCTGGTTTTATAGGAACTTAAACTGTACTGCCAGTATTGATGCAGACAAATAGTTAAAACAGTAGAAAAGTAAAGATAATGTATGTGTAGAGGATTTACATTGTGTCCTCATTTTAAGTGTGTTTTTGTATTTATCAACTGTTAGGACCAGGAAAAAGACGTGTAATATGTTTTGTTTTCCCATAATATTCATTTTCTGGAGGCAGGTGATAATCTTGATAAATTCTTTGGGATCTAAATGAGTTTATTTCAAACATTAAAATAATTGTTATTTCTAGTTAATGAGGATGTGACAAATGAAAATAATATTCTTGTGTGGCTCTAAGAGATAATGAGGTTTAGAAACAAGGAGCTGGATTTCTAACAGCATTTTTTATTTTTATTTGCTTTGGAATTGTTTTCCTTTTAATGGATCCATAATGCAACTCTTCTTCTCTAGTTATATTCTACTCTGAAAGAAGGCAACCCACCCTGGGAGGTGACAGAAGCGGTTCTCTTTATCATGGCTGCTATAGCAAAGAGTGTTGATCCGTGAGTGTCTAATAAGTCTTTTGCTGGGAACTCTAAATATCAAAAGGAAAGGACTATTCTACCATTTTTCTTTTAAGTGCTGTATGTTTCTTTCTTTTTTTTTTTTTTTTTGATTTTTTGGTTTTTCTGCAGTACCGGGAACCGAACTCACGACCTTGCGCTTGCCAGGCAGGCGCTTTGCCGCTGAGCTTAATCTCCAGCCCTTAAGTGCTGTATGGTTAGAAACTCTCAGAATGTGTTACTTCTGTAATGCTGTCTAGTCTTCTGACTTCTAGAGTCTTGTTCAGGGTGGCCTGTATTGCTTATGCTATATTTTATCCATATTTCCTAGAGTTAAAATGATGTACGTTCATGCTAGGAATAGAATCTAATCTATTTTTCCAACTGAGGCTCTCATTTCAAAGAAGGTATGATCAAGAATTTGTTAGAGTATTAAATTATTGGTACTTGTTTAAAAGTAATTGAACAGGCATTAATTTGGCTCTCCTACTTTTGTGACTGTGGTTAAATTATCAATATTTTTAATTATATTGTTTTCCAGTTTTTCTTAGAGAATCATTTGTGAATTTTTGAGAGGCAAGGCACAAACCCCCTTTCACCTAAAAGAATAGCAAAATCTAAAGGGTAGTGATCTTTATTATTACCACTGAAAAATTTTATATTAAATTTGATTTCTAATTGCTTAGCGTAGAAATCCTATTTGTGACATGAATCCTTAAAGACAGAATTTTCTTTACATCATGAGTTTATACATTGATGTTAGTATCTATCAAGTTAGTTTGTATTTTGATTGGTTACCTTTAATCAACCTTTTCATTTGAGGCCTGAATTGGAAAGATGATTAACACAGATATTTGTTAATACCAAAGAACTTCTTAGTTGTTTTTCTGGGCTTAGTCAGTGAGATTTTCTGTTGTTTCTAATCCAGTAAATATTCAAAGAGTTGAGGTTTTATTTTTCTTTATTAAGTTATGGTCCTGAATTACATACTATATACTATTTGCTTTTAGACCTATTTTGGTGTCTTTGGAACCTTCTGTGATAGTCTGAAGGTTATTAAAATTATTAATGCTGGGTGTGGTGGCCCACACCTGTAATTCCAGTACTTAGGAGGCTGAGGCAGGAGGATTGCTGTAAGTTTGAGGCCAGCCTGGTCTACATAGTGAGTTCAAGGCCAGCCTGAGCAACATAGGGGGTCCCTGTCTCAAAACAAAACAAAAAATCATTAAAATCTTGAAAAGTGTTAGTTTAAAAAAGGATGGGTAGATAGTCTTCAATAATTAGCTTAGTGTTCAGAGGAAACTAAAGGCATAAATATAAGACGATTTTTTTATTGTTTGTTTATCTGCATGTCAAGCCAATTACATTACAATTTTTTAGTCCCTTGAAAGGACTTAATAGACCTAGTTATCAGCAGGGGGCGCTCTTGTGCTAATCCAGGATATTATTTACATTTTAAACATCTTCATTTCTGGATTAAGTTATATCACTTTGGGAGCATCCTCCACTCTGTTTAAAAGAACTTCAGCAAGTATAATTTGGGAGTGGGATAAGTTCATACAGCTGTGGAAAGTGCTTGGTTAACTTTATTTTTCTCCTCATGTCCCAATCAAGAAACCTTAGTCTATTCCTGAAGCTTTTTCCTTGTTCTTTCGGTTAGTGAGCTGGTCTACCTATACTTTTCTGGTGTTAAAGTTTCCAGTATCCAGCTATAAGAAATCTTTTGGAGAATAACAGTTAATAGAAAAATGAACTATGAAAGTTATTCATTCGGTTCACCATTCAGCAATATGTTTTGAGTGCCCACTATGTGCCAGGCACTGTTCTAGGTGCTGCAGATGTTAGAATAAATGGAATAGATTTTTTTTTTATAAGAAGACATTTTATTCCCAGTAAGTGTCTGCTTCTCCTATTGGAAGAGCCTCTCTTTGATAACATGATGAGTCCTTAGATAATTTCCTGGCATTCAGAAGATGAAGGAGCAGAATGCTTCTCCCCAAAGAATGATATCTTTCATTTATATTTTTTCCCTTTTTTTAAGAGTTTGAAAAACATTCACACCCAGTATTTAAAAAAATAACAAAACAACTTATTTGAATGGTTGTTTATTTATGAAGAAGTCCTTCAGCAGTGTGATGCTTCACTGCACCAGTTACTTTACCAGAACATAACCTCTGAAGTCAGTAATTTAAATACTTGCTTTCTGTACTCAGGGAGAACAACCCAACACTTGTGGAAGTCCTAGAAGGAGTTGTCCGTCTCCCAGAGACTGTGCATACAGCTGTGCGGTATACTAGCATTGAGCTGGTTGGAGAAATGAGTGAAGTGGTTGATCGAAATCCTCAGTTCCTTGGTACGTGTGAACTCTCTCCTCTATTGCTGCTAGTTGTGATTTTTCTGATTTTCTTCTCTTTGCTCTTTTTTTTTCAGCTTTTGGATTGTTTTTGACAGGTGAAACATTTGTAGGCACTTAGATTAAGTATGTTGTAAGTTGCTTAGTTGAGAAGACATTTGTAGGGGGCGCTGGGGATTTAGCTCAGCGGCACAGTGCCTGCCTGGCAAGCTCAAGGTCGTGAGTTCGATTCCCGGTACCAGAAAAAAAAAAAGGAGAAGACATTTGTAATTGATCTGGGAGGAGAACTTTGAAAAATTAGATATACAGATAGGGAAATTGTTTGATTCTAGTACTCTGCTTAAGCGTGAAGAGTGTTATATACATGTTCTTCATGTTCCATTTAAAAACTAAGAATTATTCAAAACTAGATAAATACAAATTAAGATGAAGAGTATTGAATTATGTTACCTCTGACACTGGCCCTTTTGACTTACAAAAATAACTAAAGGTCATATAAAGCACTCTTTTTTTTTTTTTTTTGTGGTACCAGGAATCAAACTTAGGACCTTGCGCTTACCAGGCAGGCATTTGTGCCACTGAGCTATATCCCCAGCCCAAGGTCATATAAAATAACTTTAGAATTGGAGGTAAAATTAGAAATTGGTTATCCTAACCCCCTCATACAGATATGGATGCTGAGATCCAAAGAAAATAATTTATGCAGAGTGACTGATACAGATAGAGACATAGATATATAGATATAGACAGCTCACATCAGGCACCTAAAAGGGAAGGATGCATTCCAAGAATTTAAGAATCCCAAAATTTGTGAATAATATTACATCCTTAAGTTTGATGTGTTTCCTTTGCAGTCTTAATTATCAGCTCTTGATTGATTTTATTTTATGCACAGTCTATCTGCTTTTAACAATTAAAATATTCGCTATAAAAGAATGTGTTCCTTCCCTTTTTTTCCATTTCTAGAGAGAGTATATGGTGGACATCCTCACATTGAAACTGAGGCACTTTCCAAGTTGAATGTACTATTTCAAAATGTTTTTTAAATGCCTATTTTCTAATTCTTGGATCTTTTCACTTCCATTATTTGTCCAAGTTATTTTTGGTGGTGGTGCTTGGGATTGAACCCAAGGGCCTTGTGTGTGTGAGGCAAGTGCCTGTACTACTTCAGCATTCTTTCTGAATCACTTTTCCACAGGGGAAAAAAAGTGAATTCATTTGTTTATTGTTTGATATACAAAGAGGGTGTCTCACTGTTTGCCCAGGCTGATCTCGAACTCCTGGACTCAAGTGATCCTCTGGCCTTAGCCTCTCAAGCAACTATGATTATAGGCACACACCACTTCACTCACCTTGTTCGTTTTGACTTAATGTCTCCTGTCCATGTCCAGTAAAAATAGCCAAAACCGCAAATACTCAGTTTGAGAACGAGTAAAGTCTTCATTGCTAGTTGTTGAGCTATGTTCCAGCTTCTAGGTCCTCTGAGAGTCTTATGCTAAAGAAGGTTGGGATGTTTGAGGATGGACGGGGCTGTGCTGTGTTGGTACATTGTATTGTTAGATAAAAAATGAAAATAAATGGTTTGAAATGGGCCTTAACACCTATTCTTTTGATTTCTTTGGTTTTTTTCATGGTTTGCTATGGGTCATTCTAAAATACAGTCATCATCAAATGCTGTTTAACCATATATGGTTTGCTTAGAGTTTTTCTATCAAAAAATTGTAATTTTTCTAAAGGAAAGTGAAATGATTGGAACTTACTCTACAGAAATTTATCTGTTCAAAAAAATTCATCTTTTCAATCAACTTTCTTTGAACATTTACATTTGGTAAAATTAAACATAGTAAATTAGTTCATTTAGTTGTGGTAAAGATTTGTCTGCATATTTCTAAGGCCTTTTGTAACTAGAAAGAAGCAGAAATAAAGTGTCTGCTTTAGATGACTGTAATTGTCTTCATTGTTGTAGGCCATGACGAGACCTCATAGAGCTTTCAGTGATGATGCAGACAGCCACCACTGGTGCAGGCTGTTTTACCCCGTGATCAACCTCTGGGTCTAATGGGCACTCTGAGTTTTTTATTCTGTGTTACAGTACTATTGTAATAATTAGATGGCCATCTAAATGCTTCAGTTAGTGCTTTTCTTTTTTTTTTCTATTAGTGGTTTTCAAACTGTGCCCATGAATGGTAGAGTTAGAAGGAGCAGTGGGCCACCACGAGGAAAGAAATAGGAGGTGAAACAGGGGTCCAGGCTGCCCGGCACTAAGTCAACAAGATCAGCTCTATTTTTATGTTTTTATATTGGGGACTCTGTACATATTTTTTAAAGAATTCTTTGACTTTAAAAAAAAGTACAAACTTCTGTTCTAACAAACTAGTTTTTTTTTTTTTTAGTTTCGTGTATGTATAATCTCTATTTGGCTTTACTCCTTAGACCCTGTGTTGGGCTATTTGATGAAAGGCCTGTGTGAAAAGCCCCTGGCTTCTGCTGCAGCTAAAGCCATTCATAACATTTGCTCTGTCTGCCGAGATCACATGGCTCAGCACTTTAATGGACTCCTGGAGATTGCCCGATCCCTTGACTCCTTCATGCTATCTCCAGAAGCTGCTGTGGGCTTGCTAAAAGGTATTTCATTAAGGTGTTAACTAGTACCAATCTCTTGTAGGCCACTGCTTCGTGTTATCTTACATAAACATGTTGCAGTTTTTCAGTTATAATGTACTTAAGTAATGGTGAAGGTGGCTTTTCTACTTGGGAGGGTGTTAACTTTGTGTGCTTGCATTTGTGTGCATGGCACAGATTTAGATTTTGTGTGGCAACAACACATTTGAATTAAACGTAGTTGCTTTTTAAATTGGAGGAAGAATTAAAACAGAGACTAAATAAGTAGGTAATGTCATTCCAAAAAGATTAAGTAGAAATTGCAAAGTTGTGTGCATGGGTCAGTGTGAAAAGTAGAAGCAAGGGTCCTGCTGGCTCTGCTCACACTGGATACCTGCTTTACAGAAGTGGACAGCTGGAGTGGGGAGAGGCGCAGACTGATGGAAGAACTAGAGATAGTAAGGTTAGGAAAAAAGACAGAAATAACTTTAAACATGATGGTTATTTTTAAACATTTGGACGATTATTTTATAGAAAGGGATCATACTAATTCACTTCTCAGCCATTTAGAGGAAAGCTCATACTGGCTCCTAGAAAGAAAATGCTTTCTAGCCAAACTTTCTGAAGTCAGATTAGGGTGCCCTTGAGGTAGTAAAATCCTTCTAGCTGGCAAATTAGAGGGGGCTGCAGTGTTAACAAGTAAAGGATCAGGTAAGATGACCTGTGTTGGTGTCTTCTGAGCATGTGTGTCAGACAGCCTTTGCAGGAGTAGATGACTATGTGTGAATGAATTCTATTCTCTTGTTTCTGTGACTAGGTTCTTCACTAGCTTGTGGAACTATGCTTTTTCCACAGATAATTCTTTTTGTGCCGTGGGTTTTGTTGTTAAAGCTTTGGCATTAGCTTTGTGGAGATGATTTGTAAAGTCCTTGAATAACTCGAAGGGAGGCATGTTGTTATCTATACCTCCATAGGTATAGATAGTAAGGCATTAAATCACAGGTATTCTTGCTTGTCATATAACCATGATTCTGACATGGTGTTCATCCTGAAGTAGACTGTGGTCTCCCAGTTATCAGTGATACGTTCTACACATAAAAAACTATTTGGTAACAATTTTTTTTCCATAAAAATGAATTGAAAAGAAAATCATATTCAAGTTAGGTTCCCCTCACCACACACACACAGTTTTAAGTCTAATTTGATAGCTTATGGACTTTTTTATTCAGTCTTGGGGATGAGTTATTATTCTATTGAATGAAATTTAAGTTGAAAAAAATCACAGTTGAGGTTTTTTTTTTTTAACCTGAAGGGCAGTTGGCTAATCTGTAATCTTTGGATTTGGGGACTGATTAGTAGGGATTACAACAAGAGGGAGACTAAGTAGTAAGGGCGGGCTTTGTATCCCCGCTTAAACCTAATGTCTTTTTTTCTTTTTGTTTCTTTTTTTTTAACCTATTGAGTTCCAAGTTAAAAATTTATTTGAAGAGAAGAGAGAGACTTCTATAATTTTTTTTTTTTTGGTCTTTTTTGAGACAGGGTCTTGCTATGCAGTTCAGGCTGGCCTTGAGCTTACTTTGTAGCCCAAGCTGGTCTCGAACTCGCAATGATCCTCCTGCCTCAGCCTCCCGAGTGCTGGGATTACAGGCGTGCGCCACCATGCCTGGCTTATAAATATTTCTTTAAAAAAGAAAGGCAAACTTGATTGCTAACTTTCTGTTCAAATTACTTACCTCACAGATGGAGAGACTGAGTCTGAGGAGAGTACACAGTAGATGACCAGGAAATCTTGTGACTTTGGTTCTCTCTTTCTGAAAGCATTATGTCAGCATTTCTTAGATCTCTCTGATAAGAGTTGCCTAAGGTGCTTATCAAAAACAGAGGCTCTTCCTGATCCACTAAATCAGACTCTCTAGGAAGGAAGAGAAACATTGCATTATGGTATATAAAAATAGCTTTGGCATTAGCTTTGTGGAGATGATTTGTAAAGTCCTTGAATAACTCGAAGGGAGGCATGTTTAAACATCTTTAAGCCAAAAGGCTGCTGAAAAGAAATAATGCTTTGATTGTAAATGTCAGTGTAAAAGCCAGTCTATAGTCTTCTAAGTCAAATTGAAAATAAATAAATAGATAAATAACAGAATGCTGTAGTTTTAGAAAGTGCTAATTTAAAAAAAAAAATGGAATCAATCAGCTTTTTCTGTTAACCTGTATAGTGTAACCCATTTAGTTGAATTACTTCAATTTAGGTTTTATTTTCTTCATTTTCATCTTTATTTTTTAGGGACAGCACTTGTCTTAGCCAGATTACCATTGGATAAGATTACTGAATGTCTCAGTGAACTATGTTCTGTTCAGGTTATGGCATTGAAAAAGGTAAGTCCAATTAAGTAAGGAATGAAACAAATATAAGAAGTTATTCTGTTGGAAGAGAAAAGACAAATTTTCTTATTTACAGATTATCTTCTATCTAGAAAAGCCAAGAGAATGAACTGAGAAATCACTGTGATTAGTCTGTCAAAGTAGCTACATACAAAGAAAAAGTGCAGTCATGCTTCCCTTTATGACAGGGATACCTTCTGAGAAGTTAATTAGTACGCATTTTTGTAGTTGTGCAAACAGCGTGCACACAGACTCAGATGGTATAAGCCAGTCACATACATAGCCTCTTCCACGCAATCATGAGATGTAGGAGGCTGCTTGCAGCATATTGCAGCACACTGTTTTACAGTGAGCCTCTCCTTTTAAGTAGGAACACACTGTAAAATGATAAAAAGTAGTGGTAAATGCATAAACCTTAACAGTCATTTATTATCAAGTATTATGTACTGTACGTAATCGTAGTGCTGTGTTCTTATACCACTAGCAGCGCAGTTGGTTTGTTTATATCAGTATCACCACAGACAGAACGGTAGAGTGACAGCTATGAAGTTACAAGGTGAAAGGAATTTTTCAGCTCCATTACAATCTTTTGGGACCACCATTTATTATATGTTCTGGCATTGACCAAAATAATGCTTATCTAGCACTTGACTATTTCACAATCAGTAAAATAACCAATCAGAATGTAAATGGGAAAAAACCATTCAAGTTAGAGTCAAAACCATAACCGTGCTGGGTGTGGTGGTACATGCCTGTTAGTATCAGCACTATGGGAGGCTGAGTCAAGAAGCTCACGAGTTTGAGCCCACCATGGGCACCTTAGTGAGGTGACCCCATCTCAAAATATAAAATAAAAAGAGCTGGGAATGTAGATCATTGTGAATGCCCTGGTTTCAGTCCCCAGTACCACCCCAAAAAACAAGACAAAAAAATACCATAATCTATCATGTATCCTTCAAGACTATTTTAAGGTATTACCTCATCCCCAATTACATTTTTAGTGCAATAATAGTAGACATACCAATGGGGTTTTTAGAACATTATATAATGACTCTAAAGTTCATCTTCATTAATATACTGGTAAGAATATCTAAGAAATTGTACCCAAAAAAATGAGAGGCATCTTATTTAGAGCTGTAATAAATTTAAAGCCTTATTATACAAAGCTAGTATCTTAATAAATAATTTAAATAAATGGAAAAAAATCAAATGATACTATTTTCTACTCCTGTGATCAGATAGTAAAATGTATACTATGTACTCTTGGCCAGGATGCAGTAAGATGAAGAAAAGTAATTTGACAATACAAATTAAGTTTGCACATCTTAAGTAATTTGTATGCTGTTTATAAGGCTATAGAGATAGGGAGGTTGATGGTTAAAGGTGTGTGAAGTGTTTGCTAACTTACACATGTGACCACTGGGTGTTACTGTTTCTTTCTTTAGCTATTGTCTCAGGAGCCCAGCAATGGCATATCTTCAGACCCTACTGTGTTCTTAGATCGCCTAGCGGTGATATTTAGGTAAGAAGGGAGACTGGATTCCTTGCTTGGGTTGAAAACGCGAATGAAACCTACCTAAAGTTTTGGAGCAAAGGCAAATTCTAAGAATTCATTCTTGGTAGACCTTTGTCAAAAGAAGTTTTAAAAATATAATTGACTCTTTTGGTCTCTATTTCAGTGATTGTCAAACTTTAGCATGTATTAGAAACCTAGAGAGTTTATCAAAACACAGGTTGCTGGGGACCAGCTCTTAAGCTTCTGATTCTTTGCATCTTGAGTAGGACTTGAAAAATTGCATTTCCAGTAAGTTCCCAAGTAATGCTGCTGCTGCATGGTGTTTCAGAGCCTTTGATACATCTAAATTATCTATACCTAGTGTATGATACACAGAGAGAGAGAGAGAGAGAGAATACTAATAAACTGTCCTCAATGATCAAGTGAAATTAGTCACTCTGAAGTCAAGAAGAGCCAGTGACTAGAAAGGCATTTGAGTGACAGTGTCAAAATGTGTACCCAATTAAATTATGTAATTCATAAATTTGTGAGACTGACAGAGCTTTTTAAGTGAGTAGATAGAGTAATGGTTGCATAGAACTATGTGTAGGTGAAGTTAAGGCACTGTTTTCATTTATTAGCTATTGTCAACAAATCTAGGTTGGTGCAATGCTTTGCTTATATAGTTAGGAGGGCCCTGTTACATGCCATTCTGATCCTGTTAATGATAACACTTATTTTACAGTAAATAAGAGGAAATCTACAATAGGTGTAAATGCTTAAAGAAAACCAGATTTTTATTAAGTTATTGTTGGGTTTTTTTTAGAATTGAAGAGTAGCTTGAGGTTAGTAGTTAATCGTGTAGTTTTCTGACTGCTTTTCCTCAAATTAGAACCAGATAGAGTAGTTGGATTTGACATAATTGTGGGTGGGTATGTGTTGTGTATCACTGAATTCAGACAAGAATTATGAGAAATATCTGTGGCAGATACAGTTCTTAAAGCTTTATGTCTTTTAATGGGAATGGGGCAGTGCTTGGTTTCTTATGAAGGACTCATACAGCTTGTGTATAGTTTTTTTTTTATTAATTGGGAAGAAACTACATACTTAGATTTATAAAGAGGAGAAATGGGAAAAGTAAAAGGATTGGGAAAAAATAGTAGTTCCTTAGAGTTCATGTAAGCAGAGTTGGATAGAATTTGGATGTTCTAGTGGAAGTGACTTGATGGTGGCAAAAAAAAAATGATAGTATAGTTGAAAGTATGTGCTTGTTTTCGTGTAACTGAAGTAAGAGGGAAGGATGCTGCTGTAAATGATTCCACTGTCTGGTCTTCTTTCTGTGGTAACGATTATACTAAGCAAGCAGGGAGCAAGGATCTTGCTCTTTTTTCACTATTTTGGGTCCTTGTCTATTTCCAGACACACCAATCCCATTGTGGAAAATGGACAGACTCATCCATGCCAAAAAGTCATACAGGAAGTAAGTGCTAATGGATGCCTGTGGAATCAAGGCTTTCTTCTTTTCCTTACAAGGCTTTGGGTAACTGGGTTTCGAAGGTACTGTCTTCTAGGTTGATGGGGACATTCTAATTGTTGATATGGTTTCAATTTCAATGAAATGTGGGACAGATCATCCAGATGCTTTTGGCTTTAGATTTGATAACAAAACAGGCTATGGGGAAATGCACTGAAAGGCCAGAGAAGTACAGAATAACTGTGTGACCCAGGAGGTGTGATACATTTTTTTCCTTTTCATGGTGAGAGAGATCAAGTGTAAGACATGCACGCTAGGCAAGACCAGCAAAATGTTTTTGACAAACCTAACGGCTTCAATTTCCCCACTGAGAGCATACTTCCCTTATGCTGTTTCCACTAAGGATAATCTGAGGAACAAGGGTAATGGTTTTGAGAAGTGCTTTTTAGACTTCAGGTGGGAAATTATATAAATACTAAATATCCTTAATTGTTTAAGTATCTCCTTCCCTGTAATTCATTGTTTTCACCCTCATTCTGGGAGTCTGAAGTTTAGGAAAATGTGCATCTTCCTTTTAGTAAAGTTAGGCGTGTGCTACCTCTTATAAAGAGTTGTGTTGTTTCTCTTAAAAAGGGATTGGGTTTTGGTGATGGGTAGTATATCGAACGCACACACATCGGCCAGAATCAGAGCATGTATGTTCCTGTAGAGAAAGTTTTATACAGATTATTTAAAATTAAGTGAGGTGTTAACCAACTTAGGAACATCTTTTCAGGTCTTAGTTGTTGATTATTTTCTTTCTTGTACTTTGTCACTTTTGACTTAGATATGGCCAGTTTTATCCGAGACTCTAAATAAACACCGGGCTGATAATCGGATTGTAGAACGTTGTTGCAGATGCCTGCGTTTCGCTGTTCGCTGTGTAGGCAAAGGATCTGCAGCCCTGCTACAGCCACTAGTCACACAGGTAAGTTCCCTACAAGAGGAATTCACACAGAATTTCCAGTAGGAGTCTTTAGAGCAAAAACTTCTGGCAGAATGCTTTTGACTTACTAAATACAAACTAAAAAAAATTTGAAAGAGATTAAGTGCCTATGGTTGATGTGTTGTCTATAAGAGAAGACAGCCTGTAATCTCTTCTGTATAGTGGTAGTCTGAATAGTAACACATTCCAGTGTGAAATTATGTGAAGAGAATGACTCATACTCAGCCTTTATATACCAAGGGGAAGCATTTTTATGTTAATTTTCTTAGGGAAAAAAATGTGCTAAGTCAAACTTTTATTTCTCCATTACAGTTTTTTTCACATGAGTCTTTTATTTGTCAAAATATAAATTTGACTCTCAAGCATCAAGATCTATATGATATGGTAGTGTTGCATGGGAGATGGAGGCCGGCAGATCGCAAGTTCAAGACCAGCCTGAGCTACTGGCATGGTGGCGCATGCCTGTAATCCCAGCACTCAGGAAGCTAAGGCAGGAGGATCGCTGTGAGTTCAAGGCCAGCCTGAACTGCATATTGAAACCCTGTCTCAAAAAGAGAAAAAAAAAACTATCCTGACCAACTTCGTGAGGCCCTGTCTCAAAATAAAAATAAGGACTGGGCGTGTAGCTCAGTGGTAGAGTCCCTGCCCATCATGCATGAGGCCCTAGGTTCAATTCCTAGTACTGTGCCCCCAAAAAAGCAGTTTGATGCTGTGACTCACTGTATGAAGTATTCACATGTAGTTACTCCGCATGGGATGCCTGTGCGTAGACCACTAAGCAGTTTGTTTCGCTGTTAACCTCAGCAAGGCCATAAACTTTGCCAATGTAGCACATTTAAGTTTCGCCTCCCAGCACTTTTGTGCTGCACTGGCAAAGCTGAGTTAGTCAGAAGACTGACTAGCCAGTTATGGTGTCCATTTTTACAGTGTGGTCTGTTACGAAAGATTGACAATCCCTGATTTAAACCATTCATATGTAGGGCTCTCATCTCCTGCTCGTTCCGTGCCATATGCTGATGAAAGAAGCAGTTACTCTGTCATCCCCCACCAAGCTCATAGTGTTGAATTTATATAAGATCAATACAGATGTCTTGGGATGGTATTTTAAATGGGTAAATATACTTGCCTGTTAATTTTTGGAAGATACTGGAGTTCTAAAAACTGTGTCTCCCCCACCCCCTCCACTTTGGTACTAGGATGGAAGCCAGGGCCTTCACACTGAGCTATATATCCGTAGTCTTTTTAAATTTTTTTATATTGAGATGTGATTTTGCTTAAGTTGCCTGGACTTGTGCGCAGCCTCTCAGAATGCTGAGATTACAGGTGTATGTCATCACTCCTGACTACAAATAATTTTTAAATTTAAATGTGTGTATTATACTAAGATTCTTATTCTTTTGAGGTGCATGTATTTTTTTGAAATAATGATTTTTAATTAAAAGATGATTTTAAGAACAACTTAGTTTAAACAGTCCCTTCAGTTTTCTCCAAGAAATACATTTGATGTTTTTGTTGCTACTATGGCTATATGTGCTGTTAAAATGTAAGACTTATCTATAATGCAAGTAAGTACAACCTTTAGAGATTGGGAGCTTTTTTTTGAGAGTCTCATTCTAATTCAGGCTGGCCTTGAACTTGCTATGTAGTCTAGGCTGCCCTTAAACTCCCAAGTGATGCTCCTGTCTCAGCCTTCTTTTTTTTTTTTTTTCCAGCGGAGGGTTCTTTTTGAGACAGGGTCTCAGTATGCAGTTCAGGCTGGCCTTGAGCTCACATTGTAGCCTAGACTGGTCTCAAACTCGCAATGATCCTCCTGCCTCAGCCTTCTAAGTGCTGGGATTGCAGGCATGCGCCACTACACCTGACTAGAGGTTGGGAATGGAAAAATAATGCTAGTTTTGCAAAGAGTACATGAGCTCTGTAATGGGTTCCAGTTTCTAGACAGCTGTTTCATAAGATAAAAGATCAAAGGCTTCCTGAAATCTTAGCACTTCAGGACACCGAGGCATGAAGATCACAAGTTGAAGCCCAGCCTGGGCAATTTAGTGACTTAACAAGACCCTGCCTTAAATAAAAGGCTGGGGATGTAGTTCAGTGTAAAGGCCCTGGGTTGAATCCCACACCACTGTCTCCCCCGCCACACACCAGAAAGAAAAAGAGGGAGGGATGGAGGAGAGAATTAAAGAAAGAAGAAGAAAGGGAAGGGAGAGGAAATAAAAGGAAAGGTCAAAGGCTTGAAAGAACTCTAGAAAACTTGAAAATTATTGAGAAATCTAACCCTGTGTTTCAAAACACATTACGGACAAGCTTTACCATATAACCTTAAAGATAAGAGATCAGTCTATCTCTGAATTTCTTCCTGGAAACAGCTTCCTAAGTTGATATTTTCTGAAGAATGAAGAAATGAACTGATTTTTGTTTTGTGCTGTTCTGTTTTCCCTTGGTAGATGGTAAATGTGTACCACGTACATCAGCATTCCTGTTTCCTGTATCTCGGCAGCATCCTCGTGGATGAGTATGGCATGGAAGAAGGCTGTCGACAGGGACTACTAGACATGCTCCAGGTATGTTTTTCTTGGGGAGAATCAGGCCTGGCGAATTAGAGTCTAAAGGCCTACCTGTATGTTCTTTACCATGTCCTTATTTCTGTTGGTTCTTTATATTTTCCCCCTGTGTTGTTGATTCCCTAATAATAGGGAGGTAAAAACTTGTTTTCTGGAAAGGCCTGCTTGGGGAAGAAGAGAGAGATTGAGGACTGCATGGTATGATAACTGTTATATGTGTTACTCCTTGCTTTGTATTCCCTAGCAGCAGAGTAGAGTTTTGAGGGGGAGGAAAAGCAAATGAATTTAAAATATAGGATCTCCTATATAGAAGCTCAAATGTGATTTTATTTTTAATTTTTTGCCTGAAAGAGCCAGTGAACTGATTTACTTAGCAACAGGGAAGGAGTTAGGATAAATAGGAATAGGCACTAGAGAAGACTCCTCAGATACTGCTTTTCCCTCTCTTCTCATCACCTGGAGGGAATAGATGAGGGGATTAAAGAAAATACTCTGCTTTCCCCCAAGATACCTTTTCATTGAAAATTGACAGTTCATTATTATGGAAATTTTATCTACTCCGTTAGTGGACTAGACCACATCTTTTGCTCGTAAAATTTCTAAAATACTGCTTTCGTAAGTTTCTAAAACTTTGAGGGAACATCCATCAAGTTTCACCAACTGAAATATATGCCTGAAGCCTTTTCTGAAATGTAGAGTTCATATGTGAAAACTTTATTTCAACTGGGAAAAATTTCTTTTTTACTGATCTGCTTCTTGTTGTAATCTTTTTCTTTTTTTACATGTGCTTTCCTTCTTTGTGCTTTTTGGGTTTTTTTGTTTTTTGCTTTTTTTTTTGTCCTTTTGAGACAGGGTCTCGCTTTGCAGTTCAGGCTGACCTTGAGCTCACTTTGTAGCCCAGGCTGGCCTCAAACTCACAACAATCCTCCTGCCTCAGCCTCTCGAATGCTGGGATTACAGGCGTGCGCCACCGTGCCCGGCTTTTCTTTGTGCTTTTTGTATTTGCTGTAATGTTGGCACATCTGGATGCTGGGACTTTCATGTATAAATAATTTCTTTTAAAATCACTGTTCTACTGTAGGCACTGTGCATCCCCACCTTTCAGCTCCTGGAACAGCAGAATGGCCTCCAGAATCACCCTGACACTGTCGATGACCTGTTCAGGTTAGCCACTCGGTAAGTCTTTCTGAAGAGCAAGCTCTTTTTTTTTTTTTTTTTTTTTTTATTTTTTTTTTTTAGCTCTTTTTTTTTTTTTTTTTTTTTAAGTTGCTTATCCCTATCACTGCTTAATCTTGCCATCTGACACTTAGCTATTTCTTTCTCTGTAAAATGAGGTCATTGGATAAGGTAGATTAATGATTCATATCCCAAAGTTAAATTGTGAGCTGCTATATCAAGAGAGGTGAGAAGAATCTGCGAGAGTCCTACCGAGAAGGGGACAAGGGAGAAAGTATTGAGTGGGAATAGGCAAGGTAGCAGAGTTGCTCTTATGAAGGGAAGAACACACACAAGACAAAAATATATTTGGTATGGGCTGGGGCTGTAGCATGGAAGAAGCCCTGGGCCCATCCCCAGCACCCAAAAGCCAAGTACTTGGTTCAAATACTTGATTAGATAATCTCTGCCACCGCCATAGGGAGTTAGCTTTTCGTCCTGCTGTGACTGATTGTGCTTCATCCCAACTCCTTTGGGAAGCTTAGCACCCTTTAGATGTTTCAGAACAAAGGATTCCTAGGATTTTTAGGTGACTTAGAGGTTACCTGGTTATACACTACCCAGTAATATCTCTACCTATCTGCCACCCAGTAACACTGACAATATGGTTGCTAAATCTCTGCTTGAATTTTTCCTGGGCCCCTACTAAGGAATCTGAACCAAGTCAGTAAGCATAAAAGCCTTTTTTTAAAAAAGAAACTTTTTTTTTTCAATTCAGGAGGTTGAACTCAGGGGCTTAAACCTGCTTGGCAAGTACTTTATCACTGAGCTACAGCTCTGACTTTTTTTTTTTTTTTAATTCTTGCATCACTTACAAATGTGAATTATTGCTGGGCGTGGTGGCATACCTATAATCCCAGCACTTGGGAAGCTGAGGCAGGAGGATCGCTTGAGTTTGAGGCCAGCCTGGGCTACAAAGTGAGTTCAAGCCCAGCCTGAACTGCATAGCAAAACCCTGTCTCAAAAAGATCCAAAAAAAATAAATAAACTATTGTTTTTGGGGTTTTTTTGTTTTTATTGTTTGTTTTGGCTCCTTACTTAGATTATTTATTGGATATAGAAATTTTTTAAAGAAAAAGATACAATATTTTCCAAATTTTTTTTACCAATTTCTGCAAAGAATATCTATAGTGATTCATTTTCCAAGGGAGATCCCCTAGGAAAAGAGACTGATCCATTGTTACAATCAGTGAACCTGCATTTACACATCATCCTGCAATATCCATAGTTCACCTCAGGGTTCAAGTTTGATGTTATGTACTCTTGAGTTTTGACAAATGTGTGATACCCATTCACCGTTACAGTCATATGGAATATTATTACTACCCTAAGAATCCTCTGTTCTGTTTATTCACTCTTTCCTCCCTACCATACTTAGAACCACTGTTTCCCTGGTTTTGTCCTTTACCCCGACTGCTTTTATACCCTAATCTTGTTATTTATACTTAACCTTTCTTTCAACATTAGGTTTATTCAGCGTAGCCCTGTCACCCTACTGAGGAGCCAGGTAGTCATCCCAATTTTACAGTGGGCCATTGCCTCTACTACCCTAGACCACCGGGATGCCAATGGTAGTGTCATGAGGTTCCTACGAGACCTCATCCATACGGGTGTAGCCAATGATGTAAGTATACTCATTGTACTTTTCTACTTCAGTTTATTCTGTCTCTTCCTTACTTGGGAAAAGGAGAGGCAGTATCCTACTTAGGTCCTTCTTTGATCTGTATGAGTAGATAGATACCATAGTGGATCATTCACTAAGCTATCAACTCCTATAACTCAGACAGCTAAGTGCTGTAGACAGCTAAATCTGAGACAACTAAAACTATCCCTGCTGACAGAGCAATTGGTGTCTAGTTGAATAGATAAATAGGTATAAAGAGTTAAATAACAATAAAAGGCAGTATTTGTTAAGATGAGTGGTAAAAGTCATGGTTACTTTGAGCTCAATAGAGGGAAAGCTCTGGACATAAATGGATTGGGATAACTTTCTGGAAGAGGAGGATTTAAATGGAGCCATAAGACAGAACTTGAATGAGCTGGAAAGAAAAGCATAGTCTAAAGAGCATAGAAAGTTTGATCAGGAAAAGTCAAGGTAGCACCAAGTAAGTAGTGATTCAGAGACTGGCTGCAGCAGTGAAGTGGTTCACAAGACTGTGGGATAGAACTGAAGGTGAGGTACAGCATTGAAGACCTATGTGAACGAACTGGTTGTAAGGAAAAAAATAATCAGGTGCTTTGATAGAAAAGATTAGATCGCTAATAGAAGTCTTCAGTTCTTACTTCATTTGTTTTTTGCAAAAGAAAATAGACAGGATTGGGACAGGGAGGCAAGGAGGGGAGTTTTTTTAAAGAGGAAATAAGGACATGGTTTGAGTGGGGGTGGTTTTTATAGGGTTTTTTTCCATAGAAAAATAATTTAGAAAATTCTAACTCAGTCCTAACCATTGTTTCTCTTCTGCCTTTTAATCATAAAAAAAATCAAAGTGTTAAGATTGATCTCATCTGATACCTTTGCCCATTTTTTGATAATAAACTCGTATTTTCTTCCTAATGACAAAGCATTTAATGAACTTCATGACTCCAGCTGTTACATAATACATATATTTTATTTCCTAGGAAGGAGAAATTACTACACTAAATGAGAAAGGACCGTACTTGTTCTTTGGATAGTAGAAATGAGAACACAAGTTGTATGATCTGCTTTCTTACAGCATGAAGATGACTTTGAATTACGGAAAGAACTGATTGGACAGGTGATGAACCAGCTTGGACAGCAGCTTGTAAGCCAACTGCTCCACACATGCTGCTTTTGTCTCCCCCCTTACACACTACCGGACGTGGCTGAAGTGCTCTGGGAGATCATGCAGGTTGATAGACCGGTAAGATTGTTTAAAAAGGAATATGTGGTCATAGTGGTCATAGTCTCTAGACATAACAGGTTTTAGTCTTTTAAGTTGACTCTAACTTTGAAACTAGACCTGCTGTGTATGTCCTTGGAACCAAATTTAGGCACATTGCTAAGTTTTTGTTTTTGTTTTTATTTTTGTTTTTTGTCCTTTTGAGACGGTCTTGCTATGGAGTTCAGGCTGGCTTTGAGCTCTCTTATGTAGCCTAGGCTGGTCTTGAACTCGCAATGATCCTTCTGCCTCAGCCTTCCAAGTGCTGGGAACATTGCTAAGTTTTGTTTGTTAATTTTTATTAGTATATATGTGCGGTACATGAATGCATTCATCAAAGATATTGCTAAATTGTGGAAGTCCACATAAAGCTTGTAATTCATTATTAGGTTCTTAGAAGTATATTTTTGTCACTGTCAGAAGATTTATGCTGTTTCTTAGCAGAAGTTAAGTACTAAGTATTGAATTTGGCTCTGTAGCTAAATAGCTGTGGACCTTGTCACTTGAGAGAGTTCCCCATATATCATTTATAGTGAGTTATGGGTTATTCAAGAAGTGATCGATCACTTTGGGCTCTTTCTGTAGCACTTTATTGTTCTCTGTTGATAAACAGAATTGTAGCATCCAATAAAGTCCAAGTAATCTCAGTTATAGCCACGTAATTATAATTCAAGTTATGTATGTATACCATGTCAAAGTTTTGCACATAGTGGTGAAGTATAATATATCCTGTAAATTTTTTTTTTTTTTTTTGGAGACAGGGTCTCCCTATGTAGTTCAGGCTGGCCTTGCACTTAGTATGTAGCACAGACTGGCCCCAAACTTGCAGATACCTTCCTTCCTCAGCCTCCTGAGTTCTGGGATCACAGGCATGTGTGCTGTGATCAAAACAAAGCCCCTGCTAGTCCAGGCTGGCCTCCAACTCCCAGTGATCTCCTACCTTACCCTCTTGAGTGCTAGGATTACAGGCATGCATCACAACCGACTTGGGGGTGGGGTTAACCTGTGAATTATTTTTAAAAATAGTACTTATAATTTTTAATGTAGAAGAAAGCTGTTCAGGAAAATACACAGTTGAACCTAGTTAAAGTGAGCTGTCTTCTTAGTATATAACAGTACCTATAGTTCCCATCACCCTTTGTTCAATATACATATTCCATTTCAATCTAATACAGTAGTATTTCTGTGGCGTTTAGATCACTTTTGTTATCCCAAAACAAAACACTCTGCCTACTAGCTATCATCTAATCTGCACACCACCATCCCCCTTTTTTTTGAGACAAGGTCTTGCTATGTATTCTAGACTGGCCTCAAAACCTCACTATATGTAGCCCAGCCTGGCCTGGAATTCTTGATGATCCTCCTGCTTCAGCCTCCTAAATGTTGGGATTACAGGCATGCACCACCACACCTAGCTATTTCTGTGTTTTCTGTGTTTTCTTTTTTTAAAAAAAGTAGTCTTTTTCCCTCCAGAGACCAACTAACTTAATTTCAAAAGTGCTTGAGAAATAAAATCCCCATAATCTGATTAAACATTTTTACAAATACACTTGACTACTAGGAAACAGAAGACTTATTATGGAAATCAAACTTTACAAAAACATTCTTGATTCTTAAAGATATTGTTAAGTACTAACACAAAAAAATGGGGAGCTGAGCAAGTAGCTCATTGGTAGAGTACATGTATATCATGTATGAAACTCTGGGTTTGATTTCCCAAAAATAAAAGGAAAAAGTAGGACTGGCAGGTTTGGAGAGGAACAGAAATCAAGTAGCAATGTGCTTGTAAGAGTTTACTGTGTAGATACATACTTGATTGCCAAATAACTTAAAAGTGATTTTCTTCTATGAACATCAGTCCACAACTGAGTTTTTATAAAATAATTCTTGTATAATATTAGGTTGCCTATATATAAATGAATTAATATTGTAAGTAAAACATGCATCAAAAGAAAATTCATAGCCAGGCATGGTGTTACACACCAATAATGCCAACGGTCAAAGGAGGCTGAGGCAAGAAGATTGACATCAGTTTGAGGCCAGCCTGAACTACATAGTGAGACTGTCTCCAAAGAAAATTTTTTTTCACATTCTTGAGCACTTTTTTATATCAAAGGTGAATATCCTCTGTGCACCATTTCTTTGTTGAATACCCATTTGTGGCAAACTTATTCAGTGTTTGCAACCATATTTTTCAGAATTCTTTTTTGTTGTTGTTGTTGGTTTTTCTCCGGTACCGGAAACTGAACTCATGACCTTGCGCTTGCCAGGCAGGCGCTTTGCTCCTGAGCTAAATCCCCAGGCCCTTTCAGAATTCTTTATTGGAAGATCATAAAGGACCATTATGTCTACTTAATGAATTTTTACCTTCTATTTTAATAGTTGGTTGTTTTCACTGAGGGCGTACTATATTAACTCTTAGTCCATTTCTGGATGCCAGAATGTTAATTTGATGGTTCTGTGCTGAAACTTTTGCCCCTAAAGATTTTCTCCTCCCTGAGTAAAAAATTCTTTTCTGGGGGTAACATTTGGAGAACTATGTCTGTTAAGCATTTATGTTATATTTACATTTGCATTGGTCTATTATGATTATAAATGAACATGATAAAGAAATACTTAATATAAAAAAGTAGGTATAAAAAGGTAACTTTACAGCTGAAAACTGTGACCAAAGTACACATCACACTTAAAGAGATGGAGAAAAATTAGAGTTGACTCAAAAGGAGAACAGTTAAGTTGAAAATAACATAGAGGAAGTCTCTAGAATTTTGATTTTTAGTTTGAAGAGGAAGGAAATAAAGGGGGTTGGACAATTTTTGTGCATGTGGAAGCTTCAAAAAAATTCTGCTCAGATATAAATAAATGATCTTAAATAGCAACAAGCATGAGACTTTCTAAACTACAACATAGGCAAGTACCACAAAGGAACTGAATGGATATAACTTAAATGGCCTCAGCCTCCTGAGTGCTGAGATGACAGGCGTATACCACTACGCCTGGTTAGGACATGCTTATTTAGTATACTTGTTTTTTTAGTAAACTTTCTATTACCTTAGTAACACTAACTCATGTAGAAGAACAACAAAGAACTCACATGCAGATAAATTTAAGTTTTAGCATATTCCTAAGTATTGCAGATTGTACTAAAAAAGAAAATATATCTGGTACTTTGAGTTCATTTCTTCTTGATATGTTAGGCCCTGATACCATTATGAAGGCTGCAAAAACAAAAATTTCTCATCTGCCACAACCTATTTATTTAATTTTTATTTTTATTAGTACATTTGCAATATATAATGCTTACCATTCATCATCATCTACCAAATTCTAAATTGTATATTTTTCAATCAGTTCTTTTGCCTTAGAACTACAAGTACTGCCGGGGATATAGCTCAGTGGCACAGCACCTGCCTGGCAAGGGCAAGGTCCTGAGTTTGATTCCCAGTACCAAAAAAAAAAAGAACTAAAGAACTGTAGTACTCATCACTTTTTCTACAACCATGTTTTGAAGTGCCCTGTTTTCACTTGGCCTTTTTCTTTTATTGCGCATGGCTGAATACTCAGTACCAACATTTCCAATTAATAGCGTGTTTGTAAAATCTGTAAAAGTTTTTTCAGTTTTTCATCTTCTGGTCTTATTTGTGGCTTCTGTGACACTGTCAAGGTCAACCTGCTCTGCCTTACTTAATAATCACTTTTCCTCTGCTCTTTTTGATATCTGAAAATTTACTTTGGGTTGCTTTTGATCTTCAGGTATAAGAGTTTTCTGGCATCTTTAGGTTTTTAAACTATTATTTAAATTTAAGGACAGGAACAAAGCAGTAGTTTCTTCCGGAAGGCATTGAAGAAGGCCTTTGTCTGAGTTGATGCTTGCTGCCTCTTTGAAGGGAAGTGTAGACTTGGATTTGCATCAACCCAGAGCATTTGAAGACTAAGGCTAGTACTTTAGTTAATTCCTTTACTTGTTCCAAGTATAGAGGAGCAAATGCCGTGGAGTTTTCTTAGCATCTGTAGGGCCTCAGGTGAGTAAACCCTGCCTCCTTTTAAAACACTTATTCCTCTTCTTCCCTATACAGACCTTTTGTCGATGGTTAGAGAATTCCTTGAAAGGTTTGCCAAAGGAGACAACAGTGGGAGCTGTCACAGTGACACACAAGCAGCTTACAGACTTTCACAAACAAGTCACTAGGTGAGTGGTGGTGTGGAGGAGCTCATAAGAGCAGCGTGAGTAACCTGGGAGTGGTGGCGAACCTATGGATGCATGCTACAGCAGGCGTGCAGAACCCTCTTTGCTGACAAGTGAGCCAAGTCACCCCAGCATAGAGTGTCAGATAACAGCACAGATAGGGGCTGTGCACATGTGTGAAAGGAGAAGCAGCACCAGGCAATGATGTTAGGAGCTGCGCCTCGTTAGCGCAGCTCTTTGAGCTTCACAACTCTTTGAGCTTCACATGGTCCGTCAGTATTTAGGGTTAATTGCAGTGTTGGCACCTTGCGATAAGTATGTAGGTTTTAGGTTGCAGTTCGGGCACTTAATCTCTAAAAGGTTCGCCATCACTGAACTCCAGTGTGTGGACAAAATGAACATGTTTCTTCTGTGCTTTTGTAACTGACAATTTGGTATCTGTTTAGCTGCGAATTGTACAAATTGGCATAAAAATGCCAATTTGGGGAAAGAAACATCACCGTGCTATTTATATGTACATCACTTACATGTATCCACGAAACTGGGTTAAGCGTAAGTGGAGGTACTACCTTTCCCTTCAGGGTTCTGTCTTTATCCTTCCAAGACCGTTTCAGTCTTCATCCATGTTCTGGGGTCAGGAAGCTGATGACTGAATAGGTGATACATTGGTTGTAAAGCATTAACAGAGTCGTGCAGACTGCAGTGAGTCAGATAATTTTCCCCATACTTACTAGATTTCCTTTTAATTCCTCTTTTTTTTTTTTTTTTTTGTCTGGGAATCAAACTCAGGACCTTGTGCTTGACAAGCAGGCACTTGTGCCACTGAGCTATATCCCTGGCAATTTCTCTATTAAGAACTGTTTCTCTTTTTTTTTTTTTTTTTTCTAATAAAACTAAGTGGTAGCTTTTGCCTTCCTTGAATGTTTTCCTTAAAATATAATCACTGAATCAAAGTCCATGAGGTCCTTGTGTTTTGTTTTGTTTTGAATTTTTTTTGCAATACTAGGGATTGAACCCAGTGCCTTGTATGTGCTAGCCAAGTGCTTTACCATTGAGCCATACCTCAGGTCCTTTTGAAATTTTATTTTGAGATAGGGTATCACTAAGTTGCCCCAGCTGCCCTCCTACTTACAATCCTGCTGCTTTGGTCTCTTGAGTAGCTGGGATTTCAGGCATGTGTACCACACTGGCTGGTCCTTAAGAATGTTAGTGGCAGGATTTAAATTGGATTTTATAACTGTGTGTTACCTTGCTGGTACTCTTTTTTATATCTAGAGTCTTTAGAATTTGACTAAATTTTAGGCTATGGCTTATGTTCGTACAGTTATAGAAAGACATACAGGCAAAAAAAATTATTGCAGCGAGGTCGGTAATTGTGAAACAAATGGAAATATTCTAATTGCCCGTATACAGAAAATGGTTTATTAATGGCATACCTATACTAATAACTAGTCAGTAAAAAAAAGAATAAAGAACAAATGCAGGGGCTGGGGATTTAGCTCAGCGGCAAAGCGCCTGCCTGGCAAGTGCAAGGTCATGAGTTCGGTTCCTGGTACCGGAGAAAAATCAAAGCCAAAAAAAAAAAAAGAACAAATGCATATAATGGTTCAGGAAGGTACCCAGGATATATTGTAACATTTTTTATTTTTATTTATTTAATTTTTTTTTTTTGTACCAGCAGTCGAACTCGGGACCTCACCAGGCAGGCACTTGTACCGCTGAGCTATTTCCCGGCCCTCAGGATATATTGTTAAAGGGGAAAATAATAGTATCACATAACACATAACTTGAATTTTTTTTTTTTAAGTACTGAGGATTGAACCTAGGGCTTTCACTCTGAGCTACAGCTTCACCCCTTTTAAAACTTGTTTTTTGAGACAGGGTCTTGGTATGTAGTTCAGGTGGCCTTGAATTCACCACATAACCTGGGCTGGTCTTGACCTCTCCTGCTTCAGACTCCCAAGGGTTGGAGTTACAGGCATGCACCATCATACGCAGCCCTATTTAAATTTTGAGACAGGGTCTCATAAAATGGTTCAGGCTTAATTTGACTTGTAATCCTCCTGTCTTAGTCTCAGAGTGCTGAGATTACAGGTGTGGACCACCACACCCAAATACATCTTGAACTTTTAAAACAATTTTTATAATAAAATATACAAAACAAAATTTGCCTTTTTTTTTTTTTTTTAAAGACAAGGTCTCACTGTGTAATCCAGGCTGGGCTTGAACTCACTATGTAGCCCAGACTGGCCTCGAACTCATGTGAAATCCTCCTGTCTCAGCCTCTTGAGTGCTGAGATTACAAGTGTGCACCACCATGCCCAGCATCTTCATCATTTTTTAAATATACAGTTCAGTAGTATTAAATTCATGTTGTGCAACCAGTCTCTAAAATTTTTATCTTAGGGGCTGGGGATTTAGCTCAGCAGCACAGTGCCTGCCTGGCAAGCGCAAGGTCATGAGTTCGATTCCCGGTACCGGAAAAAAACAAAACAAAACAAAAAAAAAACCCAACCAAACAAACAAAAAAAAAAAACAAATAAAATTTTTATCTTAAAAACTGAAACTATACTCATTAGGCAACAACTTTCCATCTTCCCAAGCCCTTTAACCTTACTTGATTTTTTAAAATTTAATTGCAAAAAAAAATTGAAAAAAAAAATAAATTTAATTGTGCTGGATACCTTATATGACTTATTTTTGCTTAGCATGTCCTCCAAGTATATGCCAGAATTTCTGTCCTTTTTAAGGCTAAATAGTATTCATATATGTTGCTTCTAGCTGTTGGCTCTTGTGAATAATTTTGCTATAAACTTAGTTGTAGAAACATCTCTCTGAGACCCTGCTTTGGTTTCTTCTGGATGTATACCCAAGTAGACCTGGTGGATCATGTGGTGGCTATTTTGATTGTTTTCCACAGCAGCTGTGTACAAGGTTTCATTACGCATTCCTACCAGCAGTGTGCAAGGTTTCAGTTTCTCCACATCCTTTCAGCGCTTACCATTTTGTTCTCACAATTGTGAGGTACTATAACCCACTGTGGTTTTGATTGGCACTTCTGTAATTTAGTGATACTAAGCATCTTTTTATATGCTTATTGGCTATCTATGTATCTTTGAAGATATGTCTCAAGTCCCTTGACCATTTAAAAATTGTATCTCTTTTGTCAATGTGATAATTCTTTATATATTTGGTATATTAATCCCTTATTGTGTATGTGATTTGGAAATATTTTCTTCCATTCTTTAGATTACCTTTTCATTCTGTTGTGTCCTTTAATGCACAGAAGTTTTGAATGTTTCATTTTTTTTTTAGTAATACTAGAAGTTGAATCCAGGGCCTTATATATCCCTAGCCCATTTTATTTTTTACTTTTGAGAGAAGGTCTCACATTGTTGTCCAGACTGTGCTTAGACTTGTGATCCTACCTCAGCTCCCTAGTAGCTGCAAATGCATGCGTGAGCCACCGTGCTTGGCTTAGGTCTGTCTTTGATTTTAATTTTTTCATATGATGTTACTTAAGGATCCAACCTCCTTTTGCATATGGATATCCAATTTTCCTCCCACCATTTGTTGAAAAAAACTGTCCTTTCCCTATTGAATGGTCTTTGTATCCTTGTCAGAAATCATTTGACCATATCATGGGAGTTTATTTCTAGGCCCTCTAGTTCATTATGCTATATTTTTTTTTTATGCCAGTGCTATGGTGTTTTGATTACTGTGACTATAATTTTTTTTTTTTTTTTTTGGCTTTTTGAGATGGTTCTCACTCTGTAGTTCAGGCTGGCCTTGAACTCACTTTGTAGCCCAGGCTAACCTTGAACTTCAAGCAATCCTTCTGCCTGAGCCTTCCAAGTGCTGAGATTACAGACATGCACCCGGCAATAAATTTTGAAAGCAGGAATTGTGAGACCTCTGATTTTGGTCTCCTTTTTCAAAATTGTTGTGGCCATTTGTGGCCTCTTGAGGTTCCATTGAATTTTAGGTTGAATTTTTCTCTTTTCTGCAAAAATGTTAGAATTTTCATTGGGATTGTACTGAATCTGTAGTCCCTTGGGGATAGTAATGACATCTTAACAATATCAAGTCTTCCAATCCATGAACATAGGTTATCTTTCTATTTATTGACATCTTTAATTTCTTTTAGCGATGTCTTAGAGCTCTCAGTGTACAAGTCTTTCACAGTTTTTTAATCTTATTAGGACTAAGTGAGGTGTGTGGTTTTCTGTGATTTTGTTTTTCTGTTTGTTTACTTGTAACAGGGCCTTTCTTATGTAGTCCAGGCTGGGTTTGAACTCAGTGTGTAGCCCAAATTGGCCCTTAACCTCACAGCAGTGCAGTTCTTCTGCTTCAGCCTTCTGAGTGCTGGAATTAGTCATGCATCATGATGGCCTGCCGGGACTAAGTGTCTAGAAATGAGGGAAAGTGAAACAAATTTTAGGCAGTGGTATGACAGCTAATTTTTTTTTTTTCTTCCCTTTTTAGACAGGGTCTTACTATGTAGTGCAACTTGTTTATATATCCCAGGCTGGCCTTGAACTTAAAATCCTCTTGCAGTAGTCTCCCGAATGCCAGGATTACAGGCATGTGGAACCATGCCCAGCTTTTCTTTTGAGTGGTAGTTCTAAGGATCAAATTCAGGGCCTTATCATGCTAGCAAGTTTTTGACCACTAAGGTATACCCTTGGCCAAAGAATTGATTTCTAGAGGCTGGGGATTTAGCTTAGCGGCACAGCGCCTGCCTGGCAAGCGCAAGGTCGTGAGTTTGATTCCTGGTACCGGAAGAAAAACAAAAAACAAAAACCAGAGAATTGATTTCTTAATGTCTTCCACAATGGCTTACTTTCTCATACTTTGGAGGTACCTCCAACAATTTTGTTAATGTTAAAAGTCTTGGGCTGGGCGTGGTGGCGCATGCCTATAATCCCAGCACTTGGAAGGCTGAGGCAGGAGGATTGTTGCGAGTTTGAGACCAGCCTGGGTTACAAAGTGAACTCAAGGCCAGCC
>NW_004955479.1:9726816-9750385 GCF_000276665.1 Chinchilla lanigera | reverse complement strand
AAATTTTTTAAAAGTCTTGGTACAGGGATATAGCTCAGCAGCACAGTGCCTGCCTGGCAAGCACAAGGTTCTGAGTTCGATTTCTGGTACCAAAAAAAGTCTCCAACCATGACGTACTAACCATGGTATTAACCATGACTTAATATCATGCCCCAGAAATAACTGCTATTTAGCTATAAACCAAGTAACATGCATGACTGAAAATAGAATGTGACTTTGTGACACGTTTTGCCAGAGTGAGGATTTCTCCTCTACCAGGTAGAGTAGGTATTTTGCCTGGGATGATCTTATAAAAGTATTTACCCTTTTACTGTGGATCTTTCTGGTAAACATAGTGTTCCTTCTGCAAGCCATTGCAGGTGAAAGTAGTGTGTTTCTCTCATTTTTGTTTTAGTCTATGTAATGCTTGTTGTTGGAAGGGCACAATCATACTGGCTTTGATTGTCCTAGAGCAAATGGGAGCTTGGGGAAAAGCCTCACAGGACTGGGCTTAAAATAAATAATATTGGTTTAAGTCTTGTCACTTAACAAATTACTTTGAACTTTAGTTAATTCATCTGTAAAATAAGGTTACTACAACCTATTTCATATGGTGGTTATGCATTCCAAATGGAAATCTTGCACATAGTAGGTGATCAGTGAATTTAACTTCATTCTTCTTGGAAAAGCAACTCCTAGAATGTCTTATGTACTTACCAAACTAGCTGGGGCATGTCTGCTGCCAGCTTTAAGGTAGCCACCCACACATCGTGGAGTTAGTCTCCACCATGCCCCTGTTGGCCTGACAGGGCTAATAGATGACAGGTACAACAGTAGATGAAGTCTGAAATCAAGGTTAAGGACATCATTCTTTTGTTTAAGGAAAAGGGCCTAAATAAAACAATACTGTGAACAAAAATATCTGTGATCTTTGTCCAGTGATATGGAAAATAAAGTATCACCAGGCCTACTTGATCTTCTATTGCTAAACAAGTTTTGCAGCCTTTCCTGTAGAAGGCTGTGACCTGATGGTGGGAAATGAACAAAAGTAAGAGGGAATGTTGAGATGCCAGAAGGAGTTTGAGAAGGCTCACTTCCTCAGTAATTCTCTTTCTCCGGTGTGCCTGTTGTCCTTGAACCTATGCATGACTCAGTCTCCCTTTTGGTCTTAAAGTCTCATAACTCCTGCCTCAACATGCTGCTTTGTTTGCCATCCTCACAGGGAGGGTAAACTGGTTTGGTTTCATTTCAACAAGTCCAAGCCTGTTTTTCAAATGATGCTGGTAATTAATTTGTGGCTTTTTTAGTTGGTCAATTTGACAAAAGCTGGAACTTTTTCATTCTAGACTATCATTCTGACTTTCTAAACACCAGGTGAGCCTATCACTATCTAAGACTAATTGGGACCAGAAGAACTCTTGCCATGATTTCTCTATCTCGATCTGACTAGTTAGCACTTTCATGAGGATCTTCAAAGCTGAAGGATGTTGAACATGGAGAACATTGACACTAGAATTAAAGGCCAGTATGAGCTTGTCTCACTGGTCAAGTCTTCGGTTGGAGCTTGACTATTCCTCATTATCTACCAGGACATCAGACCACAAGGGCTGCTTATCTCGACACAGCCCTAGGATTTTGAGGCTTGGGAAATAGTAATGATACAGGATTCAGAAGAATGACAGGATTGGAATTGTGGGACCAGAAGCCAGAAAATAGAAGCTGAAAAATAGCAAGAGTTGACTAAAAGTAGAATCCAGGAATCGAGTAAACCATCAATAGGACTGCAGCAGAAAAGAGGAACCTAGTGCTAGCATTCAAGGAGCTTTTTGGTCCATTTCTGTGGGCTTGCACACCAAAGACACTTAGTTCAGCACTTAACTGACGCTTTTGACACCAGAGCAGTCGAGATCGGGTTTGAAGCAGGAGTGTATTGGAGCCAATGGCCTGTCCCACATTCTCCCTGTCTTACTATAGTTTTTGTGTAGTTGTACTTTGGTTTCAATATTCTTTTTCATGTACTGCAGAAGAGTTAGTTAACGGTAGAGATATTTCTCTTCCAGATTAAATCAAGACCCTGGGTTGAAGAAGGATAAAAGTTAAGACGTGTAGGATATAAGGGCAGTAAGAGAATCTTGAGTCTTCAGTACTTTTCTAAGTGCCAGGGTTTCTTGTTGTCTTGGCTCCTTGTCACGACAAACCACACAGCAGCTTCTCTTTTTCCATCCTAATATTGATTTAATGTCAGATATAAATGATATCTGTTAGCTTACATAGCCCAGCTGCCTCCATAGCAGTCAGTATTGACTTGGACATAGACTGAGAAATGTAAGGCTTTTATTGAAGCTTGTTAAATTCACAGAGTTGGGTGGCAGAATTCCAAGAAACTCAGAAGATCCACTTTGATTTTATTACATTCTTAGGGTGGAAAGAGACTAGAAGCAGGTTTTTAGAATCAAGTTCTGGCATCTAAATCATTAGGTTCATTTTGTTTTGTTTACGAGACAGAGTCTCACTATGTAGTTCAGGCTGGTTTTGAGCTCACTGTGTAGTCCAGGCTGGCCTCGAACTCATGGCAATCCTGTTGCCTCAGCCTCCCACACGCTGAGACTGTAGGTATACATCACTTAATTGTAAATCAAGGTTCTTAATGATGTTTCAGATCTTATATTAAGTGGGGAAACCTAGATGTACACACTTCAGGGAGTCCTTGAGATAATTTCCCCTTTTCTATTAGCAGTTAAACTATTAGCAGTTCCTTCCATTATTTAACCATTATGAGATAGACAGTGAATCGTCTAACATTGAGACCTACCTATAGGCCCTGGTATGAGTTTTTGAGCTAGAGAGGGTGCTCAAAAGGGTGATCTTTGTAGGTGCCTAATATGGTTTATATCTAGATGTCACGCAACAGCCTCTTGTGCTCATATGTGGGGCCTTTGAAAAGTGACTGGATTATGAGGGCTTATAGCTAGCTTGCTGTTAGGAGCTGGGGTCTGGTCAGAAGAGGGAAGTTCTGGGGATGTGACCTAGAAGGGTTTATCTCCCTTCCTGGCTCCTTGCTTTGTGTTCCTCTTCCTGTTCTCCATGCCATGAACAGCCATTCCTCCATCATGCTGCTACGTCCTGCCATTCTATCTTGGTGCCAGCGAGTATGACTGAAGTGTGAAGCAAAATAATCCTCCCCTCCTTTAGTTTGTGGGTGTCAGGTATTGTGTCTCAAAGACAAAGAAAGTAACTAAGACAGATTTTGGTGCCAATAAAGGTCTTTTTTCTGATGCTTTCTAAAGACTGTGTAGTTTAGAAGTCTTTGGAACTGGTTTGCAGGAGTTTGCTGTAAACCAAGCTTGATGGAAGATTTTGGCCAGAGCTCAGAAGACTAGAATGCAGAATAAAAAAGCAGATGTAAAAACCAGGCCCAGGAGGTTTCAGTTGGGAAGAAGGACTTTATTTGCACTAGGATTTGAGACCATGTGTGTTATGCTCTGGCAAAAGCTGTGTTTACATTTTATTCTTGTCATGAGACTTTGCAGGAAACTGAGATTAAGGGGGTCAGATTAATTATTCTAGTGGAGGAAATTTTAAGGCAGTCCAGCATTCAGGCTGTAGCATGGCTACTGTTGGGTGCTTTTAGCCAGCTCTACATCGAGACTCAAAAATAATGGTACAGCTGAGTGATTTGAAAAGTTTTGAGTCTCACCAGAAAGGAAACTCTTGTAAAATCCCGACTTACAAAGTTTGGATGGAGGAGAGCTTGATGGCTGAAAAGATTAAGCCAGGCATGGTGATGCATGTCTGTAATCCTAGCACTCAGGAGGATCAGGCAGGAAGATTGCCAGGACTGCAGCTCAAGGCCAGCCTGAACTACGTAGTGAGACCCTATCTCCAAAAAATAAAAAAGTAGGGCTGGGCGAGGTCACATACACTGTAATCTCAGCATTTGGGAGACTGAGGCAGGAGGGCCGCCTGGGCTACATGAGTTTGAGGCTAGTCTGTGCTACATAGCATAGTGAGACCCTGTCTCAAAATAAAAATAAAAATTAAATTAATTTTTAAAATCAAGTACTTTATGACAGGACAAAGCAAAGATGGCCTGAGGACATCCCAAGAACCAGCAATACCCTATTCTTTCTCAGGCTCAAAATTGCAAAAATGAAAGCCCCAGGACACTGTGCTGGAGAATGGCCACTTAGGGAATTTTGTTTCTGGGAATCCAGGGATTTCTTCACAGTACTCAGCCATCCAAGATCAGAGGCCTCTGCAGCCATGATTCAGTTGGAGGCTGGCTATGGATGTTGGTGCCATCCACACAGTCCTGGTCTTACAGGCATGTAGAATGCAAGAGTTGTGGGATCCAGGAGGCTTCCACCTAGATTTCAAAATGACCATCATCAAGAAATCGAGGGTTAGGGATATAGCTCAGTGGCACAAGTACCTGCCTGGCAAGCACAAGGTCCTGAGTTCAACTCCTGGTACAAAAAAAAAAAAAAAATAGAACAATAACAAATGCTAGTGAGACTGCAGGGAAAAACTAGTACAACCATTATGGAAATCAGTATGGAGATTCCTCCAGCCTATAGTTCAGGCTGGCCTTGAACTGCAACAAAAAAAAAAAACCTAAAACTAGAAATTCCATTTGACTCAGCTGTTCCCCTTCTAGGTATCTTCCTGAAAGAGTTAAAGCTATCACATTACAGCTGGGCATGGTGGGGCATGCCTATAATCCCTCGTACTGGGGATGCTGAGGCAGAAGGATCATCTCAAGCTCAAGGCCAGCCTGAACTGCATAATGAGACTGTGTCTCAAAGAGTTAAAAAAAAAAAAATTAGAGTGATACATACATAGCAGTCTATATGTCCATCAGCAGATAAATTGATAAAGAAAATTGTTATTTACACACAATAGAATACTATTCTCCCATAAAGAAAGATAAACTTGAGTCATTTGTAGGAAAATGGATGCACCTGGAGACCATGTTAAGTGAAATAAATCAGACACACAACTTAAATATCACATGGTTCCTCTTATATGAGAAACCAAAATTATAAATACAGAACAGAATTAAAGATAAATAGGAAGTAGATCTTTTTCAAATGGAAGGGGGATCAAGAGATGAAAGGGAGGGAAAGGGGATGAGACAAGGAATAGGATGTGTACATGACCGACTCCACACAGGGAATGTAAACATTGTGTACTGCAAACGCGTACTAATAAAAATTTTAAAAAGAGGAAGAGAAGGTCTTGGGGACCAGGCAGTGTGCCCCTGAGAAAGCAATGTGTGAAGCTGTGAGTGAAGTTGAAAGTGCAGTGAAGACCCCAGGAAGCAGGAAAACCCTAGAACATGAAACGTCTGAGGAAAGCTGTAAGAATTGAGCAAAGCCTGCCTAACAGGAGCCGTGAGGGCTGCTACTTGCAACAGTGTCGTGAGGCAGCACGGCTCAAGCCCGTTGGTGTTCACATCTCGCGCCAGCTTGCCCTGGGTGCTGGACATGGAACTGTAGGATATAATGTTTCCCCTACTAGGTTTTGGTCTTACTTTGGTCCTAGTGGTTTCTGTTTTTTTGAGACAGGGTCTTCCTATGTAGTTCCGGCAGGCTTCAGTCTCGCAGATCTCCTACCTCAGCTTCCCGAGTGCAAACTCCCATTGATTTCTAGTCCTCGTTTCTCCTTTTGGAATGGGAATATTTACCCTTTGCAATCATATGTTAGAAGCGTTTAGCTTTCTTTTGATTTTTATTGGGAGCTTGTGGCTAAGAGTTTGCTCTGAATCTCAAGGGAGGCAATCCTTGGACTTTTCAGCAGTGCAGGAACTGTTAGGACTTTGGCACCTCTTTTTTTTTTTTCTGGAACTGGGAATGGAACTCACAACCTCGTGCTTGCTAGGCAGGCGTTGTGCCACTGAGCTAAATCCCCAGCCCAGCACCTCTTAGAGATAGGCTAAATGCAGTTGCACAAAGTAATACGTATGAATCTTTAGGGGCAGGGGTAGAACTTATATCTAGAGGTCCCCCAAGAGCCGCATGCACTCGTAGTGGGGCTTTTGAGAAGTTAAGGGATTATGGGGGCTTATAGGTGACTTGCTGTTAGGTGGATATGGTCAGAAGAGGGGTTCACTGAGGGTGTAGCCTGAAAGAGTTTATCTCCTTCCCCAGTTCCTTGGCCACTTGCTTCACACACTACTTTTTTTTCCCCCTCTCCATTTTTTTGAGATGGGGTCTCACCTTTAACTCCCTATGTAGGATAGGCTGGCCTTAACTTGTGGCAGTTCTCCTGCTTCAGCCTCCTGAGTGCTAGGATTACAGGTGTGTGCCCAGCATTCCCTACTTCCCATCAGCCATGCCATGAGAAGCTGTTCCTCCACCCTGCCCCCAAGTCGTACCATCTTTCTTTTTTGGCGGGGGGTCTTTTTGAGACAAGGTCTTGCTCTGCAGTTCAGGCTGGCCTCAAACTCATGTTGTAGCCCAGGTTGGTCTGGAATTTGCAATGATCCTCCTGCCTCAGCCTCCCAAGTGCTGGGATTGCAGGCGTGCACCACCACGCCCAGCCTAGCATCTTGTCTTTAGTGCCAGGCAACTACAAACTGAAGTGTGATAAAGTAATCTCTTCACCTTTACTTTGAGGATGCCAGGTATTATGTCTTAGCAGCGAAGAAACTAAGAGAGTGAGTAACCTTTCCACTGCTCAGCTTGGTCTCATGTTTACTTCACAAAAATTGGTAAAGACAGATACAAAAAGTAAGGAAGTTGGCATCATTTGGTTTCTTGACAGTTTTGGACAATGGTAACCTTTTGAAATGCAGAACCAGACAAATATTGAGCTCTTCATTCTGCCTGGGTATCTCAGTGTTTGTGAGACGTAAGACTGCTCCTGCTCCCTTCTCCCCTTCTACGTGCTTTAACCATTTCCTCTGTCCTCCTCCTCCTAGAGGAGGAGACCCTGAGTGGCCTGTTGAACTAGAAAATCCATGACTGATAGAGACTTAGTTGTAAGACTGAGCTTTGTAAACAGAATCTGCCTTTGGAAGAGAATGAGGAAACTAGGGTACTGAAGTTTGCATAGTTCAGAGTTAAAATGATCGGTCTTAGGTGGACATGTTTGCCTTCTACTTTAGGGCTTTAGCTTCCTTGTATTTGTGTGAGAAACTACAGGTGTCATAGCCCCTACCTATGTGAATGCTATTTTCCTCACTGCTGTTTTATCCTAAGTGCTTTACATATATGAACAAATTTAATCCTCCAAACAAGATGAGGAAACTGAGGCAGTGATTGGTGATTTGCCCAAGGACACAGTGGAGCTCAGATTCAGCTCCAGGCAGTTTGTCTCCAAAGTCTACACTCCTCAAGGACCGGCAAGTTTATAATTGTTCTCATTTATAAAAGTCAGCTTTTAACCAAGTTACAGAAGGACCTGAAGCGGGGTCCAAAGAAGGAGGGAGCACGAGCAGAGCTGGGGCTCTCAGCGGCTGCGCCTGTTGCCATTGTTTCTCCTCAGTTTGTATCTTTCCCCTCGGTCAAGGATGCTGCCTTTTCTCTTGCAGTGCTGAGGAATGTAAGCAAGTGTGCTGGGCCTTGAGAGACTTCACCAGGTTGTTTCGATAGCTCACACTCCTGCACTGTGCCTGTCACCCAGGTGAGTGATGTGTGTTTCCAGCTTTCTCTGGCTACATCAGAGAAGGACTTAGAGTGCACTGGCCGAGAGCGGGAAGTGCAGGAGCGTGGCAGCCAGGTAACTGTCCATGTGTTTGGGTGCCATTTCCATCTCCATAAGAAAGTTACTATTGTAGAATGTGTCACAGACTTCCTTCTCTTGCTTTAAGGCACTTTTAGGTTGATAAGTGTGTGTGTAACAAATAAATACTTTTAACAGGGCTACTTGGGTGAAAAGAATGCTGGATGTCTGATCTAAATTTGACTGTGATGCATGTCATCAATCTCTAAGACTGACCACATTTAGCTACCAAGGAGCTTGTTCTTCCCACTTTTTTGAGTGTGGAAATGTGAGGTTTTTACCAGGGCAGGAGGTACAGGAGAAGAGTAGCCTCTGTGGTCTGCTCCCAGTGGTTGGTTTTCTCAGTGTGCTTTCTGTCTCTTGATTCTGAAGCAAAACACGCTGAGCTGAGGAAAGGTCTAGATGGTGGTTTTGGGTGCAGGTTTCTTGACTGTTCTGTTTTTTCAGACAGGGTCTTACTGTATAGATCAGGCTGCCCCTGAACTAACTATATGGACCAGGCTAGCCTCGAACTTGCGGCAGTCCTCCTGCCTCAGCCTCCCGAGTGCTGGGATTACAGGCGTGCACCACCACACCCAGCAGGTTTCTTAATTTGAAAGAAAAAAAGCAACCATTTTCTAAGCCCATACTTTTATGTGTGAGGAGAATCTATTCTCTCAGGCCACAGTTCTCTGAATTTGTGGTACTCACTAGTCATTTCTGTGGTAAACACATTAACAAGTCATGGTGACATTTGGCAGTGTCTTAGCACACCATTACTAAAGTTTGGTTCTTTAATGAGTAATAATATCATTTGTTATCAGTAAGTTTGCATGTGTGCACCTCAGAGGGCTGTTGGGAGGTAGCTATAAGATGTTCATAGCATTTGTTTAGCCCTTACAGGGTGTTAGGCACTGCTCTGTGCTTTGCATGTACCTCATGTCTGGGTTGTTACTGTTCTTGTTTTACAAGTGAGGAAGTTGAAGTTCAGAGATGTTTAAGAATTTGTCTGATGTCAGCGGGCAATAAGTAGGGGAGCCAGAACTGAGGTGTAGACATCCTGGTGCCAAACTGCTTACTTTCTGAAGGGAGGAGGGCGAGACAGGGTCTCACTATTGTAGTTCAGGCTGGTCTTAAACTCACTGTGTAGCCCAGGTGGTCTCAAACTCACAGTGATCCTCCTGCCTCAGCCTCCTAAGTGCTGGATTAGAGGTGTGCACCACTACACCCAGCCAAATTCCTCACTTATAACCATTCCATTTAATTTAATACCTCTGTACCCTATTTTCCTAGAGTCCTGAGTCAGTGGTGTTCAAACTTTTGTTAGTAGGTAAAGCCGCCTTTCAAAATAAAAACTTATGTGAGGCTTCAATAATTAGTGGGCTAACACAGAGCTTTTCTGGTTGGTTTGGAATGGGAGGTCAGAGCCTACTGGCTCGCTTTCACTGCACCGCATCCCTGGCTTCCACAATCTACTCAGCACTGGGGATGCACTGAGGACAGGGTTTGAGGAAAGTAATTACTTCCTTGAAATCACGAGCTTGAAAATCCAAGTTTTATTTAAACTGAGTTCTTGTGGCAGAGTGAGGTGCCTGAGCAAGTATAGAAACCGACCTTGAAATTGCGTTTATAGGATGCTGTCTTCCAGAGCAGTTACAACTGTCTTCTCTCTTTTGTCAGGAATGTCTTTTTAAATTAGAAGACAGGAAGAAAACAAAACCCAGACTGTGTCCCACAATCAGAAACCTCCGTTGTGGCAGAGGGGCCTTCACTGCCCCCAGGGCATCCCGCCAGACAGGGAGGACTCCAGCCTTCTGAGGCCTCCGAGGAGTTCCTGTTTGGGGTGTAAGGGAAAATCAGCGCGGTTTTACAAAGGTGGCTGCAGCCTGTCCGGCGTGGTGAGAGGGGAGCTGATTTGCTGGTGAACTTGTTTTTAAAAGAAAAATAATTTTAAGAAAAATTTTAAAAGGGAAAAAAAGAAAGAAAACTAAATGGAAACATTCACCTGGTAGCAAATGACAAACCCACACACTGTCACACGCTAATGTGCAGTGTACACACAGAAAACCAAAAGTGAGGATTTTCTGTGAAACAAAAACTTTCACTTAGGGAAAATGTGGGAATTTGAATGAATTAAATAGCTGCAAATGAAGGTCAAGGGTCAGGGTCATCTCTGAAAGTTTCCTACTGTTTTGTCTTCTTTCCCTCTCCCACCCCATCCTACCCCACCCCACCCCTGCTCCGCATTTCCTCCCCCTCAGCGTTGTTCAGTGAGCCTGTTCTGCTCTCTATCATGGTCACACTGATGATACTCAGGACCAGCCAGGGTCAAAATTCCTATTCAGTAGAACCCAGCCTTGGCCCTGTTCACTCTAAACCTCCTTCCAATCCACATGAGCTTGTTGTCAGCCTTGGAAAAAGCCAAAATTGGGGTGGGCAGGGTAGGATATAAATGTGTATTCTGTTTTAGCTTGTTTAAGTTTTTTTTTCTTAGTGAATTATTTACCCACAGATGTTCAAGAAAAAAAGGGTGGGAGTCTGAAGAAAAAATGTTTACAAGGCTAATTGTACTTCACTACAAAGTGTGGACATTAATTGACTTCTCGGGGTGAGGCTGAAGAGGGAACCCCAAAACATCCTAATGTTTTGAAGGAGTGCAGCCCACACAGCCAGGAGATGTGAGGGCACTGTTCTGTCTGGTGTAGCCGTCTCAAGAACAAATCAACAGCAACAACAACAACAAAAGGAAAAACAATAAATTTTTAAAATTTAATAAGTGTTTGTTTCTACTTCTGTGGACTGCTTTGTAGCTCTGAAATGATTCGCCTACAGCAGCTGAGCGAGCATCCTTAGTTGGTACCAGTAGATGTCTGGGCCTGGACTTCCAAAGGTCTGTGCCACAGTTCTCCGGGGGAGTAGCTCATCCTGCACCCTGTATCTCCTAGTTCATCCTAAAGCTCCTCATGCTGCATTCTACCCTTCTGTGCCCTCTCAGTGGGAAAGGGGCAGCCCTCTTCCATGGCAAACAGAAGTGTGCTGTAACCTCTCTACCACATCTACCCAAGTGAGTAGCTTGTTTTACAGTTGTGTGTGTATAAGTTTACTAAAGTATAATTGACAACAGTACTCTGCACATACTTAAGGTATACAATTTGATACGCTTTGACATATAATATACCCATGAAACCATTGCCACAGTCGAGAGAGTGAATATACTCTTTACCCCCCAAATTTCCTTGGGCCCCTGGGTAATCCCTCATTCTTGTCCCTTCCCATTCCCTACTATCTTCAAGTAAACACTGGCCTGTTTCCTGGCTCTACAGATTAGTTTGTTCACTTTGTTTTGTTTTGTTTTTTTACAATGGGATCAAATAGTATGTTACGGTATTTGGGTTCTGAGCTAACAATCCTGACTACTGAGCTGGTGTTTTGATACATCTGTCAATGTTGTTGGTAGTGACGTATCTCTACCTTTCCTTTACCATCTAGGTCACTTAACTTTCTTACTCCTAGGCTTAAATCTTCAAACTGCAGCCGGGCGTGGTGGCGCACGCCTGTAATCCCAGCACTCGGGAGGTTGAGGCAGGAAGATTGCTGCGAGTTCAAGGCCAGCCTGGGCTACAAAGTGAGTTCAAGGCCAGCCTGAACTGCATAGTGAGACCCTGTCTCAAAAAGACAAAAAAAAAATCTTCAAGCTGCAGAACAATGTTTGGAGTCAGTGAAACAAGGCTTCCCACGTAATCAGTAGTACTCAGGGTTTTACTCTAAAAAGACATTGTTAGAAGGACAGCAAAAAAACTTGAGTGTTTACGGTAAGATTATCAGATCCTGGGGATCAGCACGTCATCCTAGGCATCCCTCATGTTCCGGTTAAACAAAATTAAACCTAACCCTGAACAACCAGTTGACTTTGTTTGAGGAATTTGACTTTTTTCACAGGAAGTTGCATCTGGGATTGAAAAACTAGAAGGCTTAACAACCTTCCTGGCCACTGAAAAATAGCACGTGGACTGCATGTCTGAGTTAATGTCAGGAATGTCTTGTACACAGATACAGCTGTAGAAAGCTGACCTCTATGTCCTTAATAGTTTGGGGTCTCACTACTTTCTTTGAACCTTGCAGATTTGAAAAGGCTGTTATAGCCAGGTGTGGTGGCGCATGCCTGTAATTGCAGCACTCAGGAGGCTGAGGCAAGAGAAACGCCATGAGTTTGAGCCCAGCCTTGGCCACAGAGTGAGTTCAAGATCATAGTGAGTTCAAGGTGAACTGCATAGTGAGGCCATATCTCAAAAAACAACAAAAAAACTCTTATAAAGCAACCTTTTCTTTGTGTTCTTGCATAGCATTGTATAATGGAAGTAAAATGAGCATCTTGCATGTGTGCAGGTCAGCTAATTGCACCTCTGATTTACCTGCATCATCTCTCCACAGAACTGTTTGCTCTATGATTGGATTAGCCAAGACATTATAACCCTGCTTAGGGGAACACAAATGTGGCATTGGGAAAATTGCCATCAAGATTACTAAAAAGTGACTTGTAATTTTTATGTTCTGATTTGAAAGGATGATTATAAAGATAAGTAACTGATAAGGTACCTAAGACAGACAGGAACTTGGGCTTTTGAACCACATCACCCCTCACAAATGCAATGTACATGTCCTTTTCATGTGGCCCTGGTTTAAATGAATTCTCTTCACAAAGATAAGAGCCAAGAACCAGAGAAGTTAAAAGTCTGAGAAAATGCAACAAGATGTGCCCAATCTTTTGGGATATGTTACCAGCAAACTGACTGAAAGTTGCTCCTTCAGCAAAGTGGGAAAAGCCATTAGTAGCTTTCCCTGCTCAAAAGACTAGAAAGGCTATGTTCTTGATGTCACTGGAAGCTGAGTGAGAGGGAGCAGTCTTGAATAAAACAGTGAAAAGATGACTTTGGTGGGGTGGAGCAACTTAGAAGAAAAGAAGCTCTTGGGTGCAGAGAGCTGCTTTCATTCCCAAGTCCGAGGCAGCCGTGCTCATGGAGTCTAAACACCAGCAAAGGTCGCTTCCAAGAGCAGTGAACTGCTGCTGGCTACTACAGCAGGAATACGAAGTGACAGGGTTTTTTGTTGTTTTCATTTCTATTTTATTTTTAGTCAAAAGTGCAAAGCCAAGGAAGATTTTGGCAGCTACTGGACCACCAGTGGTCTGGAGAAGTCAGTCCACCAGTGGCCACATACGGCTTCTGTAATTCATCTCCCCTCAGCCTCCCTGCTGCTCCAGGCATGGAGCTGCACACTCATGCCTGCAGGAACAAGGCAAGTAATGAAGAGTGAAGCAGGCTGGGGGAGGACTGTTTTGAATTGGAGGAGCTGTCTCAAGAGGAAATAGAACTGCACAGGCCAGTGGGAAGTAAAGATGCTAGCTTTTGTAGATGATTAGAAACTGAGATGAAAGATAAAAGGAAGCCCAGCGTGGTGGCGCACGCCTGTAATCCCAGCATTCAGGAGGCTGAGGCAGGAGGATCATTGTGAGTTCGAGACCAGCCTAGGTGGGCTACAAAGTGAGCTCAAGGCCAGCCTGAACTGCATAGTGAGATCCTGTCTCAAAAAGACAAAAAAAAAAAAAAAAAGGAACTATAGATAAGCACTTCATTCTAGTTGGTAGTTACTTAAGGGGGCACAGGTTAACCATTCTGAAACTACTATTATGTATAGAAAAGCAGGGGATGGTAAATTTACAGTGGAAAAACAACCTACCTTAGCCAGGTGGTTATGGTTGACACCGGCAATCTAAATCATGTTGACCGTATGTAGTGTGTGTGTGTGTTTGCTGGCTTGCACAAGCCAGGTAAGTGCTCTACCACTGAGCCACATCCCCAGCCCATGTTCTCGCGATATGAGAATGATGACCTCTGTGGTCTTCTTTACAAAAACTATAAGAACACATCAGGTATACCGCACATTTAGTGATGTTCTGATTAATGCCTACCAGTACTCAAACCCATCAATACTAAAACAAAGTCAGAAACTTATCACAGACCAAAGGAGGTGAAGATACGATGACCAAATGCAATACTTGGATAGGAGCCTGGACCCAAAAAAGAGGAAAACTGATGAAACTGGAATAAAAAAGAGTTTAACTAATACCTATGTGTCTATATTGTTTTATTAGCTGTGATACATCTACCATAATATCATAAGATGTTAGTGATTAGGGATGTGGTGTGTGACATACAAGAACGTTTAGCAACTTTTCCATAAATCTAAAGCTTTTTTTTTTTTTTGGTTTTTCTCCGGTACCGGGAACCGAACTCATGACCTTGCGTTTGCCAGGCAGGCGCTTTTTGCCACTGAGCTAAATCCCCAGCCCATCTAAAGCTTTTTAAAGTTTTAAATTTTCACTTATTTAGCATGCTAGCCATTAAACCCGTGACTTCCAAGCTAAGTGTGTGCTTTACCAATGAGCTGCACTTCCAGCCCTATTTTGTTTTAGGATTCTAAATTTTTGTTTGTTTTTCTTCTGGTACCAGGAATTGAACTCATGACCTTGTGCTTGCCAGGCAGGCGCTGTGCCACTGAGCTAAATCCCCAGCCCCTTGTCTTAAAACTTTATTTATTTATTTTTTTTTGTTTTGGTTTTGTTTGTTTTTTTTCCGGTACCGGGAATCGAACTCACAACCTTGCGCTTGCCAGGCAGGCGCTGTGCCACTGAGCTAAATCCCCAGCCCCTTGTCTTAAAACTTTTAAAACTCTGGATTTCTGGTAAAATTTTTTCAGGGGCTGGGGGTGTAGCTCAGTGCTAGAGAACATGATTAACATCCTCAGGCCAGGTGTGGTGCACACCTGTAATTCCAGCACTCGAGAGGCTGAGGCAGGAAGATCACTGTCAGTTCGAGGCCAGCCTGCGCTAGAGTGAGACCCTGCCTCAAAAACAAAACAAACAAACATTCTCAAGTTCAGTTCCTACTTCCTCACGCAGATTTTTTTTTTTTTTTTTTTGAGATAAGTCTTGCAATATATTCCAGGCTGGCCTCAAATTGATGATGTAGCCTAGGCTGGCCTCAGAAATCCTGCCACAGCCTCCCTCACACAAAAAGTTAATCTCCTCACATGAGGTGTGATAATGAATAATTTTATTTTTTTACTTATCTGTTTAATTTTTTTGGTACTGGGACTCAAACTCACAGCCTTGCACTTGCCAGGTAGGCACTTATGCCACTGAGCTATATCCCTAGCCCTAGTTTTATTTTTTTATAGTATTATCTTGCCTTTAGGAGAGTGCCTGCCTGGCATGTGTAAAGCCCTTGGTTTGATCTCCAGCACCACAAAATTTTAAAAAAAGGAAAGTCCTTATCTTTTAGAGATGTATGCTTAATATTTAAAATAAAATGTTATTTCTGGGATTTGATTCAAAATAACACTGAGGAGGGTATGGTACAGATGTTTAGATGAGAAAGATGGATCATGAACTGCTACATGGGGATTTCATACCACTTTTCCTATTTTTGCGAATGTTTAAAATTTTATATAATAAAAAGAGCTGGATGGTGCTGCATGGGTGTAATCCCAGCATTTAGGTGGCTGAGGCAGGATTGTGGAGAGCTCAGAGGCAGCCTGGGCTGCATAGTGAGTCCCAGGCCAGGCTGAACTATGTAGCAATACCCTGTCTCATAAAGACAAACAATAAATAAATAAAACTGCAATAAATTATTCATGCCAGAAAATTATACCTGTGAGCCAGATTCAAATGATGAGCTCCCAATTTGCATGTAGTATCTTAAGCATGTAAAAATGAGGTTAACAGATTGTAATGGTCCCAAACAATCAGAAATCTGGACAGGTTTTCAGACTGCACATTTACAATTCCACAGCTTGGCCTCAGCCATCTTCCTCCTGGAAGCAAAGCAGTCAGGTGGGTGTTGACGAGGCCCAGCTGACTCAGTGGCTGAAAGACGGGCCCCCATGCCAGGGGCCTGAGCCAGAGGACCTGCACAGGGTCAGGCACCTGAAAGAGGCTGAAAGAATAGCAAGGAGACCACAGGCACTGGGGAAAGTGAAGAACCAGCCAAGTCTGTTTTTTAACTTTTTAATCCAAAAATACATAAAACTCTACTCTTCATCCCCAGATTCTTAAAACTCGGGAAGGCAGCGATTAGCTGCCAGCCTTAAGTGACGTCCAGAGGCTTATATTCATCTCAGAAGCAAGAAAGATGGGGAAGTGAGGCTCAAACTAGGGAACCTCCAAATCAGGCCCCTGCTGTGCAGAGGCCCTGCTGGGGTACTTGGCCCACAACACTTCTCAGGCTCTTTTGCCAGCGCAAATGCAGCAACCTCAATAACGGGCCACCCTGGGGCAATCTGCCCTGTACACCTCGGCTCTGCAGTCAGGGACATTCCTTCCCTGCTCAGGGCACTGCTGGCTGGGCTTCTCCAGTGCCAGGCAGGCCCAGGAAGCCAGCCCTGCAAGCAAAGCTCTGCAGGGAGAACTGGTACCCAAGTCTCATCTTTATCTTCCACCTCAAGGAGACCCAGAGGTTGGAGTCCGCAGCCAGCCAGGCCCGCTGGGGCTACCGCACTGCCTCATCAGTCTACACAGCCACTACCTGCACCCCTGCTATTGCATGGCAACAGGGTGCATGGGCCAGGGCCCCTGGCCAGCACCCAGACCTGCCACGGGAGGGGCCTGGGCCACAGACTGCAGCTGCTGCTGGGCTTGCCAGATGTGATGGAGCTCCTTAAACTGCTCCACCATGTGATCTTTGAGATCTGGGTTTGAAATTTGCAGCCGGATGCTGTCAGCTGACCAAGAAAGCTCCCCTGAGAACATTTCCAGAAGCAGTCGGGCTGCGACAGGTACCACCTGGGGGGCAAAGAAAGGACAGGGAAAGAAAGCGTGGCAGGGCTGCCAGACCCAGCTGTGCGTGAGGGCTTCCACCAGCGGCATGTGGTAGATGCCTCTCCTCCAGCCCTGAGCCTTGCTTGACTGTGGCTGCCAAGTTTGTACTCCCCAGCGAGCCCCAGCCATGGCCCCCAGTATTCAAGCCAAGGTCGGTGTACACACCTGGACAGTAATGAGCTTCTTCTCTCGGGGCTTTTGGTCAGGCCACTCCTCCCCAAAGCAGAAGAAGATCTCAATGGGAGGTGGGGTGTTGGTGCGGCCCTTCTGGAACAGGATGAGGTCTGCATCAAGATCAAACACTTTGGTCAGAGGCTAGAACCACGCCCTGGGTGAGAGATGGCCAGGAAGAACATGGTGTGGGCCTCACCATTGAGAAACTGCTCCAGGCTGAAGAGCTTGGTCTTGACTTCCCGCTGGATGGGGTTGGGGCTTAGGCCGTGGGTGGAGGCACAGGGCCCACTCCAGAACACCTTGCACTGGCACAGGCGGATGGCATACAGATCCTGGCCCTGCAGCTGGAGGATGAGCCCACGGTCCAGGACATCCAGCAGTTGGTTCGTGTAGAAGCGCTGCTTGTCGCTGGGGATGTCCTCGGGACTGGGGAAGCGGACTTGCTCCAGGCTCACGGGGCCGAAGAGTTCCACCTGCTCCTGGGTGGCCTCCAGCTGGCTGTAGAAGATCCGGCAGCCTTGTGGGTTGCTGATGGTGAGGGCGTGGGGTGGCCGCCCCCGGTACTGGAACTTGATCTCCAGATCAGTCACTGTGGGGCAGAGGGGGCCACCCCAGCCATGAGCTCCTCATCTCCCCTTCTGCAGCCAGGTGGTAGGCCCAGCCTCCTCAGCCCTCCCACTCTCTCCCCACAGCACTGGGGCAGGGAGGCCATCCACGTGCTTTCGTTCCCTTCTCTGCCAGCCTCTGCTTTCCTTGAAGACCCTTGCCCAACCCCCTGTACTGCTGTACCCGGCCCAGCCCGCCCAGCCCATGATGGGGCCTTACAAGGCAACATGTGGGGGCTGATAAGCAGGTCAGGAAGTAGCTGTTCACTTGCAGGGGGCAGGGCTTGAGCCAGAGGCTCAGGACTGGGCAGGACCTCAGGGAGATGCTGCCCGAAGCCAGCAGGGTTGCCAGGTGCAGAGACCAGGAGGTTGGGGTCTAAGGCAGGAGGCCCCACAGGCGGTGGGAGGACAGGTGGCCACTTGACATCTTCTTTAGGTAAATAGGATGCCATGGAGGGACCGGGCTGCACTGTTTCTACAGAGGGTGGAATAGACAGAGCTGTTAATGCCACCTCCAGGAACTGTCTCTCAGGCCCACAGACTCACAGACCTGCCTCCCATCAGCCCCAACCTAGTACCCATGGTACCCATGGCTTCTCCATATGCAAGATGCCCAGCCACACCACCTCCTAGCCCTACCTGTGAGGCTCAGGCCTGGTAGCATCCTCTGGAGCTGAAGGGAAGATACAGGCAAGGGAGGAGGAAGAAGGCAGAGAGATAAGGAAGAACAGATTAGTACACAAGGAAGTGTGTCAGTGGCACAGCCCTGGCCAGAACCCAGGAGGACACGCCCAAGGAAGGGCCTGCTCCATCCTAAAGCAGGGCTGCCTCACTGGCTGCTCAGTAAACCCCCGACCCAACCACACCCCGCCCCACACACCTCCTCTTCCTCCTCCTCCTCCTCCTCCTCTCCTGGAGCCACAGTGTAATCCTCAAGAGGCTGGGACTCTGCAGGGAAGGGAGAGAAGAGGACAGGAAGGGAGTCAGGGGCAGAGCAGGTGCCAAGCCAGCCTGGGGCTCCATCTGGGCAGCCGCCCAGACACAGGGAGGCACTGCCGCTGTAAGGACCTCTCAGCAGCCAAGAGCCCAGAACCAGGGCAGTAGCCCCACTCTAAGCCATTGCTGGGAGCCCTGGGCCGCTGCTCGCAGGGGTTGGGAGCTTCCTGGCTGCACGGCCTCCCAGTGGCCCACACAGGACCAGGCAGGATACCTGTGGGAGCAGGGCCATTGGAGCAGACCTCGTAGATCTTGTAGGGCTGAGGCGGCATGTCCCGGGGCCCATCGTAGAAGAGGCGGAAGTCGCGGCTCTTGTTGAGGGCACAGCGTAGGTTGGCCTTCCACTTGGCAGGGTCAGCCTCATCCACCCCCTCAGTGTACTTCCCTGTCTCCTTGGCCCAGGCCTGGGTAGGAAGCAAGGACAGCTCACCACAGAGAACCTCAGCCCTCAGCAAAGCTCCAGCCTGCCTCGTGTCCTGCCGGAAAGGCCTTCAGCCACTGGCTGAGCCCCGCCTAGCTGAGGGCCTCATGTGTAACAGGAATCTAGGGCTCACTCCTTCTCCAGCTCCTGGGGTTCCAACAAGCTCAGTGAAGTCTATGGGCATTGAGGGGTGTCCACATTCACTGCTCCAGGAAAAGCAAACACGTCTAGTCTCTAAGGTGGGAGTGTAATATGGCAGAGCCAAAGACTTGCAATCCCAGAGTCTTGTGCTAAGCACTCGCTCTATCGCTGAGTTACACCCCCGGGTGGTATCATGATTTTGGAGTTTCAGTGTCAAAAACCACATCACCATGGACACTTCACTTCTACCCTTTATTCATCTTAAATGATTTCTTTGGATCTAGTTCCTAGAGTTAAAAATTGACAGAGGCCCCCATTAGGGGGTAAATGTTTCTATGCCTTCACCTAGCAATTTGATTTCTATGGAATCATACATGCAGAGTCTAAAAGCATGCATGCAAAACTATGTACATACAGGTTATTCACCACAGCGCCATCTGTAAAAACAAAAAATCATAATATCCAGTGTTCATCAGGAGGGCTGGTTAAATTATGATCAATTCACAGGATGGAATGTCGGTGGGGGAGCTTTTCATATACTGACATGTGCTCTTCAAGAAATACGAAGTGCAAAGAGTATGTCTGCCTCTACCATTTTTTGAAAAGCAGAGCCAGGCATGGTGGCACATGCCTGTAATCCCAGCACTCTGGAGACTGAGGCAGGAGGATCGCCTGGAGTTTGAGACCATCCTGGGCTACATGGTCAGTTCAAAACTAGCCTGAGCTACATAGCAAGAACCTGTTGGAAAAAAAAAAAAAAGTAGGGGAACAATAGGTAGGTATTCGCTTGTAGATGCACAGGAATCTCTCGGGAGGGATAAACAAGACTTCTGGGGAGGAGACTGGATGGCTGGGGAAGGCTAACTTTTGGCTATAAACTATTTCACATCTTTTTATTTTAAATTGTGTGACTATGTTATCTACACAAAAATAAATGGATTTGGAAAAACTTTGAATAAAGGGTAGAAAGTGGGCGTCAACATGGCAATGTAGGTTTTAACACTAACAGTGTAAAAGCAGCCTGATGTGTCCAAAACCAGGACTGGGTGACTGAATTGTGTTTAATCCTGTGGTATTGGCCCACAGTCACCAAGTGATGTGGACATATATTAGAAAGGAATGCTGATCCTGATGTTGAGTGAAAATATGCAGGTTATAAAACAATGGCTTGATTCTTATTTTGCATTTCATATACCCATGTAGAAAACAGCTGTATTTTCTATTACAAAACTATATCAGTACAGACCTCCCAGCTTTAAGATCACAGGTGAACTGGGAGCTTCGTTCATCATGTGCATACCTTGTGTACTCCTGCGTAATGGGAGTGGTGCAAAAACAAGGGTAGGTCAGGGAGTTACTGCAGGGTGTCCAGAGACATTCTGTTACCACCTTGACTTGGGTACAGGTGGATGTATTATTTTATTTGATTCTATTTTTGGTTTTCTGAAACAGTCTGGCTATGTAGTTCAGCCTATGTAGCTTAGGCTGGCTTTGAACTCAGTGATCCTGCTGCCTCAGCCTACCTAGTATAGAATTATAGGAGTGCACCACCCTGCCTAGCTAGGGGTACAGCTTAGTAAAGGAGATGTGTGGCTAGGCCTGCGTCCCCTTACGCTGGGCCCGGCATAACCTGAGCAAGGTAGCTGGGAAATGGACTGGCCTTGAGAAGAGTATGGGTGTGTCCCTTTCCTGGGGAGCAGGGGCCTCGCAGGTCCAGGCAGCAGCCATCCAGGGCTTACCTTGAAGATGGTGTTGTCTCCTTCCTGGCTGGGGCCATGCCGCGTGGCATGGCGCCAGGGGATGTAGAAGAATTTCCTTTCCCCGTTGACCCACTGAAGCCCTGGGTACTGGCAGCTGTTCACCTGGGCCACCAGCCAGGGCTTCAGCCGCACTCGGCGGGGCTGAGGGGGAGCCCCAGGGGGCGGTTGGTTCATGGCAAAGGACTCTGCAGGGAAAGCCAGGGCACAAGCTCAGCAAATTGGCAGATAAACACTCCTGACCTGGGGACAGAGGGCCCACCCAGGTATTCAAGACCAGTTCTCTTTTCCAACCCTCACCTTTCAAGTCATGGAGTCTGTGCTTGGGGGGGCAGGGGGAGGAAAGGGGAAGCAAAGAGACCTCAGCACTAGTGGATGCTTGGACAATCCCCACCCCCCACGCCCTGTACCACACTGGGGCATCCTTTCCCCAGATGCTAACAGCACCAGCTGCCCCTGTGCCAGAGAACTGCCTTCAGCGGCCTCCCTTTGCAGGTTACGCCACACCTCACTCTAGAGGGATGACCACAGCAGCAGTGTGGGGAACTAAGCCTGGCTCACTTGTGGCAAGGTGGGTGAATGGCTGCACTGAGCGTGCCTTAGGATCAGCCTGACCCAACCTACCCTGCTCAGTTTTTCCCTCTCCCTGTTCTCACCCTCCTTCCCGGCTATCCCCCAGCAAATCCTCTGAAGGAGAATCCCACTGCTGGTTTCTAGGAAACCAAAGCAGACTGTGGGAATGGAGGGAGGGTGTCTGAACTCAGTGCTGAAAGCTTCATTCTTCCTTAGCTTCCCTCAGGGATGAAGCGCGCTGCCCGCCCACCCCCTTAGATAAATCCCATCAACACACTCAACCTGCCTCCAGCAAGGACAGTTGCCACCAATCTCAGGCGTTACTCCCCTCCCCCCTGAAGCCATCAATTTCCCAGCTTCTTGTCTCTGCCCTTTTTCCTCCTACCGGACACATTCATGCAGTACTTAGCTGGTTTTTTGTTTGGGTTTGGGCTTGGGGGCTTTGGGGACTATTTCTTGTTTTTGTTTGCGGGGTGTTTGTTTTCTGAGTCAGGGTCAAGGTCTGCCTGTGTAGTTTAGACTGGCCCTGAACTCGCTATGTAACCCAGCCTGGACTTGAACTCAAGGAGCTCCTCCTGCCTCAGCCATCTGAATGCTATCGTTACAGATATGAGCCAGCTTCTTTCAAGGAAACCCCTGATGTTTGTGGGCCTCTAACAACACAGCTGCAGAAGTACAGCTCCCCATAGGGGAGTGAGCCCCTCCTCAGGCCACAGTCTCTGCCTCACTCAAGTCAGGACAGCAGGACAAATGAGACCCTTTGGGTCCCCTTCACCTGCCCACTCACTCTCCAGAACCCAAGCCTGAAACTTGAGTCTGCAGCCCCTCCTGTCCCATCTACTCCTGTTTCTTTCCTTCTCTTGCCCTTTGCCCTTTACCATATAAGCCCAGGAAGGGGAGCAATCATACTACCTGGTCCTCAGAGGTTAATCTGTCGCTCAGCAAGTAAGGAACGAAGGGTAGAGCTGGCCTACTTGGTCCTAGCAGCACACAGCCTGTTTCCCCTGTAGTTAGTTCCCCACCAGTACCTTTTCGGGTTGTGGCTGCTACGTGCCACCTCCAGACTGCCAGAATGACCCTCTGCAGGCTTCAGAGCAGTGTCCAGCTCAGCCCATGAGGCATAAAGGCGGCCCCAGCCAGGGAGGGTGGGAAGACTCCAGCCCTGCCCCCCAAGGCTGTGGCTCAGTTCCTCTTTCTAGGCCAGCCTCCACCCAGCCCCAGGGGAAATGAAAGTGGACAGCTCAGAAACCTGACTCACTGTGCGCTGACGGAGGGAGGGAGAGGGACAGAGGAGATTCATAAGTGGGTTCCTAAAGCCAAATTGCCAGGCCCCCGTCCCAGCCCATTCCATCTGCAGCCAGGTCCTTCCCCTAGGCGGGACCAGGAGTTTCCGACCATCCCAACGCCTGTGAGATCTGCATTTCTGATGTCTGAACAGCCCTGCCTGTCTTCAAATCCAGGGACCCCCTAGACCTGCCTTTGTGGATCTGAGAGCCCTTGAAGCAGAGAGCCATCACCTGCTGGAAATGTCAGAAGGGGTGTGGGCTGCTGAGGATATGAAGAAGCCCCCACAGGGGGATCAGGCAGTGAAGCATCCAGAGGGGGGCCTCGAGCCCTGCTGGGGTGGCGGGTCCTCCAGTCATCCCAGGGCCCTGCTGAAGTCCCAGAAGAGGACCCAGAGCACCCTGGTGGGTCCCACGCGGAGGCTAGAGCAGGGAATGCGCGATAATTTACGGAGCACTGGGCAGGTGGGGAGACCCCCTGCTGCCTCCTGAGTTGTCTGGGTCCTCGGGTCTCCCTGCAAACCCCACATTCAGCGTGGGGGGACGGTAAGGGGGACCCTGCAGGAGGCATGACCCTAAATCCCGCCCTCTCCAGGTGACCGATGGCGACGGCACACCTGGGCCCTGCCTCCTCGCCGGCTGAGCCTCCGGAGCGGCAGGTGCGGCAGGAAGAAGCCTCTCGGCTTCCTCCCACGGCGAGCTGGGGAAAGGCCGGGGTGCAAGGGAAAACCCCAAAACAGGGCCTTTAGGTCAAAAAGGGTGATTTCCCACCGCTTCAAACTGTCTAGCCGGGAGCCCCGCAGTCCCAGTGCCGCAGGCAGGAGCGCCGAGGGGCGGCCCCACTGCGGGCCCGCGTCCCGCTTCGGCTTTCTGCACCCCCGGCCCGCGTCCTTTCTGGTCGGGTTCACTCATCCCCGCTCTGGAACCCAAGCCAAGCCCGAACCTCCGGGCTCCCCGCAGGCTAAGACCGGACCCGACCAGAACCCGGACCGCTCCTCCGGCTGGGGCGCCCCGCCCGCTGCCAGCGTGAGGCCGGGCAAGGCCCCCGCCCCCGGCCCGCC
>NW_004955479.1:9724450-9725685 GCF_000276665.1 Chinchilla lanigera | reverse complement strand
GCCGGCGACCACAGCGCCCCGCCGCCTGCAGGCGCGGATCCCCGGCCCCACCCCTGCCTCCGCGCCCGCACCTGCCCGGCCGGCATCGTCGGTCCCCCAGCTTCAGCGCGAGGTCGCAGCTCCCCCTCTGCCTCCACGACCTCCGAGCTCTCCAGTCGCCACTGCGAGTGGTGTTCAGTTCCATAAACGAAGCCTCGCCGCCAGACCCCCTCTTCACACGGCTGTTCCTTCTGGAAGGATCCCCTCTAAGGGCCTCCTGCTCGCCGGGTCCCCGGCGGCGGCAGCTCTGGGAAGGAGTCGCCTTGACAGCCTCCGCCACGCGGACGCGGGCTGCACAGACCCTCCTTCCCCTCGTCCAGCTCGTGATTTTAATGTCTGATGTTTACTCATATCGGCTTAATCAGCCACTCCTGTCTTCATTATTCATTTTCTGTGGTCATTTTTATTATTGCTTTATTTATTTGACGCTGAGGGTAGAACCCAGGGTCTTGCACATGCTAGGCAAGTGCACTACCACTGAATAAACGCACAGCCCTGTAGTAATTTTTAGTTAAAGGTTTGTTGGATTTTGTTTTTGTTTTTGAGAGGGGGAACTCTGGTTGGTCTTGAACTCCCAGCCTCCAGAGTAGCCGGAATGACAGGGGCATGCCACAGCCCAGTTCAGTGGAACATACTATTAATGAAGAGAAGTTCCAAGTTGTAAGCCCTAAATAAAATATGTAAGTTCCAGATAATACTACAGTCTTTAGAATTTAGAGCCTTGCACTTTTAACAAGTACAGTAGTATTAGTGAGTCAGAACTTTGACCTCCCCATCTCTCCAGGAATACCTGGGTTGTTGTTTCATGAAAAAGACTTGCCTTTGTTGTGTTTGTACTTTTCTGTATCTCTGTTCCTTTCCCCACAACTGTGTAGCTCCAATATAAAATGGAAACAAGTGTATATATTTTATTATTTGTAGCTGCCGAGCATGTCACTATTCCATATTTTTAAAATTTTAAGTGTAGAGCCAGGTGTGGTGGGGCGCCTCTGGTAATCCTAGCACTTGGGAGGCTGAGGCAGGAGGATGGAAAATTCAAGGCCAGTCTAAGCTACACAGTGAAACCCTGTTTCAAAAGAAAAACACCCTTTTAAAACATATTTCATTCTAGGCTGGGGATATAGCTCAGTGGCACAAGAGCCTGCCTGGGAAGTGCAAGGTCCTGAGTTCAATTCCTAGTACCAAAAAAAAAAAAA
>NW_004955479.1:9717664-9724350 GCF_000276665.1 Chinchilla lanigera | reverse complement strand
AAAAAAGAAAAAAGAAAAGAAAGAAAAAGAAACAAAAATGAAAATATTTCACTCTTTCAAAGCAAAATTGCTTTTTTCCCCATGGTTCTAGGCCTGGCTCATGCTAGGCAAGCACCTTACCACTGAGCTATATCTCCACCCCAAACTGCTATTTCATTGAAAATGCTCATCCCCAAAATGGGAATCTTCTTCACTGGGCATCAGTTATGCTTAATAGAAAAATATCCTATGTTGGTCCAGAAATGATATCCAGAGCACCAGCCAAGAGCCTTGCCTCACACAGTCTGAGCAACCATGAGGCCAGCTCCCCTCCCATTGTCAGCTGGGGCCAGGTGAGGCCCACCCTGAGGGTCTCTGAACTCCAAGGACCAGCAGGGGCTGTGGTGGGGGTGGGAGCATTTGAGCTCGCCTCCAGCCCTGGACTCAGCTTGTACAGCTTTAGGCAGACCCTGTGCCTCCCAGTCCCTGTCTGTACAAGGGAGGTGACATTACTGGGCTCCTGGCATCTGCATGAGGCTCTGGGCCTACACAGGGACTGTGAGGGGCTCTGCACCCTTCAGTCCCTGTCTTCCCTGGTCAGGGAGACTCTGAACCAAGAGCCAGCTCAGGCCAGGGACGCAGCAGGAGGAAGGCAGGTCTTGGGAGAAAACAGTGCTCTTCCAAGAAGGGTCCCACAGGCTCCTGTCCTGGCTGGTGGGTGGAAGAGCCAGCGAAGGAGAAGTGAACCAGTCTCACTTCCCCTGGTGGGGAGGCGGGCGTGGGGAACAGGGAGGCTTGGCCTCCACCACCCGGGAGCCTCTGCAGCCAGTGTCTGGGAGCTTCCCTCCTAGCGTGGGAGCTTCCGCACCCTGGCCAGGGCAGCAGCACAAACTGGGCGCCTTCAGAGGCCCCCTCCCCTACTTGAGAGAAGCCAGCCTGTGCAAATAGAGGCACCAAGGAGCAGAGGAAGCGTGCCACCAAAGGGAACCGAAAGAAACCCAATGTGAGTGACACGCAAGGAGGACAGAAGCCCAAGGGCGGCTGAAGAGAAAGACACTCCCTCCCGCACCCCCCACCCCGCCCGGCTCTGCAGGCAGATGGGGACGAGGGCTGCTCTTGCCGACTCCTGTCTAGGAAGCCCGTTTCCTCAGGCCCAAACTCCTCCTCATCCCCAGGCTGGTCTGTTTCTGGCACCTGAGTTTCTGAGAACTTGTTGACTGGACATCAGGCTCCCCCTCCAACAGGGCTGTGCCACTCAGGAGCTGTAGACTCCAGCCAAGCTCCACTCCCCTGAACCCCGTTCCCCTCCTGTAAAGGGAGAGTGGTAACGTCCCTGGCCCAGGAGGCTCGAGGTCTGAATTTCACAAATACTTGCACCTCGTGCTTTGCCAGGGTCAAGTGCTGAACAGACCTACCTTGCCCAAAACCCTCTGCCTTTCTTAAATTCCATTCTACAGAGTGAGACAGGCCAAAACCTTTTTCTTTCTCTTTTCTTCAGTAATGGGATTGAATCCAATCTCTTCCCTCTGAACTAAATCCCCAGACCTGTTTGTTTGTTTGGGAGTGGTGGTGGTTGTTTGCTTTGTTGTTTGAGACAGGGTCTAAGTTGCCCAGGCTGGCTAAAATGTGATCATCCTGCCTCAGCCTCCCAGAGTGCTGGGGTTACAGGATTGTGCACCACACTCAGCAACCAGAAATTCTCAAGTAACGCAGTTGGGTGGAGCCTTGTGGGGCATCATACCGGCTGTGGCTTTGCTTGAGACCAGAGTCCCCGGAGAGTTCAGAACAGAGGCTGGACAGCATCTGATGTGGATTTTACCACGACTACCCTGGCTCTTTGTAACCGCATCCCGTGGCTTCTGGTTGCTTTATGATGGATGCCCAGGGCACCAAGCTGAAGCTTCCTCTATGTTTCTTGCTGGCTGCCACCTCCCCAGACTTTTGTGGGGTGTGACCTGGAAGTCCCCCACTTGGTCAGCACTTCTTTGTGGTGGGACTAGGGATCTAGCCCAGGGCCTCCTGCAAGCTAGGCAAGTTCTATACCCCTGAGCTATAGCTGTGACACAGGTCTCCCGGGCTGCCCAACACACATCCCTGTCTCTCTTCCCAGGGCTTGAGGTCTAGCTCCTGGAGAGCTGGTATGGAGGTTCTAGCAGGCAGAGAGGCTACTCACATACCCTTGGCTGAGGAAGCAGACCTATATTGGGGGTGGTCGTCCTCTTCCACCAGCAGCAGCTGCAAGAGAGACGCACATGGGCATGGAGCGGTGAGGAAGGGGACCCTGCCTGGCCAGCCAGGTCAGCCGAATCAACCTGGTGATCAATGGGGTGACAGATGTTGCAGCCAGGTTGCCCCCACGTCCTGCTTGAGATCTGGGAAGGTGCCCAGACACCCTCCTCCACCCAGGCCCAGTTCCTTCCTCCCTTTGCCCCGTGAAGAACAACGCTACTTCCCTTTTCTTTTACTGCTTCCTTCCTCTCCCTGGTGCCCCGCTGCCTGCTCCAACCCCTCCCCTGGACTCGGTTCTGGCTTCACCCTTTCCTTCAGGCCCTGGACCCACAGGAACTCCCCACCTCCCTGGCCACCAACTCCAGTCCTTCTGTGCCAGCCCCCCACCCCTTCATTTAAAGACTTAGATCCCGGCTGTTCACTATTGCCTGGGCCTCTCCTGTCTCCCATAAATGCTGTGAAGATACCTCACCTTCCAGGCCAGTCCTCCAATCCCCCAACCTGCCCTACATGCCCCCCGGACACCAACCCCGACCCCCACTGTGTCTGATTCAAGCCTCCTGTGGTCTGCCAAGCTCAGCATCCCCTGCAGTGCTTTGCTGCCTGTTGCTCGCCTCCTCATGGAAGGGCTGGGTGTCCCCCTCGAAGGAGAGGCACCTGCTCAGGCAGGACAGAGTTTAGTGGGGCTTCCTCATTGCCCCCCGGCTATAGGGATGGCTGGCTTTGCAGTAGCAGGTCATCAGGGAATCCAGAAAGTCTGGCTCAGAGGCAGGCATGGTGCTGCATACTGTAATCCCAGCCTTAGGGAGGCCAAGGCGGGAGGATTATTGTGAGTTAGAGGCCAGGCTGGGCCACAAAACGAGACCCTTTCTCAAGACAAAAAGAAAAAAAAGTTGACTAAATGTGAGTGACACTGTATCATTTGGAGTCAGATGGATAACTAGATAATAGGGTGTGGTAGCACTATGAGACCTTGGCACTGTTAAACCCTTTTCATACACCTTTGCCCTTAATTGCCAGTTAGCCGCTAGGAAGTAGGCATTATTTTCAGCCCCATTTACAAAGAAGTAAGCTGAGAACCTTGCTGACCTCGTGCCCCTCCGTAAGGTCCTCAGCTTACTTCGTTGCCTTCTTAGTATTATCTTTAGTGTCCCCTGGCTGGTAGAGGCAGCACTCCAATCTCTGCCTTCCCCTTCCCCTGTTCTCTGGGTGCCTCTCTGTCCCAGTGTCCCCTCACACAAGAACACCAGTTGTGGTGGATCCAGGGTGGCCTAAGTACATGGGCAGTGGCCCTATTTCCAAGTAAGGTCACATGCTGAGGTGGTGGAGGTTCGAACTTTGACACATGAATTTGGGAGGTTGAGGACAAAATTGATCCCTAACAGCTAGGCGTGGTGACAAATAACTGTAATCCCAGCACTCAGGAGGCTGAGGCAGGAGGGTAGCCATTAGTCAAGGCCAGCCTGAGCTATATAGCAAGACTTTCTCAAAACAAAACAAAACAAAACAATCCAATTCAACCCCTAGCGGTATTTAACACTTAACCTGCACTGCACCAAGCACTGGTGTTGAATTTGTTCTCATGACAACTGTACTAAGCAGGCCCGAGCTTTATCTTCATCTTAAAACACAGACGTTCAGAAAAACGAGGTAATGCAGCACAGAGTAGAGAAGACAGCGGGAAACTCAGTAGCCCTGCTCCGAAGCGCGCAGCCCACGTTCTGCTGTTCTGGGCCGCAAGCGGCCGCGACAGGCCCCGCTTTGCCCTGCAGGAGGCGCTGCTACACTAGGGCCCTCCTCCCCGCTTCCCCGCGCCGGGGTGGTCTGCGGGGAAGGGTGCCCAGTGTGCCCAGAGAATGCTGGTGGCCCCTAAGAGAGCCAGGGGCTCCCCGGACGCTTAGGAAGAGGTCCCCCAGAAACAGAAGAGTGAGAACATTCTGGGCCGGGATGTGGGGTGGCCACAGAGGGACAGCACAGAGTGACAGCTATCCTGTGTCTTCCTACAACTTGGTCTTTGCCCACACTCATAAACAGTGCACTGCACAAGGTGGATTTGACGTATGTAAATTAAACAAAAATTAAAGATAACCTAAATGTCAAGTTTTAGAAAACGCTTAACTAATATACTGGCTTGGATTTGTTGTCTAATATACACAAGACTGACATACCTTTACAAACTTGGGTTTTTTTTGGTCTTTTTGAGACAGGGTTTCAGTATGTAGTTCAGGCTGGTTTGAACTCACTTTGCAGCCCAGGATGGCCTCAGATTTACATTGATCCTCTTGCCTCAGCCTCCCGAGTGCGGAGATTATACGCGTGTACCACCACACCTGGTTTATTTGTGGTTTTTTTGAGACAAGGTCTCATTATGTAGCTCAGGTTGCCGCTGAACTCACTATATAGTCTAGGTTGGCCTCAGATTTCCATCAATCCTCCTCCTTCAACCTCCTGAGTGCTGGGATTTCAGACATGCACCACCATACCTGGCTAATGAACTCTTTAGTAGAAAATCTAAAAATAAAACTTCTAAAACCGGCAGGGTAACACAAGCCTAAAACTCCAGCACTGAGAAGGCTGAGGCAGGAGTATCACTAGTTGAAGTTAGCCTGGGCTACATACTGAAACTCTGTTTAAAAAATTGTAAAAACCTCAAAAAACAAAAACTTCTAATTTTAAAAAGAAAATGGAAAGAAAACAACAACAACACGGGGCTGGGGATGTAGCTCAGAGGCACAGCACCTGCCCGGCAAGCGCCAGGCCCTGAGTTCAACTCCCGGTACAAAAACTAAAAAATAAACAGGTCCAAGAAGTGTCCTTCACAAAGGGAGCTGCCCCACCCCAGTGGGCTCCTCTGGGCTGGCCCCCAGCTGTCTTGCTGGTCCCTCTCTTGACTCTGTCCCTGAAGACTCCCAGGTTCCCGACTGCCCCTGGGACCCAGGCCAAACACCTACCCTCAGTGTGGGCTGAGAGGTGCCCAGGGCAGCGTCCCAGCAGGACACTGTGGGAGTGGACAGTGAACACTGTAGTGACGTAGTGACGGGGGCGTCTGCAGAGGTGTGAACAGGAGTGGGAAGGCCACCCAGGAAGTTGCAGGCACCCAGGACCCAGCATCAGTGGGGAGCCAGCTCCACCTTTCCAGGGGTCCCCTCCAGGACCTATGGCCACAGTGAGGTCAGGAGCCGGGAGGAAGTCTCTGCCTTCCTAACTCTTGTCAGTGCCTTCAAATCCACTGAGAATCTACACTCAGATGGGGCCCGGGTCACAGAGATCAAAGACATCAGCCACGCCGTGTGTGTGTGTGTGTGTGTGTGTGTGTGTGTGTGTGTGTGTGTTACTGGGGAATGAACCCCAGGCCTTTGCACTGAGCTACATATATACTCAGTGCTATTTTACCCTTAATTTTGAAACAGGGTTTCATAAGTTGCTCGGGCAGGTCTTGAATTTGTCGTCTCCTGCCTCAGCCTCTTAGAGTCCTGGGATTACAGGTGTGTGCCTGTAATCAGCCACTTCAGTGTACAGAGTAAGGCAGAAAAGCAAAGAGAGAATGGAACCGGAAGCGAGTGGCAAGTGGGGAGGAGCCAGAGTCACACGGGGAGCACACCCTGAGATCCAGGGTTCCCCCAGTGTTCCCCTAGCGTTAGCCAAGCACACTGTCCACCCTTTTCCATGCTGGGAATTCTTGAGTTAAGGAAAGGATGGATAAATGACAGAAGGACCCAGGAGGGGCTGCTTCCTACAGGCACTAAGAATCAGCGCCCGGGTTTCCGCAGGATTCCCACTCTTCCAGGCTTTTAGGAGCTGTTTCTCGAGTGCTCCCTCCCAGGCCCTATGCAGGATCCTGGGCAAGAGAAGAGGCCTGAGTTGGGGTCCGGGCAGGGGTCCGGGCAGGGGCAACGTGCCCCGAAGGCCCTGCGGGGCCTGCACAGGCCTGCAGGAAGAGTTCTCACCCTTCTTTCCTCTCCCTGAACAACGACCCAAGGAATGGGTCCCACAGCCGGGCCTGGTCTACCTGGGTCACTCAGGGACGTACACAATCAGCACTTTTCGCCCGGGTTAGCGTAGGGAGCATATCCCTAGGTTGGACGCCGAGTTGCTCCGCGCACGCCCCCTGGTGGGTAGAGTGAAATGTAACACGCGTCTCAAAGCCTGGGAGGCCTGACCAGTGGCAGCGGGAGGGAGCGGTATTTTCCCTCTGGCGCTGGCAGTTCGGGGAAGCACCAGGCGCAGTGCTTGGATACCTGCCACAGAGAATGCAATGTGTGTGCATTCTATGTTCCGCTTACGTCACCCAGACATGGGTCTGGTAGGCCTGTAAATCTCGCCTTCTATACAGGACTTATGTCCCAAGAGACTTTGGGGTTTGATAGAGGTTGATGGGTCCCTTGGCCTTGACTGTCCAAGGGTGTAGGATGAGCCTTGAAAACACGCTGAGTGAAAGAAGTCATATCATGGTGGGTCACCTACTATATGCTTTCTTT
>NW_004955479.1:9713665-9715609 GCF_000276665.1 Chinchilla lanigera | reverse complement strand
AAATAAATAAATAAATAAATAAATAAAATATTCAGTCATGGTTGGATGGCTTTGTGGATGTGGAATTCTTGGCTATGGAGGGCCAGCTGGGCAGTAAATTAGGGAATCGTACACTTGAAGTGCAAATTACGTGGGATGAGAACCATATTTCAATAAAGCTGTTACCAAAAACAGGGGTAACAGTCTGATGTGGTGACACACCCTGTGGTCCCAGCACTTGAGGAGGGTGAGGCAGGAGAAGAGCAAGTTCAAGCCCAGCTTGGGCAATTTAACCACTCAGTGAGACTTTTCTTAAAGGGGAGGGTAAAGATGTTGCTCAGTGCAAAGGCCCTGGGTTCAAGCCCCAATACCATAAATAAATAAATAAATAAGGCCTTGGGGATACAGCTCAGTGGGAAGACCCCTGGTTCAACCCACAGAGGTCACTTGGCCCATTGAGTGCCAGGACATCTGATGCCTCAAGATGGCCCGTTGTAGTACTGTAGTCCACGGGCCTCTACCCTCTTGCCATGCGCCTCTCCATCACGTCACTTGGAAAGAGCAGCTGCCATCCCTCCAACCCCTTCCTGAGGTCCTGTTTGCCTCTAACGGGTGGTGCAACTTATGGTGCTGGGCGAGGCCAAACTCTGGACCGGAGAGCTCCTTAACTAGTCTTGGCCCAAACTCCTGACAGACAGTGTCTCCTCTGGCCAGTCTGCTGGGACGATGGACAGTGGCAGTTTGGAGCTCAGGGCTCAACAGGGTGACCGAGAGGCGCTGAGCATCCCATGCCCCTACTCAGCCGGCCCCCTTCCAGCCCCCTGTTCAGGGCCCATGGACACTGTCTGTGCCGCAAAGGTGTCAGTGACCTGTCCTCTGGGCGCTGGGGTAGCCTCAGCCTAAATCCCCAGTGGAGAGAGGCCGGGGCTGGGGGAGAGCTGGGGAGTTCAGGGAGAAGCTGCAGCTCCCAGTGGGCAAAGCAGGCCAGGCTGCAAATCTGAAGCAGCCAGGGCTGGGTGACAGCCAGTTCCTGTCCTCTGGTGGAGCTGCTTCCTTTCCCCATGCACCAGTTGCCTGGGGGCCATCGTAGTACCACCTTATGGAGCAGTGGGCAGCATAAGTCCCAGTTGCCCAATTATCCTATACCCCACCCCCCAGTGCAGGGCTGGCTCCACTGAGGACACCTGGCTCATGTGTAGTTATCACTGCCACCAGGGATGGGCGGGGGCCCCAGAGCCCAGCGCTGTGAGCTGCATAACGCTAGGTGGCCTCATTCACCTCACTCCTGTGGTCTATCAGAAACATTCAGCTAACTCGCAGGAACTGTCTTGAGAGTGGCGACTTCTACCAGTTCATACAAAAGTTGCGTTATGGTCTAAATGTGCTACATATGGCTATTAATATTAAAAGTTATTGGCTGGGTGTGGTGGCGCACACCTGTAATCCCAGCACTCGGGAGGCTGAGGCAGGAGGATTGTTTCAAGTTTGAGACCAGCCTGGGCTACAGAGTGAGCTCAAGGCCAGCCTGAACTGCACAGTGAGACCCTGTCTCAAAAAGACAAAAACAGGGGCTGGGGATTTAGCTCAGCGGCAAAGTGCCTGTCTGGCAAGCGCAAGGTCATGAGTTCGGTTCCCGGTACCGGAGAAAAACAAACAAACAAAAAAAGACAAAAACAAAACAAAATAAAAGTTATTAAATTAATTATAATGAAAACTCTAGGCAGGCATAGTGGTACATACCTGTTGTAGTGGATTGATAACTGGTGGTCAACTTATAACCCCCAACTGAACTAAGTAAGCATGGTGCTGGGTGTGGGAGGCCCACCTGGGGATTGTTGCCAGCAGCATAAGAGGCAGAACTGGAGGAGACAGAGGCTGTTGGGTGCTGAGAGAGGCTGTCGAGAGCTGGTAGAAGCTGTAAGGAGCTATTGGTTGTTTTGGAGGAGCTTGTCATGCTGGCCCTCC
>NW_004955479.1:9711354-9713173 GCF_000276665.1 Chinchilla lanigera | reverse complement strand
TGTTATGAGCTCTAGGTCTTAAGCTGGACTCATGCAGGACATTATTGCGGGATCCAGGCCCTCAGGTAGATTCTTGGTCTATAGATTTCCAGCACTCTTTTGTATATTGTTCTTTGGGTGAGTATTATAAATAATCATATAAAATATGTGTCTGGTATTATATTATTTCCCCTTGCAAAAATATCCCAAAACCATAACACCTGTAATCCCAGTACTCAGGAGGCTGAGGCAGGAGGATCACAAGTTTGAACTCAGCCTGGGAAACTTAACAAGATCCTGTCTCAGGATGAAAAATAAAAAGAGGTTGGGCCTATAGCTCAGTGACAGAGTGCTTGCCTTGCATGTGTGGGGTGCTATGTTCTGTGGCCAGTACTGAAACAAAAGAAGGAGGAGGAAGAGGAAAGAAAAAAACAACAAAAAAATGCAGCGGCTCAGTCGCATCTGTCCTGTTACAGGCCCTGGTGAGCTTTACGTGGCCATTGTACTGGACAGTCCAGGCGTAGATCACGTCCATCATTGCCGAAAGTCCTATTGCACCGCAAGGAGGCGCTGTGGGAAGCTCAGAGCGGGGCCCTCCGGGTAAAGACACCGGGTGGCTGAGAGGAGGGATCACCATGTTTCGTACCCGCTTAGATTCTCCCAGCTGTTTGGGATCTCCAGGGGTCAGTCTTTGAGAGAGGAGCCTCAAGAGAACGGAGAAGCCCTGGGTGGGAAGAGGCGCAGGGTGCTTGGTCCCCTGGGCTGGTGAAGCTCCTGCAGGCTGTAGAAGGTTGGGCTTGGAGGACACGGTGTGCGCGCCTGGAAGGGACCCTCCTGCCCACCGCCAGGGCTGCTGTGATGATGTGCATTTCAGTGTGAGCGGTCTCTCTCCTTGTCAGGAATGAAACAAAATAAAAAGCACCCTCCTAAATTCCTAGCAGGCTGCAGCTGATGAGGAAGCGAGGTCCCAAGTGACTTCCTGTGGGAGCAGCCGGCCTGACATTTCCTGCTTCAGCAAGCCGCAGCAGTTGGGCGCAAGGCACGTTGCACGGGGAGGCGGCCGCGGGCGGAAATTCTGAGGGTGGGCGAAGGAGACCCCTTCTGAAGCTGCGAGCTGTTTAGGCTGACGTTGGAGGAGGTGTAGGCAGACTGTGGGGTGTGAGTTTGCCCTGTGGAATCAGAATCTCAGCTCTGTGGTAAACAGTACATTCCTTACCGGCTGCAGCTTCTCAGCCGGGGTCCTTTTGCGGGGCAGAACATGGCATTCTGAGTCAGGGGGACTTGGGAGGGTGGAGAGGGAAACTACTTAGAGAGGTGATCTGGAGGCGATTTGGCAAGGGTCGTGGGGGACATGGGGCAGGAGCTGGATCCTGGCAGCCTGTTCCAAAAACTAAACCGTGCGTGTGCACACAGTTGTCTCTGGTTGTGGGGCCCAGGTGAAGGGTGGCAAAAACCACCTCAGGCTGTGACCATTGGTTACATCAGCATGGGAGCAATGGACATGACCAGGGACTGCACCAACCAGAGTGATGGCTGAGTCCCCTCACTGTGTGTGTCTTGGTTCATTGTTAAAACAACAAACAAACGTTGTGATTTGAAAGGTATCAAATGAAGTAGAAAAATTTAGCCATTTACTTAATCCCTTCCCTCCCTCCCACAGTGACCTTTTGGTTCCAGATACCAAATCCAGACAGAAAACCAACCTTGCTATTAACAGTACAACTGGAAGGATTCTTTTTTTTTTTTTTTTGGTGTTTTTGAGACAGGGTCTTTTGCTATGCAGTTCAGGCTGGACTTGGGCTCACTTTGTAGCCCAGGCTGGTCTCAAACTCACAAAGAT
>NW_004955479.1:9709273-9710519 GCF_000276665.1 Chinchilla lanigera | reverse complement strand
CACATTCCTGGCTTCTCCAAACTTCTGGAGTCTCCATTGCACTTTTGGCTTCACACTCACAGATTCACACACTGCCCTCTCACATACTGCCTGGCCTCGCAGGCCTTCTGAAATCGAGGTGGAAGCCATTTTAACTCCATAACTGTTGCATTCTGCGTGCACCTAAACCCTGCTTTTGTCTCTCTTGGCTGTGCCCAGTGCCTGGATCACTGGACACTATGAATCCAGTGTCAAGGAACAAATTCTCTATGCCACCTCCATTCTGGAACATGGTTCTCTGCGGCTTTCTCCTCAGAGTAAGGTCTTTCACCTTTGCAGTTTTGAGGCTACAAAGGGTGAAGACTTGCTGCTTCTTGTGATGCTCTCAGGCCATCTTTTTTTTTTTTTTCTTGTTTCTTCTCAGCGGTTGAGATCTCCTCAGCTCTATCTTTGTAGTCCACAGCTTCACTGGAGCTTCCTTTCTGGCCAAACTCACCACACTTTAAATCATCCTGCTGGGCTCTCTGTTCTTTTCTTTCTTTTCTTTTTTTGGTACTGGGAATGGAACTCATGACCTCTCACTTGCCAGGCAGGTGCTTGCGACACTGAGCTATATCCCTGGCTCTGGGCTCTCTGTTCTTGATTCTCAACATAAATCTGGCTAAAAGTCCCCAACAAAGCATGTGGAGCTAACATGTTTGGAGCTCACAATTGCCACAGATTGCCTCAGATGCTGGACATGGAACTACAGGACAGAATGTTTGCCCTGCTGGATTTTGGACTTGCTTTGGTCCCATTCCTTTGTACCTCCTATTTGTAACTTTTGAATAAAAATGTTTATATTGTGCCATTCAATATTGGAAGTGCCATGCCATTGCCTCAACATGCAACTGCCTTGAAATCTCTTCTGCCAGATTAATTAGTCCACCACCCTTAATCTCAGTCTCAGGCTAAGTCTCTGGACATGAGCAAAATACACATCATCCGGAGTCCGGCACCCAATGCCGTCCTTCTTCCTAGCAGAAACCTCCTGAGCTTTGTCTTTACCAGCAGGATTTCTATCAGGCTTCTGGTATTTTTTTTTAATTTTTATTTTAAAGAGTAAAAAAAAGGATAACATAATGATAGGGCAGGCTTACCAAATTACAGACAAAGTGGTAAGAAATTATCAATGGTTATTGTTTTACATATTGTTATCTACAAGATAGTTTCTCAGGAAAACAAATAGACAAATAATAGTGAGTTACAGACAAAAGAGGTAGGAGAT
>NW_004955479.1:9701323-9705588 GCF_000276665.1 Chinchilla lanigera | reverse complement strand
GTTTCCCATTGATTTTAATAACAGGGTATAGTAATACTAAGAGGTACCCTGAGGGATCTCCTGCACTCTGCGTATATTCTTCCTTTCCTCCACTGTGGAGTAGCAGTCCAATTTCCCCTTGACAGTCTGGGTCAGTCACACTGACAGCACTGTGACTCCCTTTTTACCTTGTTCCCTCAGAGGCATGAGGAGACCAAAATTACCCAGGGGAAGTCTTAGCTTCTAGTTCACTGGTGTCATTGTTGTGCTTCCTAGTACAGCCTTTTCTCTTCTGGAACTAAGACTTCTAGGCCAGCAGAACATAAGGTTGTGGGGACAGGAAGCAAAACTTTTGCTAGTGGATCACTAGGGGTAATGGTGAGCAGTACCATTCCTACTTCCACCCTTGATTCCTGGACCCATGAATCCTGGCTATGTGAGACACAGTACATTTAGCTAAACATATTTTTTTCTCTTCTTTTGTTCATTTTTGAGGGGAGGGAGGTAGTAGGGCTTGAACCCAGAGTTTCCAACTGAGCTACATCCCTAGTCCCTCTTTTCATTTTTTATTTTGAGACAGGATCTTGCTAAATTGCTAAACTGACCACACTGGGCTCAAAATTGCCATCTTCCTGCCTTAGCTTCCAGAGTAGCTAGGATTACAGGTGTGTGCCACCTTGCTCAATGGTACCAGAAATTTATTTTATTTTATTTTATTTTATTTTGTTTCTTTCTATCCTTTGTTTGTTTGTTTGTTTTCCAGTACTGGGAATCGAACTCACAACCTTGCGTTTGCCAGGCAGGTGTTGTGCCACTGAGCTAAATCCCCAGCTCCTTTATTTTGTTTTTTTGAGACAGGGTCTTTCTGTATGGCCCAGGCTGGGCTCAAATTTGTGGCAATCCTCCTGCCTCAGCTTCCTGAGTGCTGGGATTACAGATGTGCACACCCATGACTGGCTTTTTTTTTTTTAATTTCTTGAGACAGGGTCTCACTATACAGTTCAGGCTAACCTTGAACTTACTATGTAGCCCAGGCTGGCCTTGAATCACAGTGATCCTCCTGCCTCCCACCACATCTGGCTTTACAGGAAATTTAAAGGAAAGATTATTCCCTATCTGTAGACATAGTTAAAAGAACCAACAAGGGCTGTGGAGGCATCAGGGACTAAGAAGAGCAGGGAGCTATCCCCACCCCCTGATGAAGGAGAGAAGAAAGAGTAGTGCCATGTAGCCCGGAGAGCAGCAGGAGGGCAGGGAAAAAACCCCCAGGGGTCCGTCTCCTGCCCTCGGGACACTGCTGTGCCTACGTCAGAAGCCATGACTACAGCTGGGGCGGCCCAGAGTGATGCAGTCTGTAGGGCTGCAATAGATGGAGAATGGGGGTGGGCAGGAAACAGAGCAACCAGCTCAGTCAGGACGCGGCAGGGCAGGAACCGAGGTCAGGACTCATGGCTCACCCCCTGCCTCTTCCATGCCCTGTAGCACTGCGTGCTCCTGTGTGTGGCCCCCGTAGCACTGGGTGCTCCTGTGTGTGGCCAGTGCCTTCCCAGGGCGCGGCCCTCATCCTGTGAGGAAGCCAGCAGCTTCACACAGGGGCCCTCCAGGCCAAGCGGGGACTCAACTCCTTCTCTCCCCATCTGGGCCAGGGAGGCTGCCTGTGGTTCCCCGGCCCAGCGGAGGGGCAGAACCCTTTGCTTGCACGCACCGAGTCCTCAGCGCTTCCCGTCTGCCAGGAGCGCCGTGTCATTCTTGGCTGTACTGGGTCAGGACGGTGCCTGCTACGAAAGAGGCTCACATTGGTCGCTCAGTCGTGGACCTCAAATGATCTCCCTTTCCTTAGAACATGGAACTCTGATTTTACAGCGTATTTTCCAGAAGCTTCCTGACCTTCTGTTGCAGAAAAAGAATGTTAATTCTGGCTGTTCAGTTTGGGCCTTGGAGGAAGACGACGGTTGTGGTAATAAATGTAGTAACATACTGGGGGTGATTAAAACATGCCAGGCACAGAAGAAGCATTTTCCACGCATTGTTTTGTTTAATACATTGTGTCGGACACCCCTGGTACAAATCCTGGTGCCACCACACAGGTGCACCAGGACAGCGTCTTGCCTCAGGCCCAGCTGCAGACGTATCCTCCCTCTCTTCGGGATTCCTCTGGTTCTTGTGCTTGCCGCCTGGCTGCTACTGTCCAGGTAGTTCTGAGGGGTTGGACTCAGAACTCAGATGCCCATGGCAATGGCCAGCTCCATCATGCAGCCTGGCATGGCTGCCCATCCCTCCCTGTCTCACTGCCCCCTCAGGATCACATTCCAGAGTCACTGATGTAGTCTTTTGTCCCACGCTCTGCCTTCAGGGAGCCCAGGCTAAAGCAATCCTTACAGTAGCCACCACAGATACTGTTTTTGTTGTCGTGGTCATTGGAAACAGGGTTCTTACTTTGTAGCTCAAACTGACCTTGAACTCTTAACCCTCCTGCCTCAGCGTCCTGCGTGCTGGGATTACAGACATGCACCACTAAGCCTCATCACAGAAGTACGCTTCTTATCCCGGGTTCTCAGGGGAGGAACCTGAGACTGAGAAAAGCTCACTAATTTGCCACGATGGTACAGTGGATAGAGGGAGAACTGTGGGAACATAGGAAATGCTCCTCCTGGGGAGCGGGAGAGTTTGCCAGTGACCTGTGTTGAATCTGGGCTCTGTGGTCTGTGCCCGTGTGGGTACCCAGTGTCTCTCAGCTGGTGTAACATGAGGACAAAGCTACCCCGGCCTGTAGGGTCTTAGTACAGATCAGAGAGCACGAAAGTAAAGCTCTCATATGTGTAGGTCAGGCTCTATGCTAGGTGCTCTTTTGGGTGTTAATTTTTTTAACCCTGCCTTTGTGAGGCAGGTGTTTTTAGAGCTCAGGGCTGCAGCGGAGAGGAATTAGGTCTGAAAGTGAAGCCGTTTATCTGAAGTCACACAGCAAGTGCAGACCCAGGATGAGGCCTGGGGGTGCCTGCGGAGTCTGTGGTCCTGGCTTTCCCGGGACTGGCCTTGTAAGAGGCATGGAGTGAACAGGGATGACTTTCCTAAGCCTGGTGGGAAGACAGCTGCCATTTCCTTACTCTTCCAGCTGATTGGCCCTGACTTTCCTCTGCTCTGTGACCCTGGTTCCAGGTCGTAAAGGCCGCATCGAGTCACAGCCTCCCTTCCCCCTGCTGTGCTCTGCTCAGGCCTCCTTAAGAGAGCACAGGCCTGCGGAGGGCTGCTGGCCTCTCTCTAGGCAGAGATGGCTGGGGGAGACCTTCAGTCCCTGCCTGGCTGAGGGAGGGGGTTGGCTTCTCACTCGGGTTCTCCAGCGGGAGGGAGAGTGCTTTGGCAGGACTGGCAGCTCCGCCCCCCATGTCCGCTCTGCCTGTGAGCTTGGGGCCCCATCCCGACCTCCCTCTGCTTTCCAGCTGCACTGAGGAGTTTCCCAGCCTTCCTCATTTCCTCCCTTTGGCTTCTGATCTGCTCAGCCCCAGGCCCAGCCCTGCCCCCTACCCAGGCTCAGCAGCCGGAAAGGGGGGCTGGGATCAGCCAGTGAGGGGAAGCCTCAGCATTTGGGGCCAATCCAGGAGCTGGTGGGTGGGTAGAAGGGGTGAGTGGAGTCAGGAAGGAAATGTATAGGTGGAGAACTAGTAGATCCAGAGCCCTTGATTTCAAAAACAGGGCTTAGCACCTAGTGTTACTATCTGTATACTTAGCACTTGCCACCCACTACCCTAAATTCTGTATGTGTGTAATTTCACTTAGTACCCACGCGAGCCTCTAGGGTAGATGTTGTGACCTATGACTTACCAACAGGGAAAGGGAGGCATAGGGAAGTTAGCAGGTCTATCTTAAGCCACGTGGAATTGATCATGCAGGGATTTGAACCCAGTTCAATTTCCTTCTCTTGTAAACCAAGGAGATGGGGCAAGAGCTAAATTGAAAAGCCCCACGGGGACAGAACAACCCAAAGAGCAGAGACAGGGGCAGCCCCAGAGCCCCGGAGCTGTGGCTGTGTGGGTGTTCAGTGTCTCCTACTGGGTCATCTACAGCAGACGGCCACCACCAGGCACTGGGGTCAGGACCGGGCTGCGGCCCCGGGCGAGGTGGCCATGGGGAGGCGGGCACTGCGGGGCGGGGATGACAGACGCCAGGGGCCCTCCCTGAACAAAGACTGGGTGGGAGGTGGCCTGTGTCTCCGCACCCCGCCTCCCCCAGCGCCTGCGGAGCCGCGACGACGGCGACAGACGGCGAGGCGGGCGGAGGAGCATGCTCCG
>NW_004955479.1:9689051-9701173 GCF_000276665.1 Chinchilla lanigera | reverse complement strand
GGGCGGCCGGCGCCCGCACCCTGCTCAGCCTAGCGCGAGACCTCGGACCCAGCCGCTCCCCGCGGCCCCACCCGGCTGCCGCCCCTCGTCCTCTCCCCTCCTCCCTCGGCCAGAGAATGGGGGCGCCTGGCCAAGGTGGGGGCTCGGGAGGGGAGGGCAGGGGAGGGCAGGGGCTTCCCCAGCCCTGCAGACGGCGGCGGGGAGAGACTGCTCTGGCATCTGAGAGTCTGAAGTTAATTATTTGTCATGGGAAAGGAGGGGGGGGGGACGGAGCTTGCTGTGGGAGCCGACTTGGAGCCTCTGCGTCCCTCCCCGCAGGGGGCCGGCGGGAAGGGGGGGGGGCTGCAGGGAAAGGGCGGGGGAGGCCCGAAGGGGAGCTGGGAGGGAGGACAGTCCCCAGGAGCAGGCGGGCTTTGCCACCTTCAGAAGAAGGCCTTCGGGAAAGCGTCCGGGTCCTCACGCGAGGCTGCCCCAGGAGCCGCGCGCCCCGGGTCTCTAACTGCGCTGCTGAAGCAGGACCAGAGGAGCCAGCTGGGGTGCAGCCCCTGGGCAGGGGAGCCCGCCGGGAGCCCGCTTGGCGGAGGGGTTCAGATTCGGAGACCCCGCCTTGGGGCGCCCCCCTGTGGATGGGGAGGAAGGCGGGCGCAAGCGCTGGGCCAGGGCAGCACGGGGCTCCTGGTGACAGGATACCCTGCGTGCGTGGGGAGCTGGGGTGCTGAGCACTCCCGTGGCGGTGGAAAGAGGGGCCCGCCGGTGAGGGGTCCCATTTGAACTTGCCCCCCGCCCTCCATTTACAAAGGCCCTGCTGGGAGAGGGCTGTAGCCAGCTGGGAGGAGACCAGAGTAGGGGTGGCTCAGAGACTGATGGGTTTGGGGCGGGTGCACAAGAGGGGCTGCACATTTCTTGCTTAGGTAAGTGGGTCGGTGGGACGGCATTAATCAAGCCAAGGAGCTGGGGCAAAGCAGGTTTTGGACTAGAGTGCCCTCTCCCGGTGGCGGGGGCGGGACTGGCGGGGAGGAGGGGGACGTTGTTTCCCTGGCTCGGGCAGTGTCCTTGAGAAGCCCTCCACCCACCCCAGGCTGGCCCTGCTGAGCTGCCCTGGGAAGGCCAGTCCTCTCCTGGGCCTCCGGCTGTCACCTCCTCCTCAGGGCCCTCTGCTGCCCCCCACTGCTGCCCATCCCACCCGGATGTCTGTGGGAAGAGCCCCCGGGGGTCCGCCGGCCCCGCCCCCACTGTGCTTTCCTAGCTCAGGAGAGCAGGATGGAGGTGAGAAGGTGAGGTCGACCTTTCTCCAGCCCCAGGCTTGAGCTCGGATGCCCTCCCTTCTCCCATGCAGCGTGTCCGGAACCAGGGACAGGCTGTCTTCCCAGGGCCTGGATGCTGGAAGCTCGTGGAGGCTTTGCCTACACTCCCCCAAATCCTTCAGGAAATGCAGTCAGGTCTCCAGTTCTAGAGCCACTTACTCCCCATGTGGAGCCCCAGGCCCATGGCCACAGGCCTAGGAAACAGTGGTCAGGCTGGAGGTGGACAGGGGGTAGGGGCTGCCCTTCCCTGAGCCCCTCCTCCCAGAGTGGTGCCCTTTCTGACAGGTGCAGGGTGGGCATGGGGTTACCCACACAGAAGTCGCTGCCTTAGGCTTCCTGCACGTCAGCCTGTGCTGGCTTTTGGGCCCTCCCAGCAGGACATGTCAGGGACGTGTCAGGTTCCTAGGCCACTGTTGGCCCAGGGGGATGGATGATCCTAGTCTTCTTCTTTTTTTTTTTTTTTGTCATCTTTTTGAGACAAAAACCCAGACTATGTTCCCTTCCCTGGATGGAGGCGCACAACATGACTCTCCCCTGCTTGGTTCACAGAACTAGCCCTTGCCCTCTGGGGGATTCTTGTGCCCTTCAGGTGGGGCTGTCCTCAGGGAGCCGCCTGGGCTCGCTGACATCCATGACTACCAGCTCCAGGCACCTGCCCACTCCTCAGTCCCTGTTGGGAGCCCCCAGAAACAGCGGCACCCGTTGGAGGAACGGCTGGGGCAGCTGGAGGCTGAGGTGACCAAGCTCAGCGAGCAGGTAACCTGGATGCAAGGCTGGATGTTTGGGGTGGGGTAGGCTTTTCCATACTGGGAGGAGAAGAGAGGGTGGGGGGGTCTGGGGACGCTAAAATAATTTCATTTTAAAAGCACACAGAGAAGGTCTCATCTGAACAGTCCTTAACATCTGTTTTTGGCCAGGCGTGGTATTGCATGCCTATAATCCCAGCAGTCAGGAGGCTGAGGCAGGAGGATTACCATGAGTTTGAGACCAGCCTGGGCCACATAGTGAGTTCAAGGCCAGCCTGAGTGAGACCCTATCTCAAAAAACAAAAAAACCCCAACAACATCCCTTCTTTCATGAGTGAAGAATTTTTGGGTGTTTGTTATGTCAATCTGGATTTCGGTCCCCTTTCACAAAGGAGCACCTACTCTGTACAGGGCACTGAGTGGGGACAGGTCCCCTTTCTGCCCAAGGATGGACCTGTGCTCTTTGAGAACTATTTGAAGTGGATGTGGGTGGGGGAGACCCACCTGTTCTGTGGAGCTGTCAAACTCCCTTCTCATCCTGCCTCAGTTTTTGTACCTCACGAATCCACAGGAAATGGTAGGGAAGGCTGAGCTATAGCCCCAACTCTTCCCCAGAACAAGGACCTGCAGGCCAGGGTGAGGCGGCTGGAGACCTGTGAGTGCCGCCCCATCTCTGCCCAGTGCTGGGGGCTGGGGCGCGCCTGGCCTGAGGGTGCTCGCTGGGAGCTGGACACCTGTACCACCTGCATCTGCCAGAACGGGGAGGCGCGCTGTGGCCCTCAGCCCGACCTGCCCCACTGCCAGGGTTCGTACCACCCCATCACCCGCTGGGCCACTTCAGGGCCTGGAGATGACATTGGGGCCTGAATGCCACACTGTCTACTCCTCAGGCTGCAGCCACAATGGTCAGGTCTATGGCGACGGGGAGACCTTCTCCCCAGACGCCTGCACCACCTGCCGCTGCCTGGTGAGTTCCCATGACCCACCGGGTATCCCACACCTGCCTCTCTCTCCTCCCTCCAGCTACCTGTCACTAAGAGCTGTGATTAGATTTTTTTTTTTTGGTACCAGGAATCGAACTCAGGACCTTGAACCTGCCAGGCAGGCACTGTGTCGCTGAGCTATAGCCCCAGCCCTGTTGTTAGATCTTGAATGATGGGTTCTGCCTGCCCTTCCCCTCAACCTTGAGGGGCTCCACTCTCTGAAGTGCACCTCTACCTCCAGAGGCCCCAAGCCCCTTGATCTGGCCCTGGCAAATAGTGGTGTGGAGAGCAGAGGATGTAGGTGCTGTCTTCTTCCCCCTAGCCCTCACCTGTGTGACCAGCGCCGTCCCCTCACCACGCGCCCTCTGCTACCTCACACTCCCCGTCTGCCTGCTGTCTGTCACTTGCCTCCACAGCCTTTTCTTCTGGCTTTTTCTTTCTTACTCCTCCATTAGAAAGCCCTTGGTTCTCTTCCCAGGATCTCTCCATTCTGGGGAAGTTCCTGGCACCTGGAAAAGAGGGTTCCCCGGGGGTCAAGGGCTTCAGGAAGGATGGGGTGGGATGGGACACCTCTTTTCTGCCCTTGGGCTAGGGTAGCCCAACGCATCTGCTGCTTCTGGACAAATCCCTGCCTGGGGTTCAGAAGGCCCTGCAGTTACCCTAGCCTGCTTCCACAGGAAGGGGGCATCACCTGCATGCAGAAGCCATGCCCAGGAGCACCCTGCCCTGAGCCAGAAGCGTGCTGCCCGCACTGCGATCCAGGTCAGCCTACTACAGGCCCGGCTCCCCCTCTCGCTCATGCTCTAGGGGACCTGAGAGTGGGGGAGTGGGAGAACGCGGTGACCCTGCTGGGGGAGTGCAGAGCCGACGCTGGAGCCAGCAAATGCAGACCCTGGCCTGCAACCGAGTCAGAGTTTATCAGAGCCCTCAGGGAGCATCTGGTCTAGTTGAGAAGCTAAATTTACAGCTAATGGAACACAAGATTTAAGATCCAAAGAACAGATTAAGAGATGCAGAAAGCAGTACATACTTTGCCAAGGAAGGAATGGGAGGGAGGGCATGGGGCGCCCATCTGAGTAGTTGGTCAATCAGGGAGGTCTTTATAGGCCAGGGGTCATTTGAGCTGGATCTTCAAGGGAAGGTGAGATTTCTCCAGGAGGAGGAGTACTGCAGGTCCCTGTGTGCACGGGAACCAGGCACGGAGAAGTATGTTCCCGGAACCAGTCCGGGAAGGCTGGTGGAAACAAGCTGTTAGAAGTCTACAGTTGGGCTTCTGTGGGCAGTAGGGAACGATTGAAGGCCGAAGAGCCAGAGTGTGGCACAGTCAATAGAATATTTAGGAATATTCAGCTGACATGGGCTGGATGCAGAGAGACCAGCTGGGGGGCTTTACAGCCATTGTCTCGGCCAGGAGCCAGGGATGGTAGGTGGCTGTAAGGGGAAGTGTTTCTGTGTTTAGTTTTGTTTTGTTTTGTTTTTGAGACAGGGTCTTGCTGTGCAGTTCAGGCTGGCCTTGAGCTCACTTTGTAGCCCAGGCTGGCCTCGAACTCACAGTGATCCTCCTGCCTCAGCCTGCTGAGTGCTGGGATCACAGGCGTGCGCCACCACGCCTGGCCAAGGGGAGGTGTTTCTAAACAATGGGCAGGAGTTAGTGACTGGCTGGAGTAATGGTGGCCTTTAATTAAAAAAAAATAAAGACACTCCTTCAAGACACTTTACTCCCACCTATTATAAAACAAATACATTGAGGAGCCAGGCGTAGTGGTGCATGCCTGTAATCCCAGCACTCGGGAGGCTGGGGCCGGAGAATTGGCACAATTTTGAGGCCAGCCTGGGCTACATAGTGAGTTCAAGGCCAGCCTCAACTACATAGAGAGACCCTGTCTCCATCAATCAATCAATCAATCAATCATAAATATTTACATTAGAGAGTTGACTGTCACATGCTGGAAAGCTGTAATATATACATATATTTTTTTTTCTTTTTTTTTTTTTCTTTTTGAGACAGGGTCTTGCTATGCAGTTCAGGCTGGCCTTGAGCTTACTCTGTAGCCCAGGCTGGTCTCAAACTCACAATGATCCTCCTGCCTCAGCCTCTCGAGTGCTGGATTACAGGCATGGGCCACCATGCCCGGCTGGAATAAATATAAAACTCTCTGATAGCTGGATCCTGAGTGGTGCCACTGTGATGTGGCACCCAGCGCTCTGGGTCTGGTTTTGCAGGTTGCCCTGAGGGCCACAGGTCAGGGGAAACATGGCATCCAGAGCCCTGTGTCATCTGCACCTGCCAGGTAAGAGAATGAGGGCCTGGCCCCAGCTACCACCTGTGTCTGCGGCCCCAGGCCTGCTGATACCCATCCTAATCTGGAGCCAGACCCGGCTGCTGCCTCCACCTGGGGCTGAGGCCTGGAGCCTGCTAGGCTGCAAGACCCCCGGAGTACGTGGCTCGGGCAGTGGGGAGGAAGCGAGGTGGGGCTCAATGTCTGCCCTGCAGGCAGGGACCGTGCGGTGCCAGGGGCCCTCATGCTCCGAGCTCAACTGTCCAGAGAGCTACACCCCACCGGGGGAGTGCTGCCCCGTCTGCCGGCCAGGTGACCTCCCTCTCTGCCCGCCCCTCATTGCCTTAGCCTCACAGGGTCCAGTTCCCACTTGGGGTCATGCCGTCCCTTGGGATGCTCACCCCTGCCCTCTAGTGACCCACCTGGCACCCTGGCCCCCTCCCCAGGCTGTGAGCATGAAGGGCGGCTTTATGAAGAGGGGGCCGGCTTCCTGTCCATCTCCAACCCTTGTCTCCAGTGTTCCTGCCTGGTGAGTCCTCTGCCACCACCGCCGAGGCCCCAGGCTGGGCCCTGCCAGCCACTCTTTCAGGCGTTTGTAGTACGCCTTGTGAGAGCTGGTGCCAGGGAGGCCCTCGCTCCATCACTGCCTGGCTCCAGCCCGCCCTGCTCCTCTGGGAGACCTGAGGGCAGCTACAGCTATTGGTGTGTTACAGAGGAGCCTGGTTCGCTGTGTGCCTGTGAAGTGCCCACCCAGTCCCTGCCCTGAGCCAGTTCTGAGGCCTGGGCACTGCTGTCCAGCCTGCCAAGGTGAGAGCCGCTGACCCTTCCCTCATGGAGTCCCTGGCAGACGCTCATGCCATTTCTTCACCTCCACAGCCCATCCCGGTGGCCTCTGATTTGGCTTGGGGATGGGGGAGTAATGCCAGTCCAAGCCGGCTCTGGAGCTGCAATGCCTCAGCTCAAATTCTGCCATTGTCACTTAGTGGTTGTGTGACTCTAAGTCACTCTGTGCCTCCATTTCCCCATTTCTCAGATGCCCATAGTGGTATTCTAGACCTCACCACGCGGGTAATAAATGACCATTATCACCAGTTTTCAGCACCCCAGCACCAAGGATGAGGGGAGTGCCCTCAGGCATGATGACCACTAGAGGGTGACCCTGAGTCACACCAATGCAAGAAACAAATGTCACAGTCAGGAATAAAAGCAGGGGCCAGCTACTGAGAAAACTCAGAAGACCACTAAGTCCAGCTGGGCCCAGGAGGGAAACAACTCCAGAGGCAGCTGGTGCCAAGGACCCCCTTAAGATAAAGAGCAGTTAGCTGGGTGATGGGTCAAAGAAGGCGGAGGACATTCCAGGAAGAGGGAGCAATGTGAGTGAGGGCTTGGACCTGACCTTCGGAGGGGTTTATGTTACGGGCGCAGTGCAAGTAGCTATGAATGGCCAAACCCTCAAGGGAGAGGCGTGGAGCACGTGTGTGGACGCACACACACACACACACACACACACACACACCCGTAGCTGGGCAGCTGGACGTGGCGGTGCCGTGGAGGAAGGGGCACTGTCTGCCATTGGGGGCTTCACTCTGCCTAGGCAGAGGCTTAGCCTGGTCTGGTGAAGGCATCCTGGGAGCCTTGGGCCACCTCCCACTGGGCCTCCTCTGTACCCAGCCTCAGGCTGCACAGAAGGTGGCATTCACAGGGACCATGGCCAAGAGTGGACCGCAGCCGGGGACCCTTGCCGGATCTGCCAATGCCTGGTGAGTCCCGTCGCTAACCCACCCTGCCCTTGGGTTCTCTGGATTCACAGCCTCGTTCCGGTGAGCGCATCTGTGGGCCCTGGGAGGGGGCAGGGATGGAGAGGACAGAATCCTGGATGCCGTGAGCACCAGGCCTGGCGTGCTCAGCTGGGCACACTCTGAGTCCCGGGGTTCGCAGGAGCTTTGTGATCCTGACTCAAAGGAGGGGAAGCGACAGAGCAGGATACCACAGCAGCAAAAGCTGCAGGGAGCTTGTCTTGGGACATCCACTTGGGTGGCACCGCTACGTGTGGCCACTGAATGTGTGCGTAAGTGTGCGGTCACACCAATTTCAAAGACTTAGAACAAAGGGATGTAAAATATCTTATTGATATCCTGCATTGATTACTGTACATGTTGAAATAATATTTTGGATATACTGGGCAAATAGACTGTATTGCTAAAACGTTTTTGTGGGATTAAACCCAGGGCCTCACACATGCTAGGTAATCACTCAACCACTGAGCTACATCCCCAGTACTTTTAAAAATTTTACTTTGAGACAGAATCTGGCTGCTAAACTGCCAACGCTGGCCTCAGTTTCCGAAGTAGCTGAGATTACAGGCGTGAACTATTACACCATGTTCTGCTTTAGTTTACTTTTATGTTTTTTTTTTTTTTTTTTTAATGTGGCAGGTGGTACACACCTATAATACAGCACTTGGGAAGCTGAGGCAGGAGAATTGTGAGTCTGAGGGTAGCATGAGCTACATAACAAGTTCTAGGCTAGTTTGGATTACATAGTGAGACCCTGACTAAAAAAAAAAAAATCCCAAACTTGGGTGTGGGAGAATTTAACAGCTTGCACTAAGCTTTCCACTTAGCTTATACTCTAACAGCTTTTAGAGACCCTCTCTTGGGTTGGGGACCCACCGATTCACCATCGGACACACATCTTAGTGGCTTGCCATACTTTGCTCTTGGGTAGAACGGATCTAGAGCAATGTCGTGGAAGGGGTGGTGCTTGCCTAGGCCTTAATGGATGGGTTGGGTTTGAGGAGGGGAAGGTGGGAGAAGATACTGTGGGAGCAGTGAAGAAAGGGCAGGAAGCCAGGGACCCGAAGGCCTTCCTATCAGGCAGGTGAGTGTTGTGGAGCTTCCTGACAGCCTGATAAAGACTAAGACTCTTGTGAAGGCCACTGGGATGCCCAGCTCCCATGCCCTTCCTGTTCACATGACACACCCGTGAGAAGAGTCACTGGGTGCCCTGGCAAGGCTGGAGGCAGAGAGCCCAAGCGTGCAGATGTGAACTCAAGGAATGGTATCTGGGGGGAACAGGCTGGGGGAGGGGAGCAGCTATCATGTTAAGTACCAGCTGCAAAGGTGGGCGTCACACTGACACCTCCCTTCGTCTCATTCCCATCGCAAGCCTCGGAGGATAGGACTATTGTCCATCTTTCCAGATAGGCAGCCTGAGTCACAGAGCGCTTGCGTAACATGCTGGGTTTTACATCGGTGCACTATTAGTTTCCTAGGGTTGCTGTAACAGGACAACAGACTGAGTGGTGTAAACAGCAGAAATGTGATCTCAGTCCAAAGTCAATGTACGGCAGGGTTGGCACCTTCCGAGGGCTGTGCAGGAGAATCTGCTCTGTGCCTTTCCCAGCTAGGGGTGGGGGCAGTCTTGCTGGCATTGCTAGGCTCTCTGTGCGGGGTCTAAGGTTAGTTAGTTAAAAGTACACCAGTCGTGCTGGATTAGGGACGCACCTGCTCTAGTGTGACCTCGTCTCAACTAACTACATCTGCAGCAGACTTATTTCCATATAAGGTCATATTCTGAGGTGCCAGGGGCCAGGACTTTAACATAACTAGGGGGGTGCAATTCGCCCATAACATCCAGTGCCCAGAAGGATAGGACTGCAATGCTCTTTCTGCCATCTACCGAAACCCTGACAGCCCCTCCCCTGTCATCCCCACCAGGAGGGCCACATCCAGTGCCGCCAGCGAGAGTGTGCCAGCCTCTGCCCATACCCTGCCCGGCCCCTCCCAGGCACCTGCTGCCCGGTGTGCGATGGTGAGTCAGTGGCTGGAACAGAGCCCCAGTTGACTGCTGGCCCAGCCCGAGTTTCCCATAAAGGCCAGCAGTGAGCCGGCGAGGCCCCTGAGGACCGCCTGTGCTCCTCTTCCCAACAGGCTGTTTCCTAAACGGGCGGGAGCACCGCAGCGGGGAGCCTGTGGGCTCCGGGGATCCCTGCTCACGCTGCCGCTGTGCTGTGAGTGTGGCTGCCTGGCAGGGCCGGCCTGGCTTCTGGGCCTGCCTGCCGCCCACTGACCACGCCCTGTTGGCAGAACGGGAGCGTCCAGTGTGAGCCTCTGCCCTGCCCACCTGTGCCCTGCAGACACCCAGGCAGGATCTCTGGGCAGTGCTGCCCGGTGTGCGGTGGTGAGTAGAAGCTGTGACTGCTGGCGAGGGGCAGGCCCTGGCTGCAGGGCGCCTCTGGGCGGTGAAGGGCTTGGCCTCCTTGCACCTAAGCTGCTGTCCCCACAGGCGAGTCCGCGCCTCCCCTTCTCAGGGAAAAGTAGGGACTGGCGGGAGCTGTGCTTCTGTGGTGTGAGGAGGGGCTGGGGGCCTCAGGTGCCAGCCCTGCTCCCCCAGCCACCTGTCCTCCCATCCAGGCTGCGAGTACCAGGGACACCAGTATCAGAGCCAGGAGACCTTCAGCCTCCAGGAGAGCGGCCGCTGTGTCCGCTGCTCGTGCCAGGTGGGCAGTCCCACCGTCTCCCGCCCAGCCTGTCTGCTCCTTCAGGGCCTCTCACCCGGCCTCCCTCCTAGGCTGGCGAGGTCTCCTGTGAGGAGCAGGAGTGCCCAGTTGCCCCCTGTGCCCCTTCCGGCTCTGGCCCGAGGCTCTGCCCAGGTGGGTGCTGCCCAGGTGGGTGTATGGGAGGAGGCTGTTCCCTTGCAGTAAGGAAGAGAGTTTAAGGGGCTCAGAGGGCCCAGGAGAATGGCACACTGGGGACCCTGAGGGCTGGAAAAGACAGCATGGGTGGTGAGTGTTCCGGTTGCCATGGTGACAGCCCCTCATCACTGCAGCCTGTGTGCTGGATGGAGAGGAGTTTGCTGAGGGGGTCCGGTGGCAGCCCGATGGTCAGCCCTGTATGGCCTGCTCCTGCCAAGATGGGGTGCCCGTCTGTGGGCCTGTGCTCTGCTCCCCACCCCCCTGCCAGCACCCCAGCCAGCCACCCGGTGAGCGCCCCGGCCCCACCCTGGCTTTCTTCCCCTGCTTCACCCTGCCCGCCTGACCGGCCTGCCCCACCCAGGTGCCTGCTGCCCCAGCTGTGAGAGCTGCACCTACCATGGCCGCGTGTACGCCAACGGGCAGAACTTCACGGACACGGACAGCCCTTGCCACACGTGCCACTGCGAGGTACAGCACCTGCCTGGCTTGCCACTGCCTTGCGAGCCCTCCTGGGGCTGCCGCAAGCCTGTCCCTGCTCTCAGGACGGGACTGCGAGGTGTTCTGTGGTCGACTGCCCTCCCACCACCTGTGCCAGGCCCCAGAGTCCACCCGGCCAGTGCTGCCCCAGGTGTCCAGGTACAGCTCACTTCTAACAGGCCTGTGGGCAGGTCAGATACCTTCAAAATCAACACCTTTCTGCATTGGTTTTGGTCCCACACCACGAAGAATTCTCTGGTGCTCACGGGTTGTGGGTGGGAAGAGAGGAGAGGTTTGCTGTCCCTTTCCTCCTGCCCTGCATTTCCTCCTCCAAGGCCTCACCTCTCAGGTACACTCACTCTCACCTGTGTGACCCAGGTTCACAACCATGTCTGCATCTGTATGTAGGGGAGTGGGTGCTTGGGTGCAGGGGACACAATTCCTGCCCACGTGGAGAGCCTGTGCTAGGGTGGCTGTCACAAGCCAGGGCACACAGGCATAAGCTCTTCACCTCTGCACCCTCAGAGACACATCTGCCTGCGGGGGGCAGGGCCAAAATGCATACACACACACACACACACATACACACACACACACACACACACACACGCACACGCACGCGCACGTGAATGCTCTGAGCAATAGGGTCTGCATGCACTGCACACAACCCTCTCCCTCCAGGGACTCAGCTTCCAAGCCAGCACCTCTTGGTGGCTCTGGACTTCCCTGAAAAAGGGGCTGTGGCAGGGCGTGGTGGCGCATGCCTGTAATCCCAGCACTCTGGAGGCTGAGTCAGGAGGATCCTTGCTAGTTCGAGGCCAGCCTGGGCTACAAAGTGAACTCAAGGCCAGCCTGAACTGCATAGTGAGACCCTGTCTCAAAAAAAAACCAAAAATAACAAAAAAAAAGTTGTTTTGTGTCTGGGGATTTAGCTCAGTGGTACAGCGCCTTCCTGGCAAGCGCAAGGTCGTGAGTTCGATTCCCGGTACCGGGGAAAAAAACAAAAAAAAAAACCCCAAAACAAGGGGCTGTCACCCGCTGTCACCATTTTCCCCCATTCCCACTCCACTGCCCAGACTGCATCCTGGAGAAGCAGGTGTTTATGGATGGCCAGCACTTCTCCCACCCTGGAGACCCTTGCCAAGAGTGCTACTGTCAGGAAGGCCACGCGCACTGCCAGCCTCGCGCCTGCCCCCGGGCTCCCTGCACCCACCCGCGGCCCGGGACCTGCTGCCACAGCGACTGCAGCGGTGAGGCGGGGAGGGTTCTCCTTCGCACAGGCCACAGGGGTCTCCCTCGGGCCTAGAGCTGCCGCCTCCCCCAGGCTGCGCCTTTGGCGGGAAAGAGTACTCCAACGGAGCGGACTTCCCCCATCCCTCGGACCCCTGCCGCCTGTGTCGCTGTCTGGTGAATGCGTCCTGGAGGAGGCCAGGGTTGGGGCGGGACTTGGGGAGGCCGGGAGAGGCCACTGGGTGGGGTGCGAGGGCGGCGATCTCCGGCCTCGTCTCTCTAACCCGGCCTGGCCTCGTCCCTCTGCCCCTTCCACAGAGCGGCAACGTGCAGTGCCTGGCCCGCCGCTGCCCGCCTCCGCCCTGTCCCGAGCCGGTGCTGCCCCCCGGAGGCTGCTGCCCGCAGTG
>NW_004955479.1:9666497-9688763 GCF_000276665.1 Chinchilla lanigera | reverse complement strand
GCTGCCGCTCCTGCGACGGTACCGGCCCCAGCGACCCGCCCCGCTGCTCCAGCCGCCCCTGCTGGGTCCCGCCCGCCCAGGCCCCCCGGGGCAGCCCAGAATCCCCCTTCCTCCAGCCCGGCCTCGCAAGTCGGAGTTCCGCTCAGGAATGAAGGGGTGGGGTGCAGCTCAGCCGCAGAGCGCTTGCCTAGCATGCACGAGGCCCTGGGTTCGTTCCAAGCACTAAGAAGAGGGGCGGGGGCACCATGCTGTGTCCCAGGGCCCTGGAGCCAAAAGGTCGCCTCCGCAGGCTGCCTGTACCAGGGGAAGGAGTTTGCCAGTGGGGAGCGCTTCCCGTCGCCCAGCGCCGCGTGCCATGAGTGCCTCTGCTGGGAGGGCAGCGTCACCTGCGAGCCCAGGGCTTGCGCGCCTGCACAGTGCCCCTTCCCCGCCAGGGGCGCCTGCTGCCCCTCTTGTGATGGTAGGGGCCCGGGTCGGGATTGCGGGGCGGCGGCTCGAGCGGGCTGGGATGGAGATGTGATCCGAATCCTCTTTACTGTCCTGGAATGGATGAGGAAATTTTATGTATTTATTTTTTACAGTAAGAAAAGAAAGCTCTGGATTTAAAACTGTCTTTTCTACTGCTTTTGATGCTATTTATGTGACTTTGGGCAAATTACATAACCTCTTTGGGCTTAATTTTTAACTCCTATTTAAAAAGAAAAAGAAAGAATGGAACAGACCCAGTTCCCACATCTTTGGTATCTTGTATTATTTTAGCAATTATTGCTACACAAGTTCTACTAACAGAATTTTTATTTATTCAGTACTTTTCCTCAAATAAATTCATTTATTAATTTAAATTTATTTAGACAGGAGTTTTATATCACACAGGAAGTGGAAAATTAGACTTGCCAGGAATAGATTACTGTAAAAATGAATACAATTGAAGCTGGGTGCGGTGCCACACGCCTGTAATCCCAGCACTCAGGAGGCTGAGGCAAGAGGATTGTTGCGAGTTTGAGACCAGCCTGGGCTACAAAGTGAGCTCAGGGCCTGCCTGAACTACACAGCATGACCCTGTCTCAAAAAGACAAAGAAAGAAAAAAAAAGAAAAAGAAAAAGAAAAAAGAAAAAATACAATTGAAGCATAATATTGTGAAATTTTAGAGAGATACCTTTGCTTATTAGGGCTTTCTGACTCAACCTTTCTAGATTTTTTCTTTCTTCCTTCCTTTCTTCCTTCTTCCCTTCCCTTCCCTTCCCTTCCCTTCCCTTCCCTTCCCTTGCCCTTCCCTTCCCCCCTTCCTTCCTTCCTTCCTTTTTTGAGACAGGGTTTTGCTATGCAGTTCAGAATAGCCTTAAATTCATTATGTAACCCAGGCCACCTTTGAACTCATGGTGATCCTCCTGCCTCAGCCTCCCGAGTACTGGGGTTACAGGCATGTGCAGCTACACATGGCTCAACCTCTCTTTTAAAAACTATAACCAGAGGGCTTGAAGGGCATTGGAAAGGGCATCCCCCCCTGAGGCTGGGGAAATTGGTGCCTGGCAGGGGCTTGCTGAGTATTTAACCACAGGGACAGATCCTCGTAGGTTGTCTCCTAGGGATGGAGAGGATTTCTTGCAGGCTTCGGGGAGGAAGCTGGCTGGTGCCAGGTCTCCCAGGGTCTGGCCTGCCTGGGCAAGCCCAGAGCCGGTTGGTTTCCCTCCCATTCTTCCCCGCTTCCCTCCCTCCTCTTCCTCTTCCCTCCCCCACTTCCAAGCCTCTCTCCCTCCAGCCCACTCTCTCCATCTCACCTTGGCAGGCTGTGAATACCTGGGTGAGTCCTACCTGAACCACCAGGACTTCCCGGATCCCCAAGAACCCTGCAACATATGCACCTGCCTTGGAGGCTTCGTGACCTGCAGCCGCCGTCCCTGTGAGCCTCCAGGCTGCAGGCATGCCCTCACTCCACCGGGGCACTGCTGCCCAGTCTGCCAGGGTAGGGCCACACCTGCCCTTCTGTCCCCCTGCTGGGGCTGCCAAGGGCCCCCCTAGCCTCCAGGTCGGGAGCTTTGCCACCCAGCTAAGCCACACTAGTCCTCTACCGAGATAGACACACACGACCACACTCGTCCCCAGACTCCTGTGGCGCCGTACCATGCTCCGCTCTGTGTCACCTCACTCCAGACCGTCACACACAGCAAATAACTGTCCTTTGGTTTCCAACCCTTCCTGTTCTTTGATTGTTTCACTGCCTTCCTAAAATACCCCGTCACCCTACTCAAAACTGTCCCATTGCTCCCGAGTCATTAACCAGGAGGGACAGTGGCCTTAGCCCACCCTGCCTGGCCCAGCCCACCTAGCTGCGTGTCCAGTGTGCCTGTGTCATGCTGTCCTCTTCCCACTGGTAGGAAGTTCCCAGCCGCCTTCCATCCGCCTGCCCCGTCCCCTCTGCCTGTCCTCCAGCCTACGGGGATGCAAATGCTGCTCTCTGCGGCCTGGCTGATGCTGCCTTTATTTCCCACGCCTCACCCTCCCTGCCTGTCCCAGACACAACCATTTTACGTTACGCTTTGGGGCCATGGCCGTGTGTGACAGCGGAGGGGTCTGTCTATGGTGGCACTCATTGTGTTCCCCTCTCTGCCAGGATGTTTCTACCACGGGGTCATTGCTGCCCCCGGAGAGACCCTTCCTGACCCACTTGACCCCACCTGCTCCCTCTGCACCTGCCAGGTGAGGTGCTGCCTTCCGGACCTTGGTGCCCTTTCTCTCTGTATGCTGCTTTCCTGTTGGGGAGGGTGCTTCCGCCACCCACGTGACATCCTGGGGGACGGAGCTGGACTGAGATCTGGTCCAGGGGAGGGGGTTTGGGCCTGGCAGCTTCAGTAGCATGCCCGTCAAGGGACAGCAAGCATGGCCTGAGGGTGCATTGGAGGGATGTGGGGCAGAAGTGGCAGTGTGACCTCTCCCGGCCAGGAAGGCTCCGTGCGCTGCCAGAGGAGACCGTGCCCCCCAGCTCCCTGCCCGCACCCCTCTCCGGGACCTTGCTTCTGTCCTGTTTGCCACAGTGAGCTGCCTTCCACCTGCCCTAGCCTCATGCTGCGCCCCTTTCCTCCCTCCCTGCCCAGCTGAGGGTGGGCAGGGCAGGACAGGGTGGCACAGGTTTCCAGCAGGAAGTGTGTCCCCCACAGGCTGCCTTTTTAGGGGCCAGGAGCACCAGGATGGGCAGGAGTTTGAGGGGCCTGCAGGCAGCTGTGAGCAGTGTCGCTGTCAGGTACTGCAAGCAGCAGGAGGGAACGGGGTGAGGGCCCACGGTATTCCCCCCTCCCCGACTTCGGCAGCAAGCTGCTGGCCCGCATCTCCTGCAGGCTGGCCAGGTCAGCTGTGCACGGCGGCAGTGCCCACCCCTGCCGTGCCTGCTCCAGGTCACAGAGCCAGGGAGCTGCTGCCCTCGCTGCAGAGGTAGGCCTGGCCCTCGGGGCTGCCCGCACCCACACTCAGCCCACCCCTCCCTGCCCCACTCCCTGCCTGTCCACAGCCTCGCCCCGCATCAGTCCTGGATGCCATCCCAGCTGCTTCAGCTCTTCCACCCTCTCCCTGGCCTGGCTTGTTGGGCCACCCCTCCTTGGGCTGGTTAGAGTATTGGAAGCTGCTGCTGTTCCTATCCACACCCCCCATTCATAACTATAATCATCATGATTATTAGCATTCATCAAGCACATACCACAGGCCAGGCAAAGCACTTGCTCCTAGTATCTCATTCATCTGCATAACGGTGGATTTAACCCACACAACAGTCTTACCAGATAAGTGCTGGCATTACATCTTTAAAAACAGAACAAGAAAAACAGGGCTGGCGATACAGCTCAGCGCTTCCTGGGTTCAATTCCCAGTGCTAAAATAATAAATAAATAAATAGATAAATAACTGCTCAGACAAACAAGAATCAGAGTTAAAAAGAGGTAACCTAACTTGCCTTGGCTGGAGCCCTTCCGGCTGCAGAACATGAGCCTTTCTGAGCCTGTCTGCTGCCCCTCGCTCCATGTGCTGCCCGGTGCCACATAGTTAACACAGACCAGCCCAGTGTACCACTTGCCCTGTGAGGAAGGCAGGACAGATGCTGTTCATACTTACCAGAGCAGGGTGCTGCGGCTTCAAGAGATGAGGTTGCCTGGGGCACATGGTTAGGAGAGCCGTGCATTTATTATGCACCCGCTGCATGCCCATGTGTCCACGAGGGCTGCAGCAAACAGTACCTGCTGCACGCAGCTCGCTCTAGCAAGCAAGCAGACAGGACAGGGCAATCCCAGGTGCCGTGACCCTGCTACGTGCCTTTCCCCTCCACCACAGACAGGGCTTTGTCCCAGCGCCCCCCCCCCCCCCCCGCCTCCCTGCAGACCTCCACCCTCGTTCCCACACGTCCTGCCGACCACCTGTGGGCGGGGCAGTCTTCAGATCTCAGACTTGAAGCTTGCCCCTGCCCTGGACTGCAGGCTGCCTGGCTCATGGGGACGAGCACCCTGAAGGCAGTAGCTGGGTGCTCCCTGACAGCCCTTGCTCCTCCTGCGTGTGTCACGAGGGCGTCGTCACCTGTGCCCACATCCAGTGTGTCAGCTCCTGTGCCCAGCCTCACCAGGGGCCCAGTGACTGCTGCCCTCGATGCTCCGGTACTGGTGCTGGGACCCTAGAGTGGGGACGGGATGGGCTGGGGCCCAGACCTCCCACCTTGGTGGGGGTGAGCGGCAAAGGGGATGCTCCAAAAGTAGCCTCCATTCTGCAGTCTTTGGGGGGCTGAAGGGCAGAGGATCCCACCCCTTGGTATCGCTGCCAGCCTGAGATCTCCCTGGTGATGCTCTGCTCTTGCCCCACCCCAAGGCTGTGAGCACGAGGGCCGGAAGTATGAGGCCGGTGAAAGCTTCCAGCCCGGGGCAGACCCCTGTGAAGTATGCGTCTGCGAGGTAGGAGGCTGGGGCACCCCCAGGGAGGACCACAGCACGGCGAGGTCATGGCTTGGGGGGGCAGGCACCATGGGGTCTGAGGTGGTAGGCTGCCCCGAGTCAGGGCCGAGCAGGCTGGGCCCAGCAGGCCGGGGTGTCTTGTGTAGACACAGAGCCCAGGGCCTGAGTCGGGGAGCAGTGGGCAGCTCTTCTGGCTCCCTGTGGGGTGGGGTGGGGGTGAAGGAGCCAGCTGGAGCGCGCAGATGTCCTGGAAGACAGTGGTGAGCCGTGGAAGGGATCTGAGCAGGTGAATGATGCCAGAAGGTAGGCAGTGGAGATGGCCAGGGTGCGGGAGCGCTCCAGTCAGGACACGTGAGAGCTGTGTCCCCGGGACTGGAAAGCAGAGGGACGTCATCTTCGGGCGTTAGACACGGGGGAGCAAGTCTAGGGAGAGACACTGAGTCTTCCCTCAGGCTTGAGTCTGAGGTGCCCACGCACACCCTGGAGAAGGCAGGCAGACGGAGGGCGGCCTCTTCTTGCTTTCCTGGCCTGGCCCCCAACCTTTGCGCATTCACCTTTGTAGCCGCAGCCTGAGGGGCCTCCCAGCCTTCGCTGTCATCGGCAGCAGTGTCCCAGCTTGGTGGGCTGCCCACCCAGCCAACTCCTGCCCCCTGGGCCCCAACACTGCTGCCCCACCTGTGCCGGTGAGTCCCGGGGATCGGGGTAGGTAAGATAGGAGGGTGGAGATGCACCCTCAGAGTGATGCAGGAAGGGCCAGCCAGCTGTGCTCCCTGGCCCCAGCCCCAGGCCTTTGCTGACTCCAGTGACTGTTCTGGGGGCCCTTGTCCTGCTAAGTGGGGTGGACACAGCCCAGTGGCAGCTGGGAGGAGTAGGGTGAGCTGACGGGAATTCCAGGCTCTCTGAAGCTGGACGTGTTTGTGGAACACTTCGCCCAGCAGGTGGCGCTGCAGGGTGGCAATTGTGCCAGCTGCATGCTCTTTGGGGCTTGTGAGATATGGATTAGAGGGGCCACTGCCCCCCAGATAGGGAGAACTGTTCTGGTTTTTTGTTGTTGTTGTTGTTTTTGTTTTTTGCCTTTTTGAGACAGGGTCTCGCTATGCAGTTCAGGCTGATTTTGAGCTCACTTTGTAGCCCAGACTGGTCTTGAACGCACAACGATCCTCCTGCCTCAGCCTCCTGAGTGTTGGGATTATAGTGTATGCCACCACACCTGGCATTATTATTATTATTATTATCATTATCATCATCATTATTATTATTTGCTACCAGAAATTGAACTCAGGACCTTGCGCTTGCCAGGCAGGTGCTTATGCCACTGAGCTATATCCCTGGCGCTCTGTTTTTTGTCATTTGTTTTCTTTTTTTCTTTAGAATGAAGATTTACAATGATTGAGGGGGGAGAATCTCATTTAACTTCCCCAATTACTCAGTGAAAATTACCCCTTTATACAGATGAAGCAATTGAGACAGAGAGGTTGGTTATTCTGCTCGTGATGGTACAGGCATTGGGTGCTAGGGCCGGGATGAGATTCTGGGCTGCCTTTTTGTACTTCCTGTGCTGCTTTCACCAGATTATATGAAAGGAAGTAGGAAGTGGCAGTGGGAGCAGGCCAGGCAGCCTGGCTTGCTTAGTGACCTCAGACTGAGGGAGCTACACTGTCAGTTTCCATTTCCTGCACCTTAGCAGCATAGCAAAGTTGCTTTTAAGAAGCCCAGCTGAGTGTGGTGGCACACACTCTAATCTCAGCACTCTAATCCCAGCACTATAATCCCAGGAGGCTGAGGCAGGAGGATTGCCATAAATTTAAGGCTAGCCTGGGCTACATAATGAGACCTTGCTTCAAACACACACACACACACACACACACACACACACACACACACACACACAAAGAAAGAAAAAGAAAAGAAAAACAAAAAAGAAAAGAAAGAAAGAAGCCCAAACTTCTCTTTTTTAAGTGAAAGGGAAAGAGGATATGTCGTCCCTGGAGTCAAGATGCCTAGGATATAGGTATGCCTTGGTCCCAAGAACTCTGAGGACAGAGCTGGAGGTGTGACTCCAGCTCCCTGTGTTTTCCAGCCCCCTTCCATACCGGCTTCTTGTCTTCACAGAGGCACTGAGCAACTGCACAGAGGGCCTCCTGGGGTCTGAGCTGGCCCCGCTAGACCCCTGCTACACTTGCCATTGCCAGGTGAGCCCTCTGCCTCGGGAACTGTCCTCTGTGGGCTGTGGCTGTGATCCTCTGTGACCTTCTCTTGTTTGCCCGCAATGTCCCCTCCTGCCTATGTCCTACCCCTTCCTATATCTTGCTAACTCCTTGAGATCTGCTGTCTCCACCCATGGTGTTCATGTGACAATGGGCAGGACCTGACGTGGCTCTGCATTCACCGGGCCTGTCCTGAGCTCAGCTGTCCCCCTTTGGAGCGCCACACACCACCTGGGAGCTGTTGCCCTGTGTGCCAGGGTAAGTGCCAATCCTGGCCTCACCCTCACGGAGGAGCCTCAGAGGGAGACAGGATGTGGCGGCATTCATGGGCCCAGCGTGAGGCCCGGGCTCTGCACTCTGCATGTAGGTTTCACCCTTGGAGAAACACAGGAGCCATTTGTTGTGGAAGAGAGGAGACCTACGAGGCAGAGGGAGGGAGGTCAGTGCAGATTTTCAAAGCCTGGACGGAGGGTCTTCACGGGGCTCATAGACCCCGGGTCCAGTGGGCACTGCAGTGTGGCGGGGACAGCAGCCCCAGAGGCAGGCTCCATCCAAAGGACTGGTGCAATGTCCAGCCCTGGCCAGGCTTCCTGGATGTTGGCTGAGGAAATCACCCCCAGGTGGTGGACTGGCCCAGGCCTTTCCCTGCTGGGAAACAGAGTGAGTCCAGAGAGGGAGACGCAAGTGGAGGGACAGGGCCAGGTCGTCCCGTTCTTTCTCCCCAGAATGTGTGGTGGAGGCTGGGGGCCGGAGAGTGGCAGACGGAGAGAGCTGGCGGGACCCCAGCAATGCCTGCATTGCCTGCACCTGCCGGGTAATCTGGGGAGAGGTGGAGTGCAGACCCCATATGGGGGTAAAGAGCAGAGGGCCTGACATTCCCCCACAAATATGCAGTTCTTGGGGAGCAGGGGTGTCCTGACGAGGAGCTGGGGGCTGGATTTCATTTCCCACCTGAACCGTGAGGGTTGGGAGCAGACAGGGGCCTGCTGCCAAGGCCCTGCCCCAAAGGCGCCCCAGCCTGTAAGGCCAGGGCCCCAGGCCCTGCGGGAAATCCCTAGAGCCGTGGCATCTGTCCTCAGCGGGGCCATGTGGAGTGTCACCTGGAGCAGTGCCGGCCCCTCTCCTGCCCCCATGGCTGGGTCAAGGTGTCCAAGGACGGGAGCTGCTGTGAGACATGCCAGGGTGAGGCGCCAGGAGGGTGGAGGGGGGTGCAGGAGATAGGAGAGGAGTCCCTGACACCTGTTCCTGTCCCCTCAGCCTCCACTCTGTCCTGCGAGCACCAGGGCCGTCAGGTGGCCTCCGGGGAGCGCTGGGGCGTAGATGCCTGCACCAACTGCTCCTGCGTGGCCGGCACCGTGCACTGCCACAGCCAGCGCTGCCCGCCACTGTCGTGCAGCCTGGTGAGCATTGCTGTAAGGCGGTGGGGGGGACACAGCCATCCAAGAGCCACTGCGCCTGCGGGAGGGAGGCTGAGCCGTGTAGCCCCGGAAAGTACCGTTCCTGGCCGGGCCACAGGTGGTGCCCTGACGCCACTTACACAGGGCCAGCACCGCCGTGGGGGTGGAGGTGGAGTGGCTGGGCACCTGGGGCCTGACGGCGTCTGGGGCCGAGGCCAGAACGAGGCCCCTGCCCTGAGTCCTGGCAGCTGCTGCCCCCGCTGCCTGCCCTGGCCCGCTTCCTGCATGGCCTTCGGAGACCCGCATTACCGCACCTTCGACGGCCGCCTGCTGCACTTCCAGGGTAGCTGCAGCTACGTGCTGGTCAAGGACTGCCATGGTGGGGACTTCAGGTGCGCACCCTTCTCCTTCCGCCTGACCCTCCCATCCAGCCCTTCTGACCATGGCACCCAGGTCTCTCTTGCCCATAGTGTGCACGTCACCAATGATGGCCGGGGCCGGAGCGGCGTGGCTTGGACCCAGGAGGTGGCAGTGCTGTTGGGCGCTGTGGCGGTACAGCTGCTGCAGGGCGGAACTGTCATGGTGAGCTGAGGACCCAGGGAAGGGCTGCCCGGCACTGTCCGCTCATCTGCCCCACATCGCCCCTCCCCCTCCTCCCCCAGGTGGACGGGCGCCCAGTGGCCTTGCCCTTCCTGCAGGAGCCACTGCTATATGTGGAGCTGCGGGGACGAACTGTGATCTTGCATACCTGGCCTGGGCTTCAGGTACGGCCCAAAGGGGAGACTGGCTGGGGCTGGTTTCCCTAAGGGAAGACCTGACAGCCCGGGGCCTACTAGGCTGTGTGTGTTAGAGGGAGTAGGATACCATTTACCTCTGGGCCCAGTGAGGCAGCAGAGTAAGAGGGTACAGCTGGATTCCCAGGGAAGAAATTCAGGCCAGAGACCAATGGAAGCACAGGAATTTGAGGCCTGACTTTGTTTTGTTTGGTAGTGCTAGGGATCGAACCTAGGGCCTCACATATGCTAGGCTACCACTGAGCTACACCCAAGGTCCCTGGTTTTAATCTTGACTCAGCCACCTATATGTTAGAGCAACTCGGGCAAACCTCTGAGGCTCAGTTTTCTCATCTGCAAAGTGGGGAGAGGGCAAGTAGTGGTGGAGAAGATGTCAACTCAGGTCTCCTGGGTGGTGTGTAAGGTTCCTCCCAACCCCATGTGGAAGAGTGACTTGCTCTTTAACCCAGTCAGAAGCACAACTTTATGAAATCAGGCTGTGTGCGCTTCTGACCCAGGATGTAACTGTACAGCCCGAGTATCCAAGAGACAGTGAATCTCAGAAGAGAGTAGCATTGCATGGCCCAGTGAGGGGTGCCGATGGAGAAACTGCCCTCACTTGGGAGCTGTGGGCAGCTCTGTTGTCACCTGTGTTTCCCCAGGGCTGTGCCATGGGTAGTGACGTGGCCAAGGCCAGGGCAGCATCCCTCCTGTGAGGGACCTACTCCTGCCCATCTTCCCTGCCATGGCACAGGCCATGCGGACACACGCAGGCCCATGGTGGACGCTGGGCACCTCGGGGTCCCTCTCTTTCCCTGCACCCCAGTCCTAGGCCTCTCTGCACAGGTGCTGTGGGACGGGCGGTCCCAGGTGGAGGTGAGGGTACCTGGCTCCTACCGGGGCCGCACCTGTGGGCTCTGCGGGAACTTCAATGGCTTTGCCCAGGATGATCTGCAGGGTCCTGACGGGCTGCTTCTGCCCACAGAAGCTGCATTTGGGAATAGCTGGCAGGTGAGCTGCGTAGGGGCCATAGCTGGGGCAGGCTGAAAGAGCTGAGCTCAGCGGGGCGTGAGTCCCAGCACAGCCTCTGGAATGGAGGAAGGCCCAAGATGGGCTTTGGGGCTTTCAGGGAGCTGTGGGGCTCCATGCCTGTGGCAGGCAGTAGGTTTGCCTGACGCAAGAAGCATCAACAACGGAGGCCCTAAGTCCTGCATTGCCACTTATTGGCTGCGTGACCTTGGGCAAGTTACTTACTTTGGTTTCTTCATCTATAAAATGAGGACAAGGAAAAGCTAGATGAGATCTTCTTTGCTCTTCTTAAAGGTAGTTTTTTGTTTTGTTCTTGTTTTTTGTTCATTTTGTCTTTTGAGACAGGGTCTTACTCTGTAGTTTAGGCTGGCCTTGAACTCACTATGTAGCCCAGGCTGGCCTTGAATTCATGGTGATCTTCCTGCTTCAGCCTCCCAAGTGCTAGGATTACAGGTGTGCACCACCACATCCAGTTTAAAGGGAGTTTTTTGAGGGTAAAGCAAATGATTGGGTGCAAAGCACTGTGATGATACAGCACACAAAGATCAGCTGCCGGAGCTGTTGTCCCACTGGGGTTGTTCTCCCGTGTAGGTCCCGGATGGGCCGGGGCCTGGCCAGCCCTGCACTGCAGGCCAAGAAGTGGACCCATGCCGGGCAGCAGGGTACCGTGCCAGGCGTGAGGCCAATGCTCGGTGTAGGCTGCTGAAATCCTCCTCATTCAGCAGCTGCCATGCTGTGGTGCCACCAGAGCCCTTCTATGCTGCCTGTGTGTATGACCTGTGTGCTTGTGGCCCTGGCCCCTCGGCCGATGCCTGCCTCTGTGATGCCCTGGAGGCCTATGCCAGCCTCTGTCGCCAGGCAGGCGTGACACCTGTCTGGAGGGAGCCTACCCTGTGCGGTGAGGGGGTGATGAGGTTGCAGGTTGGGGGGGGATGGTGCCGAGGGGAGGGGTGGCCCCGGGGGCTCAGGTTGGCGTGGGGTGGGCTCAGGGAGAGGCCTGCAAGATGAGAGTATGGTGACCCGAGCCATGTTGGGGGACCCCTGTGACCCTGCCTTCCATTGTACCTGCAGTGGTGGGCTGCCCCCTGGACCGTGGCTTCGTGTTTGATGAATGTGGCCCCGCCTGTCCCCGCACCTGCTTCAACCAGCACGTCCCCCTGGGGGAGCTGGCAGCCCACTGCGTGAGGCCCTGTGTGCCCGGCTGCCAGTGCCCGGCAGGCCTGGTGGAGCATGAGGCCCACTGTATCCCCGCTCACGCCTGCCCCCCAGTCCTGCTCACAGAGACCCAGCCACTTAACACTTGGCCCAGCCCCGGCCAGGAGCAGCCCCTGGCTCCTCCCTGAGCTAGGAAGACACCCGACCAGCACTCCTCGGGCCAGAAGCCTTCCCGTGGCGAGTAGCAGCCACCCCCGCCAGAGCTGTGGGGACAACGCCCTGCTTGGGCTCTGGGAGCCTGGACCCCTGTTCTGTAAAGAAATACGGCAGTAAACTCTGGGCCTACTCAGGACTCCCGCGTGTGAGTTTCTCCCGGCACTACGGTGGTGGGCGAGCTGCTGGGAACATGGAGCTAGCAGTCAGCGTCCCGAGTCAGAGGGCCTCGCTCAGCCCTCATGCCCACATCCCAGGCTGCTCCAGCCAGCCACTCTCTGATGCTCTCTGGGAAACCTTGACGTGGGCAGGAGGACCCAGGTGTCCTGGTCCCTGTCCTATTTGGTTTGTAGCAGGCATGGCCCAAGCAGCCACCAAAAAGCTGCTCAGTCCGGACACAGCTCCCCTTTCTTTCCTCATGGTTGGGGGTAGTGAACACTCAGATGCCTTCTGGGCCACTCCATGAGCTGGTGATGGCAGGGACCCATGTCTGGGGGAGGGAGGGAGGGAGCGCACACTGTGATGAAATAGAGAGACACCTACAGTGTGTTCCTGCACACCTGCCTGCACCCTAGCCACACCCACAGTAGGTGCATGTGCAGCCGGTGAAGGTGTAGGGGAGAGGACATGGGTTTCCAAATGGAAAATTTCAGAATTTGAGTTTCCCTTGCCATGTACCAGCTGTGTGCCTTGGAGTTGTACAGACTATGGCTAAAGATTAGGGGGGACTCCATTGTTTTATTGGTCCCTACAACATGGACTGAGGGCTCAGTGTTCCAGGGAGGACTTGGCCAAGCCCTTTATTGTTGACGTAAGCAAGAGCATGCTGAGTTGAATTGAAGGTCTCTTGCTCCACCAGCTCCGTGCTCTTTGGGGGAGGCTGTTCTCACTGGGGGCCCAGAGAGGAGAGTTTGCTCCATGCTGTCACAGAGCGCTGACAAGGCTGCAGGAAGGCAGAGCTGCTGATGACAGCACAGGAGGTAGATTTCAGGACTGTATCAGGCAGCTTTCCATTACTGTCATGAAATACATGAGACAATTCATTTTTAAAGAGCATGGGCCGGGGATGTAGCTCAGCAGCATAAGCGCTTGCCTGGCAAGCCTGAGGTCATGAGTTTGATTCCTGGTACCAAAGCAAAAAAAAGAGCTGAGGTTTATTTTGGCTCCTTGTCCTAGAGGTTCCCTTCTAAGATCAAGCAGCCTGTTGCTTTAGGCCTCTGCTGAGGGCACACCATGGCAATGGCAGGGAGTGTGTGTCAGGGCCTGTTGCACCTGTCATGAGGTAGGAACCAGGGCACGGACAGAGTACGCGGCTGGTGAAACAAGAACCGCCCCTCAAGCCCCATCTCCTAAAGGGTCACCCTCAGAACCAAGCCTTTGACAGTGGCCTTTGGAGAACACTCAACAGCCCAGATATCTCCTACGTCCTTTCCCTGCCCTTCTTATAACGTACACAAACGATCTCCTCATCTGTGAAATGAGGACGGCAACACCACACTTCGAGCGGGAGGCAGGGCTGGGCTGACCTCACACAGCACGGAGCAGGCAGCCCGGCCCCGCTCGCCGATGCCCCGCCTCTTGTGCTCACACTGTCTCCTCTCTGGTCTCGAACAGACCCACCTCCTGGGGCTGTGTTTTCCCAGAGCCTGTCACGGTCATCCATGTCCAGGTGAAGGAAACACAGCTGTACGCTAGGGCAAGTGGCTCTCTGGAGCCAGTCTGCTATCTGCAAACCAGGATGACAACAGCACCTACTTTCTGCGGCACAGGGAGGAGGGGTTCCATGGAGAGGGTTGTCCAACCTGCCAGGAGCCGCCACTACCGCTGGCTACATGGGGCACAGTTGCAGCGTGCCCACGTGACAGTTACAGAGCTCTCATGTGTACGTGTATGTAAGGTCCTCACTGCGGGCTGTGAAGCAGCCGGCACATGCCTCCGCCAAGGTCACACTCAGTGCTCCACATCGCCACCTCCAGGCCGAGAAACCTGTCTAGGAGTCTAGACGGGTCTAGGATGTGTAGCCTGGCATCCGTGAGGGTCAGGTGCTGCTAGGCCCCGGCTCAGGTGTCAGGGGCCTGCATTATTGAGATCAGAGCCTTTGTTCCACCTTGCTCCTGGTCCTCCACCTCTTTCCAGGCTCTGGTGGCAGAGGCAGAGGAGGAAGCGGACCTCTGCCTTGACTCCTTCCCCATGGCGCAAGCAGCCACTCCTGGGGGCCCAGGGCTCCCTTGTAGCCCCGAGCAGGCCTTGGCCCTGTACCAGCTCCTCTTCCGGCGCCCTGCAGACCTGGGCCAGCTGCGGGCTGCACTGCGGCAGGTGAGGAGGCTGGGTATTGCCTCTGAGGGGGTGGGCAGGGGCCTAATGCTTTCTTCCTGCCCAACCCAGGTACAAGAGGGCCAGGACTGCCCCCTAGGGCTGGCACTGCCCACTGTGCTGCTGGAGATGGAGCGGAGCCAGCGGGCCAAGGAACAGGTGGAGTGACCTGTGAAGGGTGGGTGGCAGAGGACAGGGCCCCTGCCCCCTCACACCCTGGCTCCCCACCTTCCTACAGCTCCTCTGGGACCTGGAGCTGCTGACTGGGGCAGGCCTGGGCCTCTTCTGGCCCCCCTGGACCTGTTTCTGGCGTCAGAGGCACCAGGTCCAGCACGCATGGAGCCCATGCAGTCCGCCCCTTGGTAGGACGGGTGGGGACTCTGAGCAGGAGGTGAGTGAGCAGGGGCACGTGTGAGCCACTGGCTGCCTGAGTCACAGTAAGTGGTCAGTAGCAGCTCTGGGCCGTGGCAGCTACAGGACGGCGGCTTGGCGGCGATCACTAAGGGAGGGTCGGGCCAGGGCCGCAGTTTCCTCGCAAGGCTCCAGTGAGCAGGAGGGAAGTGTTCTGAGCACTTTCCATGGAGAGGAAATGGTCACCCAAGAGCCTGAGTACCAGAAGGCAGGACCTTGGGGTAGGGGCTGCCCTCCACATTGGGAGTGCTGTCCTGTGGACCTAGGTTCCCCACCCTTTCAGGGTTCCAGGCTGTGCCCTTCACCCCCGGCTGAGGACGCCCGAAGCCAGAACCATCAACTCACAGAAGGGTGCGTCTCTGTCTTAGGAACCCTATATTCCCTCTGTGTTGCCTCACAAAGTGGCCCAGGACCTGGACCTTTCCTGTCCGTCTCCTTCGCAGTCCTGCCCCCTGCCCCTACTCATGTCTCTGGCTCTTTCCAGGCCCTCCGTTGCACACACGGTTGGCCCACTGCGCCTGGTAGGGTGGCCCCTGAGTTTCAGTCCCAGGATCTAGCTAGTACAAGGCTTGGGAGAGGCCACCCTGAACTCGGCGTTTAGACGCTGGCTGGTGGGGACTTGGGAGAGTGGCAGCCAGGCCCCCTCCCTACTTCTGAGCCCAGGAGCCACCGGAGCTGCGCCTGAGGCGGCCCCTGGACCCCTGCAGGGGGCAGGCACCAGGCCCATCATCTGCATCGTATCTGGGAGAAGCCAGGAATGACACAGACCCAAGGCAGAAAGGCTCTGGCACACCTGAAAAGGCCACAGCTGGTATGTGGACAGGAGGGGTCAGGCAGCCAGGACAGCAGGGAGCCCCTGGAGCTGGAGAAGTCAGACTAGGTTGGAAGGCAGGGCCCTTCTCAGCTCAAGTCCAAGGACTTCTGTCATTCTTCAGGGTCTCACTATGTAGTTCAGGCTGGCCTTGAACTCCTTATGTAGCCCACACTGGCCTCAAACTTGTGATCCTCTTGCCTCAGCCTCCTGAGCACTGGGATTATAGGTGTGTGCCACCAAACCCGACAACCGTAAGTTTTAATTCTTCTGTCACACGCAGGAGAGTGCCAATATTCTTTTCTGATTGACAGAAGCTTTTGCAAGTATTTTATCTCTTGGGAAGACAGTTATTAATTACACCATCACCTGGGAAATAGACTCTCTAGTAAGACAACAGGTCAGCATCCCAGAGGGAGGGGTGGGAGGTTGTTTTCAGAATTCATGGCCATCATTTCTAAAGGCTGGGAGTCTTACCAGCTCCTTTGTTCAAAAAATCTTTGAAAGATCTATTTTCACAGAGAACATACCCATTTTGTTAAAGTTATGAATATTCACATGCCTCGTTATTGCCTCATGATATTCTTGTGAGAGCTCTCAATTTCAGACCTTTTGAAATCAGGTTCGATGAACTAATTTTATGGATGCAGAACAGCTCTCTTTCCTGCACAGCTGCAAGGCAGCAGCGACAGCATCTCTTTTTTTAGATTTCTTTTGTTAATGAGAAACACTTGCGGTTTCTAGGCCGGGCTCAGCTTCCAATTTCATTTCTTAAATTTTGTTTGAGTTTGGGGTCAGAAACAAGGGGCTAAGGAGGATTTTCCTTACTAACAGGAAAAAGTATGGCATGTGGTATTTTTTTCTAAGGGCCTGAATTGCCACATTAAGACAAAGTGGGGTGTCCTTGTAGAGAGGCCCCAGAAAATGAGCTCTTCTTGTTCCCAGGCAAACTACGGTGGTCTTGGGGGAAGAGGATCTGCAGGATACCCTAGGGTGGTCTGCCCTGGCTGGGAGGAGGAGGAGATGGGGTCAGCTGTTGGCAGGCGCACCTGACAAGCAGGTGCATGACGGGCTGTGCGAATACAGGTGGGATAATGAACTGTGACAACCATGAAGTTCAAACAGCGCCCTTTCCCCTACCCTGGGCTTCTCAGGTCCAGTTCAGGGCAACCTGTGTGAGCGGCTGTGGCATGATGGAAAGCTCTCAAAGCTGGTCTTTCTCCCTCAGGTTGCTTACAGGAGATGAGTCCTACCACCAGCAGGTGCTCTGAAGAGCCAGGAAATTCAGTGTTCAAGGTGAAAGGGTCAAAGGGATCTGGGCAAGGCCTCTCTCAGGTTAGGACAGTTGGGGTGGGGTTGGCCTGGGAGGAGGTTGCTGGTGTGGAGTGGGGCTGCCTCCTGCAGCCAAGTGGAAGAAGGGATTGTCACTGAAGAACTTTCACAACACGTGAAATGGCCTCAGCAAATTCAGACATCAGGCAAGGACCAGCCCCTGGGGTGCCCTGGCTCCCTGCGGACAGGGCCCTACACAGGCACTGGGAGCAAGCCTGGACCCAGGTGCTCTCTCCCGTCCCAGGACTTGGCCCAGAGGGAAGAGGCAAGCCAAGCAGAGTCTACTGTCCAACGACCCTGCTCAGCCACACCCAGCAGCCCACAGGGAAGAAAGCTCAGTCAGGAAGCCGCAGTGCCCTCTGGCCTAGCTTCCCAGGGCCTGCTAGCACCCCAAGATGCAACCAAGGGTCTGGGCCTGGACGGAGAGCGATCAGAACCTCAAAAACTGCGGCTGCTGGACCCTCCTCAGAGTCTGAGAGAGGCGGTCCCTGGGGGTCAGAGCGGGGAGGCGTCCCACAGGCAGAAGAGAGAAGTCCCTCCGAGTCAGGGAGAAAAGCCACCTCGGAGCCAGAGAGGGGAAGACCTCCGCGGTCAGAGAGAAGAGGCACCCCAGGGAGAGAACACGAAGTGCCGGCCAGAGGAGGCTCCGCAGGCTCCGGAAATGAAAACTCGGCAGGCGTGGGAAGGCCACATCTCAGCAGCCTGGGAGGCGGCTCGGGGAGAAGCAACTGCCCATCCCCGGGAGGAGGGCGATCCCCTGGGCCAGCGGAGGGACTTCCCTAGGTCCGCGGGAGAACAGCGCCCCCCGGGTTTAGCAAGGGGGAACTCAGGCCCTCGGGGAAGGACCACCCAGCGGACGCGGGGCAAGACCAACAGCCAGAGTCAGGAGTCGGCTGGGCCAACGCTGGGGGCCCCCCAGGAGGCTTGGGCTCCTCTCCCGGGCCCAGGAGCGGGGATGCTGGCGACACGGAGCACCGGGGGCGCTGGGCGGCCCGAGCTCCCTTCGGCAGTGCCGGAAGGGGGCCGCGGCCGGGCGCACCAGGCAGTGGGCGCAGCGAGTTTGCCGGGTGCGCTCGGGGAGCGGAGGGGCGAAGCTGGGGGCGCCCCCGCCCCCAAGGCCCCGTGGCCGGCGCCCGCAGGCGTGAGCGCGGCGCAGCAGGATTCAGCTCTGCGGCGGCTGCTGGAGCTGCACGGCGCGGCCCGGAGACGGCGGCGGCGGGACCGCGAGCAGCAGCGGCTCCGGGTGCGTCCCCGCGAGCCGGGGGCTGCCTGCGCGCGGGAGGGCGGGACGCTGAGGCCGAGCGGGGCTCACTGCTGCCTCCCCAGGTGCTGGAGCGGCTCCGCATTGCCGGGAACCGCCAGTGCCGGGTCCACCCGCTGGGGCTCCCTCCCAGGCCCGCAGAGCTCCAGACTCAGGCAAGAGCCCGGGAAGGCGGGGCTTAGCGGGAGGGGGCGGGGCGGAGCGGGAGGGGCGAGGCGGTCCCCACCGAATTCCGCCCACCCAGGAGGACGCGGCCGGATGGCAGCGTGCATTGCGGGAACAGCTGGACCAAGTGCACCGGGAGAGGACCGGGCGGCTGAGGGCCCTTGGGGCCAGGTGAGGGCCGGGCAAGGAGGGTTGGGGGTGATGGAAGGGGGTCCCCCCCATCTGACTGACAGGCCACTCTGCTCCCCTAGGAACACCCATAACTTCCTGGAGCTGCTGTGGCCCCCAGGCACTAAGGACCCTGCGCCTGGAGAATAGCCCCACCCTGCCCCGCCCCCTCTCGTCATTGCTGCGTCCCCAAAGGGATGATAAAGGAGATGAGCGTTAAGGGAGAAGAGGGAGGTCGGAGGTAGTTCCTGAAAGGACCAGAATACAGCCTCAGGGCGCAGACAGCAGACACCACACACACGTCTCTGCCACTAGAGTCCTGTTATTTATTCTTCCCTCCTCTAAGCCCGCTGCCTTGCCCGGGTCAAAGGGCCAGGTCCCGGGGGTCCAGCAGGGCGAAGGCCCCGTTCTTGCGGAAGAAAGACTCAATACGGCACATCTTGCAGGAGACCAGTTCTTGCTTCACTGGAGGGCCTGGGAAAAGATGTCAGAGGCCAGCAGTAGGTTCCCGGGGAAAGGACTCACCATAGGAGCCCTGTCTGTCTATGTGGTATTGTATCCACTCAGTGTGAAGAGATAAAAAGAACTTCTAAGGAGCAGGGGCTACAGGCAAATGCAGGCTGGACACTGAGTACAGCAGGGAGGGCGGCATGGCCACCGGCTCTCTGCCATGGGCACCCCAGCCCTGCTGTCACAGGGACAGACTGCTGCCATGGGGCTTCCCTCTTGCTTTTGTTGGACCCTTAGTCCCCTGTCTGTCCTCTTAGGCCCCTGGGGAAAATGAAGAAAACCAGGTGAAATTCCAACCGTGGTGATTCCCAGCCATTTACCTTTTTTGCACAGGTACCTGAGCAGCTGGAGACACTCATGACTGAGTGACCTCCCCTGAAATTCAGGACCCAGACCAAGGGCCACTCGGCACCTTCCAGCAACCTGGCAACATTCAGTGCCATATTCCCTGCCCCACGCTCTCTCTTTTCACTGAAAATCCTACACTGACTGGGCTGGTTCCCGCCTAGCTAATGACAGTTCTCAGGCACCCAGAAAAATGACTCAGTGTGGAAGGAACGCCTTTCTACTTACACCATGGCTACTGGCCTATGGCCCTGCCCGCCTGCCCTCAAGTGAGATTTCAGCAATTTGAGCTCCCCAAGTGACCTCATTCAATGGCAACGATTTAAAAAGCACTTATGAGCCGGGTGTGATGGCACATGTCTATAATCCCAGCACTCGGGAGGCTGAGGCAGGAGGATCGTTGTGAGTTTAAGGCAAGCCTGGGCTACAAAGTGGGCTCAAGATCAGCCTGAACTGCAAAAAGACAAAACACAAACACCCCCCCCAAATAAATCGCACTTATGTATATTCTAATGACCCCCAAACTTGCTTGTCAGCTCTGGGCTGCTTCAGAGAGCTAGACTTTCATACACAGGCCTCACTAATACCTCGAGCTACCTTGGCCAAATGACCTGTTTTATGCACCCTCTGGCCTGTCCTCGTCTTCCCTACTGAAGAAGCTACAACCAAATATCTGGGCACCGCCTGTGATTTCTCTCTTCCTCTCACATTTCAACCTATCAAAAATTTCCAATGAGTCTTCCACTAAGACATCTAGAATTGACCTCAGCTGTCCTGCCAACCTTCTGATCTGGCGCCACCACCACCTCCAGCCAAGGTAACTCGAGAGAGATGTCCAACTCCCTTGCCAGAGTCTACAACTTCCCCTGAAAAGCCATTACCTACAACACAGGACAACTTTTTAAGTAGATTGGCGTCACACACCTGCTCAAAACCTACCACTGGCTTCCCTTTGAACTATAGAAAATCCAAAGCCCTCGCTCCTTGTCATGTAGCTTTTCCTGACACGCACCTGAAGGAGCATGTCTCCCCTGCCTGCCCACACTTATTCCCTAACCCCTGCAATCAGAGTCCCTCTTGGCCATTTCCTTGCTCTGTGTTCATGGTCTGGAGCCCCCACTGAATGCATACTCCCTGGCACACGGTTGTTATTCCAGGTTTGGGAAGTGACTAGTTTCAGAGGTTGGGGCTCACCCAGCTGCCAGCCGTATGTGAAGTTGGTGGTGATGGGTAAGAGGTAGCGCGTCTCCGGCAGGTCCAGTTTTCGGGTGTTGAGGTAGCGGTGGCGCCCCTGTAAGTCGTGGGAGATGCCTTCATACAGCAGGGCCCGGGTGGCAGGTGGTACTGGGTACATTTCTGACTGAAAAGAAGCCTCTGGGACAGGGCTGGGAGCCTTGGAAGGGACTGCTTTGGGGACAGGTTGGGGTGAGGGTGGGGCTTCAGAGGCCAAGGTGGGCAGTTTGAGGGGCAGGCGGGCTGCAGCCTTGGCCTTCTGCTTGGCCCTCACCAAGGACCCGTACTTGTGGTGCCATTCACAGCGCAACATCTTTTCCCTGAGATATTCCTCCTTCCAGAAATTTTGCCGCTGCGTATCCATGTTGAGCTGCCGCGACATATTAGCAAGGGAAGACTGGCCCAGTACCAGGGTAGATGCAACCAAGGAGTGAACACAGCAAGCAGAGTCCTTCTGCCAGCAGGTGGCTGCCCTGGGACAGTCACCTGGCAACCAAGGCCCACCTCACACAGGGCCAGGGTTCTACTTGGCATGTCCTCAGCAGACCTCACGTGCCACCCTTCCTGAAGGAGCCTGGGCCCCCAAACCTCCCACAGGACCCAGCTCAAGCTGAATTACAGGCGTCCTAGTTTCCTAGGCTTTCTTTTCCGTCCCCAGCCCCATGCAGCCTGATGGGGGGCAGGAGTCTCATTCCCACCCCTGCCCCCCAGCTGGTCCTCTTTGATCCAGACAACCAGTCCTGACTTACAGCCTCTTGGACCAATCTTCCTGGCCCAGCCTTTTTCCAACCTTGGTACTCTAATCTTCTTTAAAGGCCCTACATGTCCTTTCCAAGTACTAAGCCAAGTCTGGAGAGAACCAAGAATATTACTTTACTTTAACATTGACAGTGACACTGTGTAACAGCACGGGGAAGAGGTAGAGGAGAGAGATGGTTGGGCTTCCTGTTCCCTAACCAGCCTGGATTTTAACAGCAGAGCCCCAGTGGTCTAGAAGCATCCATCACCCAGCCAGCAGTGGAGGGGGAGGGGCGGGGCTGGGAGAGGCCTGGCCATGGGGTGGGGGCTGTAGGGCCAGGGGTGGCCCTAGCGCAGGTCTTCGGCAGTGAACATGCCCTTGGCCCTGCGCAGGATGGAGTCCTTTGCGGCGTCGTAGGGGTGCTCCTTGGATGGGATCTCCAGGACCGCGGGAATGGAGCGCTGGTGGGCATCAAGGGCATGCCGAACCATCTCTGCAATGTACTGGTTGATGAGGATGATGCCGATGTCATCCCGGTTTAGAAACTGCCTGTGGGGGGGAGACGGGAAAGGAGCTGAGGGCAGCCCAGGGAGAGGCTGTCTACTGCGCCCACGCAGCTCTCTCCAGGGGCTGGCACTGGACCGTGGCGGGGAATGAGAGGGACCTGGGGCACAGAGGACAAGGGGAAAGGCTGCTACACTGAACTCGCTCGGTCCTGTTTTTTGCCGAGTGAAGCAATTTCACTCAAGAGCTCAGGGCCACCAGTAGTACTAGCACTCTGGGAGGCTGAGGCAGAAAAACTGAAAGTTTTGAGCCCGGCCTAGACAATTGAGCAGCTTTGTAAGACCCTATCCCCTGCTCCAAAACAACAACAAAAGGCTAGTTGAGGATGTAGCTGAGTGCAAAGGCCTTGGGCACAATCCCCAGTACAAACAGGCACACACAGCTGAGGGCCACATTGGTCAAAGCTGGCTTCTACCTCCTGTGTGAAGGAACTGGTAATGAAGATTAGAGTGCTGTGTGTTCTATGTGCTGCCTTTATGTAGGAAAAAGAAAAGACAGGAATGAATGTGTGTCCTTTTGCATCTGCATAAAGACTGCAGAAAGGTATGAAGGAATTGAATGGTTATCCTTATGGGTGGAGGAGAGGGTGAAGAGGTGTGACGGCTGGGGTGGGAGTTACATTCCTTAACATGTACTTGTTTTCTTTCTTTTTGAGACAGGGTCTCGCTGTAGTTTAGTTTAGTTTTTTTGTTTTGTTTTTTTTTTTTTTTGGTTTTT
>NW_004955479.1:9604375-9666219 GCF_000276665.1 Chinchilla lanigera | reverse complement strand
ATATATATATACATTTGTGTGTGTATATATATACACATTATATATATACATTTTTATTTTGAGACAAGGTCTTGCTACATAGTTCAGGCTGGCCTTGAACTCACTGTGTAGCCCAAACTGCCTTCAAACTTGGGGCAATCCTCTTGCCTCAGCCTCCCAAGTTTTGGGATTACAGACAGATACCAACACACCTGGCTAGAATTTTTTTTTTTTTCTTTTTTTGCCTTTTGGTCTCTTTGAGGCAGGTCTCACTATGCAGTTCAGGCTGGCATTGAATTCACAGTGATCCTCTTGCCTCAGCTTTCCGAGTGTTGGGATTACAGGTGTGTGCCACCACGCCCAGCTGGCTAGAAGGGATTACAGGTGTGTGCCACCACACCCAGCTGGCTAGAAAATTCTTGGGGTAAAATTTCTCCTCTTTTCATGACGACTTGGGCCACTTTACTAACTGCTTGGAGATCAGGAGCTAGCAGCCTTCCAGGTCAAGGTCTATCAGACCCCTGGCAGCATGATCCAGTTTCAGCCAGCAGCTCTGGGCTGAGCTGTTTAGGGGAAACAGGTGAGTGGGGTATTTTGAGACTTGGTACAGGAGCTCTAGAGAAAGAGTGAGGGAAAGAATAGGAGTCTGCCATCAATTCTAATCACCAAGAGATCTGGATTAAAGGGCACACTTGCACCCACACTTCGAAGCTACTATCCTTGATTCAGGCCAGGAAGTAGTACCAGGTTTTAGTAGAATGCCAGACAGTTTGGATATTCTGCCCATTGTGCTTAAGACAAAGGAAAATTCCAAGGCAGACAGGACAACTGCACAAGCCCTGTATAGTTTAGGAGAGGCAGAAAAGCATTTGGCTCTCAGGTCAAATCCCAGCTATGACTCTTCCCACTGGTGTGCCTTTGGACATGTGTCTTAACCTCTCTGAGCTTTAGTTTTCTCACTTGTGAGAATAACCACCTCACAGGACGACTGTAAACCTCTAAAGAAGATGAGCGTACAACATGGCCCAAGCCCAATGCCTAGGTCCCCAGTGAGTGTGTTTCCTTTAGGGGACAATTCGCACAAGAGCCGAGCACTTGCAAGGGCCGGGGACTGGAAGAGCCGCTGAGGCTGGCCGTCTGCACAGGCCGGGCGCCCCAGACGCCCAGCTGTGGCAGGGACCGGTAGCAAGTTCTGTTCCCCTTTCCTGACTCACGGTCATGTGAGGGGGAGCTGGCGGACTTGTCACAGCCCCGAGACCACCGAGCCCCAAAAGAGAACTTGGGAGCGCGGAGGCTTCTGTTCAGAAGGGCGGACAGAGTTCCAGAGTCGCCTCCCATCCCCATAGGGGTCCGACTCCTCCGACCCAGGGTCGCCTCCGCCCTCCCCCACGCACCCCTAGGCAGCAGCCCCTTCAGGCCTCGCAGGCTACCGTACCGGAAGGTGTCTTCGATCTCATTGATGGTTGTATCCTTCTCTACCACCAGGAAATTAGGGTGGCGATTCTTGTTAAGCTCCCCTATGCCGCCCAGGAGAAAACCAGTGACTGTGTCTTCATCTCCGATCACTGCGATTAGCTTCCCCCTCCCCGCCATCCCCGCAGCTGGCAGCGACAGCTTCTACACCAGAAGTCGCCAAAGCCCCGCCCCCCGCAGTGCAAGACCAAACCGGCCCAGCCCCTCCCTTCAGACATGCGCAGTTCCACCGCTGCCGCTTCGGTACATGCGCATTAGTAGCAACGCCGCCTTTTACCGAATACGCCTGCGCTGTACAGACAGCCCTGAACCAGGGGACTACGATTCCCAGGGCGCTGCGCGGCACACGGCATCTCTCTGGCTTTTGTTTACTTTCAGTCCGGGTTGGCTCACTCGCTCCATCGCGGATTTGAGTTGAGCGCTGTTAGATGCTGAGACCCCCAAGGAAGGTCGGAGTCTGGCCGTGTACGCCTTACATGAGGACGACACAGTTAACAATTAATACATTTTTGTTAATTACTAAGGGAAGAAACAAGTTACTGATAATACTGTCTCGCGAAGTAGAATCAAGGGAACAGGCTAGTACAAAGCACCGTGTTAGTTGCTAAAATGTGAGACGTACGGGGAAGCACACATGCCTAGTAACTCCCCAGGAGAGGGAGTGCACGAAGAACACTTCCCCGAAGAGCTGGCCACCTGAGCTGAGACTTGAAGGACCAGCAAATTGAAAGGTATAGAAATGAGGGCAAGAGGGTGTTCTAGGCAAGAGGAACGGCATTGCAAAGGCTTGGCAGCTAGAGAGTCTTAAGAGAAAGCCAATCTGGGCGTTTTCCTGAAAACAAAAGAATTTTAAGTGAACGGCTGATATGGCCAGATTAATGCTTTAGAGCTATCACTGAACTGTGCTGTGGACAGAGGCAAGACTGGGGGAGGGAGCCAAAGTGGGCAGTCCCTGTAATGAGAATGTGGAGAAATAGATAAAGTTAAAGGATAGTTAGAGCAGGAGTGGGCGAAACTGCTTTATGGATTGTGTTTGGGGGTTGAGATAGAGTAACTCAGGTGACTTCCAGGCATCTGACCCGTGCAGCTAAACGGACAGGAGCAGCATCCCTGATGGAGTAGAGTTTGTGAGATGACCAGGTTGTAAGAGAAAGGCCACGCTTTTTCCTCCCTTTCAAGAAATGGGGACCCCTGGTATTGGTATATGGTTTGTGATTTTGGAGCACTTGGGATACCTGTATGGTCTGGTTTAGTAGCTGTGTGTACAATAGGCCTGGGCTTTGGGGGCACCTGGCTCTGACTCTCAGCCCTGCTACTTTGAGGTTTGATTTTGGGCTCACTGAGATTCTGGGTCTTGGTCTCTTTGGATAACAGTAGCCCACTTCCCAGGGCTGAGCACCCAGTGCCCACCGCGACAGTGAGAGCAGCTCTGTTGATCTATAGACACATCAACCCACAGGGGGAGGACAGCAAGTCACCTGGGAGAACCTCACTGCAGGGGCAGGGGATGAGGGGCAGAGAGTGAGATGGCTGTGAGGGTGTAGTAGAAGTACCTGGTCTGGCACCTGGCACAGAGCTCGCCTTCAGTGGCCGCAAGAGAACAAATCTGCCTTTAATGGGATAATAGGAGCTGGGATACCATCACATTCATCATGACTTCTTTATTCAGCTGTCATTTATCAAATGTGACCCCAGTTAGGAGCTGAAGATGTAAGATTAATGAAACCTGATTTCTACGCTTAGAGGCTGCCTGCAGGACTAGGGGGAAGGTAAAAAAATAGCAGAGGGTGAGGAATGGACACAGAGTAAAAAGAAGCTCTGAAAATATCCTGAGGGGCACATTCAGGGTGAGGAAGGGGCAAGTACCTCCTCTCAGGAGGGAAAGGGAAAAAAGAAAGGAAGGGAAAAATGCAGGAAGGGAAAAAAGAAACTTAAGAGAGGAGTGAGGCGCAGACAGACCACAGAGAGAAGAGGAGGGTGGTTAGGAGCTGGAGCCAAGGGTTTGGGGTTCTTTTCTGGCAGTCCCACTACTAAGGGCCTGAGGGCTGGTCTCTTGTTGCAGGATCCATTGAAAGAAACACGTCTGCCTTGCTCTACCACTGAGTTGTTCATTCACATGTTCATTCAGACCGTTATTGGCTCTCTCATGCCCAGGGAGGTCAGGCTGACACACAAGGCGGAAGTGGATACCTGGGCCTGGATCAGGGTAGTAAATGTAGCCAGAGACATGTCTAATGGCAGAGTCCAGCAGAGTTTCCTGTGGACTAGGAAGCCAAGGGTGGAGAGGCAACAGTGTTTCCAACTAGAGGCCCAAACTGCAACACAGGTGCCTGGGAAAGTAGAGGCCGGGAAGGTTGTTAGAGGAGGGTGCATTGGGGATCGAGCATGTTGTTCCACTCGAGTGGTAGGGGCATTTCAGAGGCCTGGGGCATTTCAGAAGCCTCCTTAGAAAGAGTAGATTACTTAGCCTGGAGCAGGAGGGAGCCACAAAGGAAGGTAAACCGAAAGAGGGCATACTGCCTCTGCAGGGACTTCCTCGAGCTACAGCATGGACTGTGGAATGGAGGAAGTTGGCCAGGACCTGGAGAATGGTTCAGCAGGTGCAGGAGCGCAGGGGGAGCGCTGAGTGAGATCACCGCTGGAGGTGGGCAGCAGCAGGTTTGACCCAGGACCAGGAATGAAGGTCCTGCTTGCCTGTTGTGTGAAGACCATGCCTATTTGAGTCCGTGCTGTCTTAGATTCATTCGAAGAGCATTCCTTAGGTCAGGCTGAACTGAAACTGGCCGTCTGGAAATCCTGAGGCAGGCAGCCTTTGCGACATAGTGTCCACTCCCCTCTACCATCTCCCACCTAGCTGAGGACCACGACCCCCTCCCAGTCTCTCAAGCTTTCTGCCAACATCCCAGCCCTCAGGTCTGCCCTAGGCCCTTCCCCTTGGCCTGGGCCAGTCCTCCAGGGAACGGCCATCCCGTCCCTGCCTCCCCAGGGCGGACTTGGAGCCAGCCAGTCACCCAGAGCACACCCACAAGGAACAGCCAAGCCTCTGCGACAGCCGCACTTTATTTGGAGTTTTCCACCTAAGCAGCTCCCAGCTGAGCTGCATGACTTGTGCAAAAGACCCCCCAGAAAGCTGGGCCTCGCAGTGTGTAAAAAAGGCCCCCCATGGGGCAGAGCTGTGCAACCGTAAAAAAGAAAGAGAGAGAGAGAGAAAGAGAGAGGGAGGGAGAGAGAGAGAGATGAGGAGAGAGAGATCAGTCCCCCAGGAAGCCTGGTTTGGGTGGGGTACATAGAGCTGGGGCAGTCCGCATGCTGCTTGTTCCAGGTCTGTTTTCTTCTCTGATTATGCTTTCTTTTCCAAGTCTGTAACACTCCGGGGCGGTGGCCACCACCAGAGAGGCCAGATGTGGTCCTCGGGCAGGGCGGCCCGGCTGCAGCGTGGTTTGGGGGTAACCTCTTTCACACACAGACGCCCCCGCACCATGCTCCCCCACTGGCCACGGCTCCAGCAGGAAACTCAGGGCTCCCCCAGCCCCTGTGCTGCCCTGTGTCACAGCCGCTGCCTCTGAGCCTGGCCCCATCTCCCCTCCCGGCACATTCAAGGGAAGACACTGGCCCGAGACAGATAAAGCCTCTACTCCTTGAGCGCAGGGAGGCTGTGCCATTCAAGTCACACCCAAGGCAGGTGTCTGTAGTGCTGGCTCTGTGCAAGTGTATCTGGGTGTGGCACACTGGTGTGTGGATGGGTGTGAGTGCTTGGCCGGAGGTGGGGGCTGAGGCTGGGGGAGGCGCTTCTGGGATTCAAGGCACATTGACTTTGAAGGGGCTTCCAGGGACACTCTCATCACCCCACTTGACAATGAGGATATAGTCCCCTTTCTCCTTGACAGTGTAGGTGACATTGTACACCCGGTTCCCTATGTGCTTCACGTACACCTCCTCACAGGGGGTCTTGGGCCCGTGCACACCCACCATCATCATGTTGGTGCCTGGGGAGGAGACAGAGGGACGGGCTCACACCAGGGCCCCAAAGGCCCGCAGCCCCCACCCTGCTCCCGCCCCCACCCTGTCCCCTCAAGCGTGCCTGCTTTGCTGCAGTCCACTGTGAAGGAGTTCTTCTGACCCACAAAGGCCTGGGACAGCCCGGGGCCCCGCGTCACCACCTTGCTGGCATCCGAGGAGAATTTGGGGATGGAACTATAGCTGGAGCCGCGGCTGGAGGATGACTTGGTCACAGTCTCCACCAGAACAGTGGACGTTTCGTGAAGGCTGTGGCCTCCAGACAGCCGGGGACCTGAGGGGCAGAAGGGGTGGCCATGGACCCAGCTGGAGGGGAGCCTGTGCTTCCCTAGGTCAGCCCTGGGCCAGCACTGACAGCTCTGTGACACTCAGGGACCCAGACCATTGCTTGCTCTGCGTTGCCCAATGTCCTGTTCTCAGCTGTGACGTCCAAGCAGCAGAGCCCCGTTTCAAACAAGTGTCCGGACTACCAGCTCCAGTTCCTGCTTATCCCTATATTGGCCTCTGAGACTCTGTCCCTCATCCTTCTAGGCTCAGCTAGAAGCTAACTCAAGCGAACTCACACGGTAAGAGCCTTGCGTTAAAGAGGAACACACCGCATGGCTAACAAAGTCCTGCAAACAGCTTTAAAAAGGGAAGCTTGACAAATATTTTTCTTCTTCAAAGCAAGAAACGAGGGAAGCCTGGAAGAAGAACATTAAGCTAGTGATCGGGATGCCGCTGCAGGTGGACCAAAGTAAGAGGAAGACTTGGAGTTTTTGTATTTTGGGACTGGGAATCGAATTCAGGACCTTGTGCTTGCCAGGCAAGCGGAGTTGGAGCTTTTTAAATGACTATGCCGGACTCCACATAATGGAGTGATACAGAAAGCCAGGCCTACCCCCACCTCCTTCCTGGTAACTTGGCCATGATGTTGGGGGAAGACAATGGCCAGATAAAAACAGCCACTAGCGCTGTCCATGCTGGGCTGGGCTATAGACCTCCCCTACCTGGGGCACTCACCTGTGACCTTGGCTTTAAAGGGGCTGCCCACGATGTGCTGGGGGCCACCATACTTGATGGCGATGAGGTAGTTGCCAGGGGCCATGGGAGTGTAAGTGACCACATGGCCCTCAGGACACTCCCGACAGTCCAGCTGCACCTTGGAGGGACCATCGATGGTGACAGACAAGGCCCCTGAGCCTGCATTCAGGGTGTTCACGATGAACTCTGATGACACACCTGGGGGACAGAGGGGGCCAGGCTGTAGCAGGAAGAGATGCAGCCTGGAGTGACGCTGGGCCCCAGACCTTGGGCTGCTGGGAGGACTCGGAGCTCAGCGAGCATTATTCCTGCCTCTTAGGGCAAGGAGCACTCAGGCATCCCAGAGCCCACCCCTGTGCTCCAGCTCAGGCACTCACCAGTGGTGCCTCCCTCAAGCCCAGGACCATAGGCTGACACCAAGCCTGGGTCCCCAGCTTGGCTCTGCTCTCCTACACGGATCTTGAAGGGGCTTCCAGGGATGTGGGCACCGTTGAACTTGACATCGATGGAGTGGACGCCATTCTCATGGGGGATGAAGCGGATGGTATGCTTGTCTGAGGGCAAAGCATTGATGGTAAACATCCCTCCTTCCTAGGAGGTCCTGTCGGGCAGGGGTGGCAGGGGCAGGGCCAGCTCACCATTGTCCAGCTCGGAGACGTAGCACTCCTCCACCGCCCCCGATGGCGTGTGGACCCTTGCATCGATCACGCCCCGTGCTCCATTCAGCTGCACTGCGAAGGATGCTGGCTGGTTCACCTTGAGCCCCGTCTCCTGCAAAGGCCACAGAAGATGCTCAGACTCCTGGAGCAGCTTCCCTGCCGCCCAGCCTGCTCTCCCCATGAGCCCAGTGGAGGGACCAGCCTTCCCAGTCCCAGTCAGGCCCTGCCAGCCAGCCCAGCTTGCAGGGAGGGACAGAGGAGGCTGGGGCTCGTCTGACGTCTGCATCCACTTGCCAAGGGTGGGGCGGGCACCACCTGAGCCAGGCTGGGTACTACAGGGACGTTGTGTTCCTGTCCTGGCTGAGGAAGCAGAGGCCCGACACTGGGCGACACTGGCCTAGTGGAAGAGAGGCAAGGACCTGACAGTGCTGTGTGGGGTGCGGGTGCCCCAGAGCTCAGATGTGGACAGCTGTGTCTGGCCTGGCCTGGGTGCGCTTCTGGGGAAAGATGGGCAAAGGAGAAAACCGGAGGGAGCACAGGGCGGGCTCTGGGGAAGTGGCTGAGCCCAAGCTGGGGTGGAGACTGGCTCTACGGTGGGGACGGATGTAGGCGGGCTCAGTGGGGGCTGATGGGACTATCCTGAGGGGCAGCTGGAGGGGGATGCATGTGGGGTACACCTCCCTACTCCTTAGCAAGCACCTGTCCGTGTGCCCCCTACATGTAACAGTGTGATTGCTGAGGACCTGCGTGGCACATACTCTTGATAGAAGGAAAGGAAGATGTGCTCACTCTAGAAATCCTGACAGGAGAAAGCAGAGCTCCCCCCGCTGCACCAGGTGAGGTAATCTGGTCCTGAGGCTTCTTGCATATGTGTAGGAGCTAGCAGGGCCTTTCTGCAAACTGAGTGACTCTTATCTAATGTTGATTTTATATTATTCTCATAAAGTTTTTAGTACTTTGGGAAGGAAGTGGAACAAACTCAGGACAAGAAATGACAGGAGGCAGTAAGGACAGGAAGAAACAAGGCATAGAGTGACAGAGTGGGGGCAAGTAGGTGGGGACCCAGACTCTCTTCCCCAAGTGCCCCACCTCTGGGGACCATCTGCCCCTTCCAAGGTCACTGCTAAACTCCTGGCCATACGAGCCTGCTACCCTCGACTCCTGTCTTCCAGTTAGCAGAGAGGCCAACCTCAGCACACACCTGGAGGCTGGTGACTGTGAGACGCCGTGCGTCGTCAGACAGGGAGGCCACCGGCACCACGAAGGGGCTGTCTGGGATGTGCTCATCGTTGAACTTGATGGAGACCTCATAGTCACCTGGGAAGGGCAGCCAGTCAGCAAGGCCCTAGCTGGGAGAAGTGGGGCTGATACCCACATTCCCAGCCTCATCCCAGGACAAATTCCTCAGAGCAGGGCTCAGCTCTGAGGAGAGACCAGCATCCCAGGGGTGGGTGGAGGGAGATGAGAGGAAAAGAGCGGAGCCCGTGAGGGGAGTCATGCAGCCCCAGGCATCTTCAGCCTGGTCAGTTGGCCGAACATGGTCTGGAAGGTCAGGCTGGCGCAGCACCACTGGATACTTACCTGGCTCCTGGACAACATAGGAGACACCACAGGAGCCATCTTTGCGGTCCTCGAATGCAATCTCCGCCTTGCTGGGGCCCTCCACGGCAATGGACAGGCCCCCAGCACCAGCTTCTCGGGTCCAGATGCTAAACTCCGCTGGATTTAGGGAAGCGGGCCAGGGGTGGCACTTGAGTACCGCTGCCCCTCATGCCGGCTGCCCTGGCCCCAAACTCCCTCCTGGGCCCTTGCCCCTTACCTGGCACGCCGGCCACGCCTCGCTCCAGCCCTGTGCCTCCAGCGCGCACCTTATGGGCACCTCCTTCACCCAGCGGCCCCACAGTGAACTGGAAGGGGCTACCAGGCACGTGCTGGCCACGGTACTTGACAGTGACCGTGTGGGGCCCCATCTCCTGGGGCACGAAGCGCACGCTGTAGGCACTGTCCTCCCCCTCGACGATCTCTGCGGCTTCTGTCTTGCCGGACGGACTGGTCACCTGTGCGGTCATGTCCTGAGAGCTGGCCTCCCCTGTAGGGTTGGGAAGTGTCAGGGCCAGCAAAGGCTGCTTCTGCCCCGATCCCCCGTGAAACCCCATCCTCTGCTCAGACCAGCCCAGGCTGTGTGGGCCAAGTCTCACCCTCTCAGCCTCCCACAAGGACCCCCGCCCAGCCCTCTGCTCTCTACTCACCTTCCTGCTGCCGGGTGATGCTGCCGAAGGAGCCCAGGCGTTCCCGGCCCAGGAAGTCCCCAAAAACAGCAGGGAAGGGGTCCCCGCCGACCTGGGTGGACTCCTCCACTCGCACCTCACGCTTGGTCTCCCCGCCCCGCGTCTTGCTGATCTCCGTCCGCTCTGTGCGGGTGTATGTGTGGCTGCTGCGTGTGAAGGTGCGTGTCAGGCGCTCCTGGGCAGATACCATCTGGAACCAGTTCCCTGTGGGATACAGGAGGTGAGGTGAGCAGTGAGCAAGGGACAGGGAGGCCAAGGCAGGGTCTGGCCTCTCCCCCGCCCTCCACCCCAGCTCCTCCCTGCTCTACCTGGGATCTTGAGGTTGAGGTCACAGGTGCTGCCGATGGTGGCGATGGAAGGCGCCTGTCTACGCCGGGTGATGCTTTCCTTCATGCGGCCCTCGCCGGTCACCTTCACAGTGAAGGGGCTTCCTGTGGGGTGGAAGGGTGGGTCAGGTGCAAAACTGCCTGTCTCCCAGTCCCTGGTCTACCCCACCCGGCCCGTGCCCAGCGCCTACCAGGCACATGCTTGTCAGCGAACTTTATGTTGATGATGTAGGTGCCGGGCTCGGTGGGGCAGTAGGTGACTTTGCATGTGCCGTCCTCCATGTCCTCGCAGTTGATGTCCACCTTGCTGGGGCCTTCAATGCTCAGCCCCAGGCCCCCATAACCTGGGAAGTGGGAGGGACATGTCTTCCTCAGCCCTGTGCCACCCACGCAAGGGTCTCCCTGCCTCAAACTGCAGGCCCTGCCCAGAATGGGCACCCAATGCATGTAGTGACCACTAAGCAAAATGGTGCAGAGGTAGGCAGAGGGCTGAGTGGGACCCTATCCCCAAGGGCAGTGGGCCTTCTCTTAGCAGTGAGAGATTCCACGGGACGTTCACTTCCCTGAACGGACCCAGGCTGTAAGCCCGAGAGAGATGGGCCAGGAAGTCCAGGCAAGAGTATGGCCAAGTGGGTGTGGGGCGGGAAAGAAAGACAAGCACCCACCAGAGGGGCCAGTGGGAATGGCGCTCTCAGGGCAAAAAGTACCTGCATTACGTGTGTCCACGATGAACTCTGCCACCTGGAAAGTGTGCCCCTCCGACAGGCCCTTGCCCCAGACTCGGACCTTGCTGGCATCCCCAATCTCAGACGGTCCCACCAGGATCTTGAAGGGGCTGTTGGTAACGTGCTTGCCGCCCTTGCGCACACTCACCACATGCTCGCCGACCTCCTTGGGGGTGAAGGAGATCCCTGGGGAGAGGGGATATCAAGCAGAGCAAGCAGAGAGGGCCCCTCATCCCCCGAGATGCTCCTGGAGACCCAAGCTCACCGATGTGCCGGTTGGGCAGGCGCTTCAGCAGGCAGGGCTCCTCGTTGCCCGAGGGTGCTCGGATGCTGGCAGTGAGCAGGCTCAGGTCACTTTCTGTGATCTTCAGTGACACGTCCGTGGAAGTGCCCACGTTCAGCTGTGAGGTCCTCATCGAGTCATCGCCTGGGGAGTAGTGGGGTGCTGAGCTGCTGTGACTCCAGGCAGGCTCTGCACACATGGGGCTCAGGACCCCAAGGGCAGACCCTGCTGGACTCAGCAGAGCCCCGCGCTGCTGCCAGGCATAGAAGCTCAGGTCTGCAAGAGCTGGGTGTGTATCACATTCGCTGGCAGCCACCGCAGAAGGCCCAGCACCCCAATTCCTTCCTGGCTGCCTCAGTCCTGTGAGGGTCAAACCCCTAAATGGACTATTAGGTACCTAATCCTGAGTCTGTGATACTGTGGAAATGAGACACGGGGCAGACCGCCAGCCCCCTTCCTTGCTGTGTGGCTCTGGTGGAAGCGCTTAGCCTCTCTGGGATGGGTTTTCTCATTCAGCCAGAAGATGGCCAACACCTGGGCTTCTCAAGAGTAACATCACAATGAAGTGAGATTCCGCCTAAGCCTGGGAGCGGCTGGATGGCCTCCCCTGCTGTGGAGGAGTGTTCTTCGTGTTTATCCAAAAACTCCTCCTCCACCTTCAGGGGTCTTCTGCACAAACGCCCTGAGTAAACTGCACACCCGTTGTGTTTTCTGTGAACGTGCGTCTGTGTGTTCGTGCTGTAGGCTGTATGTGTCCAGATGTCACCCACCTGTGATCTTGGCTGTGAAGGGGCTCCCTGGGATGTGCTTGTCATCAAAGCGCACGATGATGCTGTAGTCTCCAGGTGCTGTGGGCAGGTAGGACACCGTGCAGGTGCCATCCTTATTGTCCTTGCAGGTGATCTCTGCCTTGGATGGGCCCTCCACAGCCAGGGACAGGCCCCCTATAGGTGGAGATGGGGCTGAGGTCCGAGGTCCTGCTCTTGCCTATGTATCCGGCTTGTCTTTCCACCCCTCCTCGCCCCGTCCCTGCCTCTCTCCTCACCTTCCCCGGCATCCTTGGTGACGATGGTGAAGGTGGCTGGCTTGTTGACCATACCATGGCTCAGGCCTGGCCCATAGGCACTGACGTGGCGGCTGTTGATGGCGTCCACGTAGAACTGCAGGGGGCTTCCTGGGGGGACAGGGAGGGGGCTGGGTCAGCACAGGGACAGGGGTTTTCTGTGCCTATCTTGGACCCCACACCTTCCAGCAGCCTCCCTGCTGAGCCCTGCATCTCTGCCATGGGGACTTGGCTCGTGGAAACCTGCCGCCCACCAGAACATGAGAGTCCCCGGAGTCCCCATGGTGTCTGCACACAGTGGCACGCGACTGCTCAAGGAGGGCGGGCAGGGCTGGCTCTGGGCCCCGCAACCCACTCACCGGGGATGTGGTTGCCGTCATATTTGATCCCCATCTGGTGCAGGCCCTTCTCGGTGGGCGCATACCTCACCGTGATGGTGCCGTCCTTGTTGTCGGTGATGTTGGGCCGAGCGGTCTTCCCAGAGGGCATCCTCACCTCCCCTGCAGGGCACAGTTACATGGGGACCCTGGTTTCTCCCGCCAGAAGCCCCTGCTGCCCCAGACTCTGCTCCTGTGTGGCTCTGCTTTCACCCCGAAGGCCACGTACTGGGGCACAGGTTGGAGCAGCAGGGTGAACCTGAACCCTGAACTGGGAGACAGGTGGCTTACGCCTGAGTTTTCGCTCTGCCCAACTTGGTTTGTGACCTGGAGTAGCCTGTTCCCCCTCTCTGGCCCCAGTTTTCAACTCTAGGAGGCTCGGTCTCACGCCAGGTTCTCCAGGCCATACCTGTGAGCTCCCCTTTCTGCACAGTGAAGGGAATGACCAGGTTGAAGGGCCTCAGCATGGACTCCAATGGCTCCACGGGCACCACGGGCTCCTCTGTGGCCTGTGGCAGGTGAGAGGAAATGGTCATTGGCTGCGGAGGGCCTTGGAGTGCGGCCTGCCTCATGACCGAAGTTGGACAGAGCAAGGAGAGAACAAGATGGTCAGTGGTGAGACCCGAGGGGCCAAGAGGTGTGGAAGTTGCAAGAAATGGGGTGCTGAGCCTGCTTGGAGCTCCCTCTGCCCAGCCTGTTGCCCGCCTGCTCTCCAAGAGGCCCCCAAACCATGCCCCAGCATTGGCGGCAGAAGAACAGAAGGAAGAAATGGAGGAAGGCCAGGAGGAAGGAGGACGAGGTCCACCGTGGCAGGCACAGTACCCAGTGTGTGGGGCAGGTGCCGGGCCGGGGAGGGGCGTAGGGCTGGCGCAGTGGTAGCACTTCAGAGGGCTCCTCCACGTGGGGCAGGGGGTCACACGCCTGGGGAGGCAAGGCATGGGGGCACAGGGTGTGACTCAGAGAATGGCCGGGGGAACCAGACCTGGGTGGGTGTCTCAGGTGCTCCACCCTGGTGCTCCTGCAGGGCTGCCTTTGTGGAGACAGATCTGAGGGCAGCAACCCAGGGCAGAGGGGAACGCTGCATTTCTAGAGTTCTGACCCCACCTCAGCCCAAAACAGAGCTGTGCTCACCTCCTACTTTGGGAGGCTTCCGGACCCCAAGGGTCCCAGAGGTGAGGACAGATTCTGGGATCTCTTGCTGCTGCTAAGAATGTGGGTCCCCTCCCACTCCCCACCAGCCACTGTCTGTCCCTGGCAGGGCTGCGAGCTTACCAGAACATGGAAGGGGCTGTTGGGGATGTGCTCGCCCCCAAAGCGGATGGTGATGACGTACTTGCCCGGTTCGGGCGCGGTGTAGTAGATGTCAAAGGTACCATCGTGGTTCTCAACCACATCCACGTCAAGCTCTGCCCCATCTGGCGTGGACACCGTGCAGGTCACCTTCCCCTTGCCAGCTGCCTTGGCATCCACTGTGATCACAGTCTCCTCTCCGATCTGGATTCGGGGACCCAGGCAGGCACCTGCCACATGGAAAAGCCAGGTCAAGGGCTGTGGGAGCTGTGCCCAGTCCTCGCCCTGAGTTCCCAGCTGCCCCCCAAGGGCCCAGCCCACAGCAAAAGAGAAGAGGAAGACACTTACCCAGGCCATGGCCTCCAATGGACACTGGAAAAAGAGAAGAGTGTTAGGCCCTGCAGCATTCAGGGTGGGTCTGGAGTGGAAGGGGCTGGAAGAGGACAGGCTCTCTGGCCAGCCACCCCTGAGGACTGCGCAGGGGATAAGGACATGCTCTGAGGGGTTGAAGGGCCCACCTGTGACAAGGCACTTGCTGGCATCCCCCGTGGGCAGGGCATGGATGCGGAAAGGTGAGTAAGGGATCTCGTCGCCGCCATACTTGATGGTGATGGTGTATCGGCCGCTCATGTCTGGTAGGTAGGACACAGTGTACGTGCCATCCCCGTTGTCTCGGATATTGGCCTTCTTGGGCTTACCCTCGGGGTCCTGGGGGAACAGAAAGGTCAGGGCCTGCTTGTGCCCACAGCCTTACTGGGAAATAGGTATGTAGGACTCACCAGGATCTGGACGGTGAGCAGCCCCTCCCCAGCATCCCGAGCATCGATGGTGAACTCCACTGGCAGGCTGGCAGGGATGCCAGAGGCATTGAGGCCGGGGCCGCTGGCCCTCACCTTGCTGGCATCGTGGGCTGGAAGCACCTTGATCTTGAAAGGGCTTGAGCGACAGGAAGGACGGACAGTTGGCTGAGGGCTGGGGGCATGGGGTCCCATCTCATCTTGGCCTTGGGTCCCCCCACATATACACACAGGCAGGAGAGATGTCTTTGTGGGGAAGAGGGCCCATTTCCAGGAGCCAGGTCACTCCCTGAGTACCAGGGCAGGTCACCCAGGGACTCCTTTGACATAGCCTGAGCATTCCTTCACCACTCCCTGGAAAAGGCTAGGGTAACTTTAAAAACAAGGGCCTTCCTCATAGCCAGGCGTGGTGGCGCATGCCTGTAATCCCAGCACTCAGGAGGCTGAGACAAGAGGATCGTTGAGGGTTTAAGACCAGCCTGGGTTACAAAGTGAGCTCAAGGCCAGCCTGAACTGCATAGCAAGACCCTGTCTCAAAAAGACAAAAAAGAAGGACTGGGGATATAGCTCAGTGGCATAAGCGCCTACCTGGCAAGCACAAGGTCGTGAGTTCGGTCCCCGGTACCGCAAAAAAAAAGACAAGAAAGAAAAAACAAAAAACAAGGGCCTCTCTCATTAGCTGTTTCTGTAAGTGCAAACTTTGGTGTCAAAGTCTACCTCCGGGGCAGAGAGCTCTGGGGAAGAGCAGGATGGAGCAACCAACAGATGAGGCTCAGATGAGAGGGGCTTTCTCCAAGGTCAGCAGTGGCCCCAGGAGAAGCCTCCAGGGCCGAGCTGCTCCTTACCTGCGTGGTACCTCCTGGTCAGCGTACTTGACGGCTACTGTGTAGGGCCCGTCGGTGGCAGGAGTGTAGTGGACAGTGTGGGTGCCATCCCCTTTGTCACGCACCTCTACGGGCTCGGCCACACCTGGGCAAGGGGAGCAGGGTCAGCAGAGCCTCCTGTCTCCTTACCCTCCTCCTTTCCCCAACCCTGACACTCTATACCTGTAGGGCCCAGCACAGCCACCTGCAGGGGGGCCCGGCCGGCTTGACTGCAGTCCACTGTGAAGGTCTGGGGTACCCGGGCCCTGACGCCAGCTCCCAGCCCCGGCCCCGAGCACTTCACCTTCCCAGGGTCCACCACATCCTTCACTGGTACTCGGAATGGACTCCCTGTGAGGAGGAGGAGAACATCAGCCTCTACTCATCTGCCTGGGAGGGTCTCCCTGACGCTGAGGACTCAGGAGGCAGCCTTCCTGCCTTGAGATACCCACAGTGAGGCCAGACCACCATTCAAAAATGCTTAAGAACCTTCTAAGAGAACAGAACTAAGAATAAATGAACTTGGCTATGGACTGAGGCTGGGTGAACTTTCCCATATGGGCTAAGGGTCAGGAAGTATGTCCTCCTAACAATAAAATGTTAAGATGTTTTTCGCAGCCAGTGACAATGACCTGGACCATCTGAGTGGCCAAGCCTCTTGAGTGGACTTGCATGACTGAAGTCCGACACTCTAGGCAAGGGCTGCTGGGAATGAGCGGGAGGGGCTGTCACACCCACAGCACCCCTGCCCCGCCTCCCAGCCAGGCCTCAGCACCCCCAGGCTTCCTTCCTGCCATCTGCACTTCTGCCTCTACCTGCTCCAGGGTGCCCCTCTGCCAATCTCCACACCCAGCTGCCCTCTCCCACCACCCCACCCCTCTGTGCACCTGGGATGGGCCGCCCCCCGAAGGTGATGTTGACGTCATAGTCTCCAGGGGTGAAGGGGATGTACTCCACGGTGCAGCTGCCATCCTTGTTGTCCTTGCAGGACATCTTGGCTTCCGAAGGGCCCTCAATGGCTAGGCCTAGGCCTCCGGTGCCTGCTCCCCTGCAAGATGACACCCCCACCCTTCTGCTAGGACCAGTGAGTGTGGAATGGCGGGGGTTGCAGGAAAAGGGAGGAGAATGAGAGCAGGCAGCTGGGGCCCGGCAGGGGCGGGATGAGCTACGAGGCGACTGGGAGACTACGGGAGGTTTTGCCCCCTAGAGGGTTGAGATGGGGTGGACACAGACAGAAGGACAGATGGGAGAGACAAGATCAAGGCGGCCACAGACTCAGGTCTAGGTTAGGGAAGGGTGAAGATACCTGGTTTCCACAGTGAAGCGGTTGGACTTGTTGACCAGGCCACTCTCTAGGCCTGGCCCAAAGGCCCGGACTCGGGTGGGGTCACAGCCTTCAGTCACGCCCACTCGGAAGGGGCTCTTGGGCACAGCCACCTCATCATACAGCACCTCCACCAAATGCACTCCTGGAAGCCAGCCTCAGAGTCAGTCCGGGAGTGCGGCCCCCACCCCCCACCCTCCCGACCACGCAGGGATCAGCTCCCTGCCAGATGTGCCTCAGTCAGCCCAGCCGCTCACCCTCTTCGTAGGCCGTGTACTGCACTCGGTAGGTGCCGTCCCCATTGTCTGTCACATAGGTGTCAGTCTTAGCGCCGGAGGGGTTGAGCACACGAGCTGTCACGTGGTTGCCACCCATGGCTGTCAAGGATCTTGCGTCCACAGTGAACTCAGTGGTCACTTCCCGCAGGACACCTGGATCCCAGAGAGGCATTCTCAGCACAGGTACTCAGCCCTAATCTCCCAAGTGGAGCCCAGCCACCCCCTCTGTCCCCTTGTTGCCCCAGGATGTTCCCACAGCTGTACATCTTTACTCCCGTCACCATTTGGTGACATTTTCTGCCCATACCAGTTGCTCCACCAGGCTGTGGGTCCTGGAGGGTAAGTCTGGGTCTCACTTGCCTCTGTCTCCCCCCTGCCCAGACCACAGTGCGGCTCCTGCAAATGGCCCCCTTGTGCTACTGTCCCTGGACTCCTATCATCTTCTGTCCCAGAGCTCGCCCTCCTGAGCAGGGTTCTTAGCTTTCCTGGGTCTGAGATCCCTAAGGTAGTAAGTGCAAAGATCACCCCCCAAAAATGCCCAGGGGCAGATGCCGTTTTGTCACAAAAGCAGAGGCCAGTGTCCACGAATGTCCATGCCCTGCTTGTCCCCCTGCACTTTCTTTGGGATGTCCAGGCCCCTGAGGATTCGGACTGCCAGAGCGCTTTCCCTGGAGCCCAGCCCGCAGCTCTGCTTCCATCCCGCCCACTGTCGTCTCCCCTCTCACGTACCATGAGGCTCCACTCCAGGCCCTGAGACCTTGACACCGCTGGTATCAACAGCTGGCTGCACATGGACGCGGGTGGGGAATTTGGGGATAGGGTGGCCGCCATACTTGATGGTGATGGTGTAGGTGCCGGGGAACGCAGGGCTGTAGGTGATGTGGTAGGTGCCATCCGCGTTGTTGTGGATCAGCACCTCGGCCTTGACGCCGGCATCGGACAGGATCTCAATGGTCAGCTCAGCTTCACCCGCCTCCGAGCAGTCCACAGTGAAGGTGGCCGCCTCGCCAACCTTGCCACGCTCCAGGCCTGGCCCGCTGGCCCGCACCTTGCTTGGGTCAAACACGGGCTGGATGGTGGCCTTGAAGGGCGAGCCTGGGATGTGGGCTTCGGCAAACAGAATGTTGATGGTGTACTCGCCGGGCTCCGTGGGCAGGTAGCTGACAGCACATGAGCCATCGCCATTGTCCTGGCACTCGATCTTGGCCTCACAGGGGCCCTCCACAGTCAGCCCCAGGCCACCTGTGCCAGCCCCTTTGGTGTCAATGGAGAACGGTGCAGGGGTGCCTACCAGGCCACCCTTGAGCCCAGGGCCGTAAGCACAGACCTAGGAGGGAGCAGGTGTGTGAGTTCCCCGTATCTGGCCTCTCCCAAGCTAACCTACCTCCATGGTGCCCCCACAAGCTGAGAACCTTCAGCTGAGCAGCTACGGCAGACTGAGTGTAAGTACTTAGAGGATGAAATATCTTGTCCTAGTTAGTGGAGCTGAGATTTAAACCAAAGCTCTTACTCCCTAAGTTGTCTACAAGGCAGGCCCTAGGGTGGAGGATAAACCTGGGCCTGGGCCCTTGGCTATGCCCACTCCTGGTGCGTAAGTCCTGCCCCTGCGCCTGATTGTCCACTTTCCCCACAAGCTCCCAGGTCCTGGCTCCAACCAACCCGTCTCCTCACCTTAGAGGGGTCGGGGGGCAGCACACCTTCCACAGCAAAGGGGCTACCAGGCACTGGGTGGCCATCATAGGTGATGTCCACCTTGTAGGGCCCCTCTTCGGGGGGCATATAACGAACTGCCTGGGCTTCCGCTCCACCCCCAGGCTCCAGTTTGCAGGGGATTGGTCTTCGGGAGGGTGAGGTCATCCGCACATCCAGCTGGCCCTGCCCACCAGCCCCTCGTGTGTTCACAGAGAATGCCTGCTCCTGCCCCACAGCCACCTCTGCATGGAACACAAGGGACACCATGAGCACAGACTCCAGCCCACCTCATCCCAACACCCCTCACTCCCAGGGTGGCTCTTGTCCCACTTACTGCTGTTGAGGCCTTGAACTTTGACTTTGCTGAGGTCCAGTGGGGGTGCCACATTCACTATAAAGGGGCTTTTGGGGACAGGATCCCCGCCGTAGGTCACTGTCACTGCCATGTTGCCCTGTTGGGTGTAATTGAAAGTCAGAACTGGGTAACTTAGCTACAGCCTGGCAGTATCCCCCGGACCTATGTGAACTCAGGCTCAGAGACACAGCAAGAGAGAGGATGCGAGGCGGGAAAGGAGCACGGACTTAGAACAGTTCTGTGAGATTGGAGGAGGGGTTCCAGGTCCCCCGTTACACGCAAGAATGGGACGCACCTGCTGCACAGCCGTGTACTTGACGGTGTAGGAGTAGTCATGGTTGTCTATGATTTCAAAGTCCCGCACAACCTCGCCCTTGGCTGCCCCAGCGAAGTGCACGTCCAGCTTGGCCTTGCCAGCTCCCTTGGTCAGCACCGTGAAGTGAGTGGGCTTCCCGACTTCCACACCTGGGAGGCCACCCAGAGATGGTGGTGAGGCCCAGCCCCAAGCTCAACCTCACACCGGCCCCACTGCCTCCAGACACCTACCTGTACGGTTCAGCCCAGGACCCTCAGCCTTGACCTTGCTGGCGTCGTGGGATGGGTCCACCTTGATGTGGAAGGGGCTGGCGGGGATCTCCTAGATGTGGAAAGGGCCTGGTCACAGCTCTACCTAGATCACCTCTTGTGCCAGGTTGGACGCTGGTCAAAATGGCAGCAGATGAGTATGGACAAGGATGGTCTCTGCACAGCCCTTGTATGTCCTCTTGGCCCAAGTGCCCACACACAGGGAAGGGTCTGCATAACTGTCCCTCCTGCCCCCGAAACCATGCACTGCCAGCTGCCCGCATAGACCTCTAACATGTGGGCCACTGTGACTACCAACAGCAGAAGGTTGAGGTACCTGGTTGGCAAACAGCACCATGATGGTGTAGTGACCAGCGCCTGGGGGTGTGTACTTGACTGTGAAGGTGTCATTGTCATTCTTGATGATGTCAAAGTCAATGTCAGCCTCCGCAGGTCCCACCACACCAGGGGCGCACTTGATGCCAATGCTCACGTCACCTGAGGGGGCAGGAGGAGGCCTGAGCGGGGCCCAAATCCTCCCTCACCTGCCAGTCACAGGATCCTGCTGGAGCCCAAGCCTCCTCCCGCTCTGACCCGACCCTGCGCATGTGCGCACCTTGCCCGGCTTCGCTGCAGTCCACAGTGAAGTAAGTGGGCTCATTGGCCTTGAGGCCTGTCTTCTCCACTCCAGGGCCGTACACCTTTACCCGCTCGGGGTGACTGCCTTCGCCCACGTTCACCTGTGGGCAGGGGTCAGCGCTCAGCTCGGTGCCCCCCCTCAAGTCCCATCCTCCTCCCAGCACCACCTGTCCCAGCCTGATGGATCGGTTTTAGCCTCTTTGAGGGATCTTTGGGATGGGGAGGGGCTGCAGAGGCCCGGGAACACCCATCCCTTCCCTGTTGAATGGAGCCCACCTCCCTCTTGGGGGCCCTGGTAGTGGGCATGGGGCAAGCCTGGAGGACGCACTCTGAAGGGGCTCTTGGGTACGTTGACCCCTCCCCAGGAGACGATGATGGTGTGCTTGATGGGCTTGGTGGGCACGTAGGAGCAGCGGAAGGTGCCGTCACCGTTGGGGATCACCTTGATGTCGATGGGGCAGCCATCTGCGTCCTGTGGGCATCACCCAAGCACGGCTGTTAGTGCCTGTGGCTGCCTGTGAGGACCTCAGCGCACCCTCTGCCAGCAGCAGGCAGCCTCGACACCTCTCCTTTCCTACCCACTGACACACTGGTGCCTCGCCTGCCCCTGACATCAGCCTAGTGCCACGTGCTCTGGTGGCCAGGGCGCCTAGAAACCAGGAGACCTGGCTCAAGGCCACCTGTGTGGCCTGCTTTCCCAATCTAGCTTTCTTCATCTCTGAAATATGTCAGTGAGGGAGCAGCAGGGTGAAATCAGTGCTCCTAAAATTGAGTCATCATCTCCTTGGAGCCTCAAGAAAATGCTCATTAACCTCTAGGGGTCAATGGACACAGCTTTGAGAAAATGAAACCAGTGTCCCAAAATTCGTAGAATCATCCTTCAAATGTAAATTATTAGTAAAAAAAAAAATGAGTTTTGGATAAAATGTGGTTCTAAGATTACCATGAGTAAGAAAACAAGTTGTAAATTTTTCATTCTACTTATGGACCCATGCATGAGACCCAGTCCTACCTATTTCAATGTGGCAACCTTCCTTCTAGAGGCCCTGCCGGGGGTAGTGGGGCCAGCAGAGCCTGGATGGCACCCACCTGGGCATAGAGCTTCAGGTCCCCCTTGCCAGCTGCTCGGGCATCGATGGTGAACTCGGCAGGCTTGTCTACGATGCAGCCAGTGGGCTCCAGGCCAGGCCCAAAGGCCTTCACCTGGACAGAGCAGGAGAAGAGAGCTGGGCTGGGATCTGGCGGAGCCCTGGCTCACTACCTCCCATCCCAGCTGTGTGCAGGAGCTGGGTTCGCACCTTGTCTGGGAAGCAGTCTGGTGGGGCTGGCTGGATGTGGGCAATGAAAGGCGAGTCGCGGATGTCCTCGTCATCACAGATGACGTGCACAGCGTACTCGCCAGGCTCTGTGGGCCAGTACCGCACGTCGCAGGAGCCGTCGCCCTTGTCGTCACACTCGATCTTGGCCTGTGAGGGCCCCTCGATGGAGAAGCCTGGGGGAGAAGCAGAGCGTCAGCGGGTATAAGAGACAGCTTGGATACTTAGGCGGGGTTCCCATCCCTCCCCACAGCAGCTGCCATGTCTCCCTAGCACCCCATCTCCCTGCTCATCCTGACAATCCCCAGTGCTCCCACGCTCTGTCCCCAGCCACTCCGCAGTGTCCCTCCAAGATGTCACACCTCTCCCTAGTATCCCCACCTCTGGCACCCGGCCACTTACCCAGCGTCCCCACTTCTGTCCCAATGGCCTCCACCACAAAGTCAGCTGACTTGCCCACCTGGCCAGTCTCCAAGCCAGGGCCCCAGGCCCGCACCTTCTGTGTCCCTGCCTCTGGGCTCACCTGGACCTCGAAGGGGCTAGGGCAAAGAGTGAGCCCCGTCAGTGCTGGCAAGTGCTCCTCCCTCCTCCCCACTCTCACCCCTGCAGCTTGCCTCCTGTCCTCTCGCCGCGTGACGGCTCAAACGGCTCTTACCTTCGGGGGATGGCATAGCCGCCCCATGTGATGGTCACCACATACTTCCCAGGCACCACGGGGTAGTACTCGCACTCAAAGACATCGTCTCCGGCCTCCCGCACCTTTACCAGCTCCTCTGTGCCCTCTGGGGGTGGGGGCAGAAAATGTCCTGTGGGTCCCAGCTCCTCAAGCCTCCCAAGAGCGGCTTAGGATCCAGGGAGCTCAGGGCAGTGAACTATGGGCAGAGCTGAAACTCAGGGCAGGACCAGGGTCATCCCAGGGAGCCACACAAGACAGAACTAGCTCTAGTTTGCAGACTGGGAAACTGAGGCAGGCCAGAGACCATGTGCCGAGTGTGCCAACACTCCCAGTGTGCTGTGGGGCTGGTTATCATCGCCCTCAGGTTGTCGGAAGAGCTGGCCGGATTTCCTCCTCTTCCCCCGCCCGTCTCTGCACCGGCCCCAGCACTTACTTGGCCCCTTGACTGTGACCTTGAGCTCCCCACTGCCGGCACCCTTGGTGAACACCTTGAAGTCAGCCACCTCTTTCACGCGGACACCTTTGGGCTGCAGGCCTCGCCCAGAGGCACGGCAGGCGTTGGGGTTACAGGCTGAGGAGAGGAAGGAAGGGGAGGTTGGGGGTGCTGAGGAGCTCTGTCCCTGTCACTGCCCACAGTCCTTCTGACCCCCCTCCTACCAACAAGCACAGGCCATGACCCCATGCAACCCTGCCTTGTTCCCCGTTATGTCTCCCACACAACTGGGCTGCTGGCAGCCGTCTGAGCAGAGAGGTGCCCCAGGTCAGGGAGGTTACTATAAACCCTTCCTCCTGGGGTCCTCAGAGCCAGTGCCACTTGGGACCAAAAACATGACAGAGCCTGGGCTGAACTTGGGCCAAGAGAGACAGCGAGGGGCCCTTTATCCACACCAATTCCATTCATCGTGGCCTTCTCAGAGCCACCATCGCAGCCTCAGGAACCAGGTCATGCTGCAAAACACCCGGCAATGCCATGGAACCAGAGCTGTTCCATGTAACACAAAGCCTACCACAGAGCACAGGCAATGCATGGAAACCAGCCTGCGCAGGGCAAGGGCAAGAGTGGGAATCTCCGCCTGCCACAGAACACATAAAATGGCACGGTGCCCCAAGGAGCACCACAAAACAGGCAACAAGATGGAACCCAGGACCTGCCACAGAACACAAGCAGTGGCACAGAACCCAAAGCCTGCCACAGAACGCAGGCAATGGCACGGACCCTAAGCTGACCACAGAAATCATCAGGCAAATGGCAAGGAAACTGGTCTTGCCAAGGAACACAGCCAGTGGCATGGAACCTGGGGCCTGCCAAGGAATGCCACGGAACAATCCACAGCATGTGGGTCATGCCACACAACACAGGTGAGGCCAGTCAGCGATGGCTATGCCAGCCTTGCCTCCACTGGCGAGTACTAACGTGGCGCCACTCTCTTGGCCTGGTGGACGATGGGCACAGAGGGAGCAGGCGGCAGCAGGGGCACTGAGTGTAGGGAGAGAACCGGTGTGGAGCGGTCAGCTGAAGGCCTGGCAGGGAGGTGGGGTCTTACTGGTCACAAGTGTGGCCCCGCCGCTTCCCCTCAGCCTTCCCGCAGTGGCAGCTGTTGTGGTACCCTTCATTGTGGTCGCATGCCCCTCCTCTTACCCATTCCCGCCTCCCAGTGGGCAGATGATAAGGACAAAACCTCCCCAGGGCCTGACCCAGATGCTCCTTCTGCCCATCTCGGCCCTCAGCTAACTGCCCCAACCTGTGGGTTAGGTGCTGCGTTGCCCATCGATCCTCAGACCTGGAATTTGGTGGCAAGGCTTTCTGCATCCTGGCTTTGGTGAGGGTTGTTTGGGGGGTCAGTGTAAAGCCCCTTACCTTCTGCCACGTGCACAGGGAACGGACTGCGAGTGATGGGAGACCCAGCAAAGGCCACGTGCACTGTGTGTGGCCCCTCCAGCACAGGCCTGTACGTGCAGCGGAATGTGCTGTCACCCTTGTCCTCTAGGGCCAACTCCACCGTGTCCTGACGGCCCTGTGGGTCCACAATCACCACAGCAACATCGCCAGTGCCAGCGCCTGCCGTGGGCAAAGGCCATCAGGGACCATTCTGGACACACATAGCTGATCGGGGCTCCCCCACTCTGAGACCAGCCAGCCTCTGCCCAGAACCTCTGCCCAAGCCCCCGTTCACACCCCCACAGCCCACCAGGGACTGCCCACCTGACATGCCCTGGGGCCCACACATACCAGCAGTGTAGATGTCAAAGTAGGTGGGTTTGTTGGCCACATTACCCACAGGTTCCAGGCCGGGGCCACGGGCTGACACTTTGTTGGCGTCCCCGAGGGCCATGCCCACATTCACCTCAAAGGGGCTACGCTCAATGTTCTGGCCAGCAAACAGCACAGTCACCTAGGGGTCAGAGGTCAAAGATTAGCTGCTAGTGGACAGCAGTTCTGAGAGGGGCAGAGGGGCAGAGTAGAGCCAAGGAGGGCAAAAGGTGGGTGGTTGGTGCCCTGGGAGGGGTGAGTGTGGGTCAAGAGGGGTCCATTGAGTCAGAGCCATGGATGTGAAGAGCAGGGAGGGCAGGAGGGCCTACAGGAGATACCTTGTGTAATCCGGCGACCTTGGGCACATAGGAGACAGCATATGTGCGGTCCTTGTCATTGTTGGGAACCACCTTGGCCTATTGAAAAGGAAAAAGATTAGAAGTCACCGTGGTTGTGGCCCGTACTGAATCCACAGTGCCTAGGGCTCTCCAGCCCCAGACAGTCCCATGGTGACACCTTCCCAGCCTCCACAGCACACGGCTGCTCTAGAAGCCACCCCCAGGCATCTGGCTTCAATCTTATGCTAATCCCTCCATCCCCAGGGGCCCCTCCATACCTCCTCCGTATGGCCCTCAGGGTCCTCAATGTAGACCAGCACCTCACCCAACCCAGCATCCACCGTCTGCACGGTGAAGTGTGCAGGCTGCAGCACCGTGTTGCCGTGGGGCTCGATGCCTAAAGGGAGAAGCAGAATCCGTGTTACCCGGTGGAATCCCAGCCCTCCTCAGCTTCCCTGGGGAAGGCTGGCAGGGCTCCACACATACCAGGCCCGTAGGCAATAGCTTTCTTGGGGTTCAGCTGCTTGGAACGAACAGGGGCACCAGGTTTGAGCTTGGCCTTGGGGAACTGGGAGAGGTAGGTCATGACCGAATGCTCATCCACATTGGGGTCCACAATCTCCTCAGGGGCAATCACCTGCATGGAGAGGAACGGTGTTCTCATGGCACCCTCCTTAGCCAGCAGCCTCAGTTCCCACCTGCATCCTGCCATGCATCCTTACAGGCCAGCCTGTGGCTCTGCTCCCCCATCCCTCATGCCTCACATACCCTCCCATCTGCCAGTGTACCTGGGGCACCCCGAGCCAGTCGTCCGCCTGTTGCATGGCTTCTCGGGCGTTCTGCACAGGCTGGTTGGGATCCCAGGCCTCCCAGTCCGGGCAGAGGCCTGGAGAGATGGTGGAAACAGTCAAAAGTTAGGGGAAACCAGCCAGCAAGACGCTGAGTGTTTGTTCTCTCTACGCCTTCAGAGGCTGCAGCGTTCATACCCTTCCTGGCCAGCTTGAGGCCCCTGACCAGCCAGGTCCCCGCTGTCTCCTGATGTCGCAGCCCATCCGCTGGGATCCCAAATGAAGCCCAGCAGCCCTCACTAGCACCAACAATGAAGGCTTTCTGCCCCGGCTGACGCAGCCTGGCACCAGCCCTGCTAGCCGGCCTCTTGCCTGCCCAGGACCCAGCAGAGACCCCGAACACCAAGCCCCCATGAGGGACCCTTGCCAAACCTCTTTTGCCTTATTCAGGCTACTTCAGGGGTATGGGGGGGAGGCCAAAGCTCCATCCCACACAGCCTCTGACCTATCCTCTCAAGCTGCAGCCCCAGCTCTCTAAGCCTCTCTTGCACCAGGCCCAGGCATAAGAATCCCTCTCCCTTCCTGACTGCCTTGGAAGCGGGTGAGTTGTCTTCCACTGCCACAAGGAGCCCAGCCTCCTAGCAGAAAAAAATGCTGATGCAGCCTAGATCACACTGTGAAGCCTTGACGCTGCACAGGGTCAGGGATGCTTGGTCCAGAGCTGGGGGGGCGCCTTGTGCATTAGTGGGGAGGGGGCCGCTCAAAGGCTGGAATCCATGACTGGCTGGAACAGCTGAGCTCACTGCTGGCAGCCACACCATCTGTGGGCAGTGGCTCAGCAGCTGGGAATGCTTCCCAGGCAGCGTGCCCCCACCTCCCACCCCCTGCTCCCTGGCTGACCCTCGGGTGGGGGTGGGATTCCCCAAAGGGGCTGCGGCTCCTCAGGCGGTTGAAGGTGGAAGACCTCTCTCCTCAGGAAATAAAGACCAAGAAGGAGCTGCGTGCGGGGTAGGGCCTGGGCCTACACAGCTTCAGTTTTCTGAGGGCCCTGATCTGTTCCTGCCTGGTTAGGTCAGGGCCCACACCCAGAGGGGGCAGGGTTGGGTCACCTGCCCCTGGACAGTACAGCGCTGCCTCTGCCCACATCATCCTAGGCCTCAACCCCTTCTCAAACTCTTCCAGGGCCTCACCAAGAAGAGCCTGCCCTTGGTCTAACTCTGGGCTTTCTTGCTACATGTCCCACTGCACTTCCCTTCTCTCTGCTCAGAAGGGGTGGCACCCATGTGGCAAAGCAGGGAAGTAAGGCTCTGGCCTCCAGGTGTAAGCCGTGTGATCACTGACAACTCCCAGCCCTGTCTGAACCTTGCTGCCTGGGCCTGTAGAATGAGGTATTTTAAATCTTTTCCTGCCTCTGCAGCATCAGGCCCACCCACTGGTCCAGCCTGACTCCAGCAGTGATTCTTGGTAGGGGGAGGAACACATTCCATGGTGCTCCTGATCCCTGGCAACTCCCAGCCTCCCCTTGTTTCCACTGTCCTTCTTGGCTGAGGGTTTCCTGGGTGCCTGCTTGGCCTACTCACCAGGGGCACAGTTGTCCACCAGGGCACCCAGGGCCTTGCCGTCCTGCCAGTCACGGTTGAAGTTGGTGATGGGCAGCTGGGGCACCTTGTTCTGGATCCAACCAAGCAGACGCTGCTTGGGTGTCTGTTTGCGGGCATCCTCATCATCCTCATCCTCCCACATGGGCATGGAGATGGAGTAGTGCAGGATCAGCGTCCATATCAAGCCCAGGATCAGCTTTAGATTCCCATCCACAATGGCCTTGCTGTCTGCAGAATGGAGGGAACAAGCTGGCTCAGGAAGGTCCCACCCTGCACCACACCTCTGCCCTGAGTGCCCACCCACACCTGCCCAGCTTCTGGGGCAGCTGCTAGAGTGCCAGGGTCAGGCCCTTACCTCCAGGACCTGCCCGCTTCTTTGCCTACTAAATTCTCTCTGACCAGGCCTGGTCCACTTGTCAAGTCCTCTGCCCCCCATAGTACCTTTACCTCTTGAGTACCTTCAGTACCTTCAGGCTGTCTTCAATCTAAGCCATCCTCCCATTCTGGCCCTCTTAAACCACAGGCCTCTTAGGGACAGACACTTTTTTTTTAAGTCATTTTATCGACATATAACAAACTGCACATATTAAAGCGCAGTTGGATAAGCCTTGACACTAAGCATGTACCCACAAAGCCACTGCCACAAATCAAGAATAATTAGCATGGCCAGCACTCCCCAAATTTCCTTGTATATAACCTTTCTTCCTGATCTGTTCTCTATTATGGTAAATTAGTTTGTATTTTCTAGAAGTTTATATAAATAGGATCATAGAATCACCTTTGTTGGGGGGCAGGTCTGACTTTTTTTTTTGTCTTTTTGAGACAAAGTCTCACTGTGCAGTTCAGGCTGGCCTTGAGCTCACTTTGTAGCCTAGGCTGGCCTCGAACTTGCAACAATCCTCCTGCCTCAGCCTCCCAAGTGCTGGGATTACAGGTGTGCACCACCACACCCAGCTAACTTCTTTTTTTTTTTTGAGACAGAGTCTCACTATGTGGCCCAGGCTGGCCTCGAACTCATAGTGATCCTCCTGCCTCAGCCTCCCTAGTGCTGGGTTTATAGGTGTATGCCACCACACCTGGCCTGACTTTTCACTCTAGACCCTGAGTTTTCTCTTCTACACTGAGTGCCTAGAATTTAGCAGGATCTCAATAAAAGTGATTGAATATTTTGAAAGTTTAAATTAGAGAGGAATGGAACCAGTGCTATTCCACCCACAATCTACTCCAGAGGCCCTAAGAGCCTTAGGAACAAAGGAATTCTGGGAGGAGGGATAGGCACAGCACACGGTCAGCTAAGGTGTGAAAGTCACGTTGCCAAATGCTGGGCATCAGTGGGATCTCAGAAAAGCCAGGAGAAGGAACTGTCATCCGTGTGTGTGTGTGTGTGTGTGGGTGTGTGAAGTCTCAGGCTGAGACACACTCTACCCATCACCACCTAATACTTTGGATCAGAACTAGCTCCCCAAGATTTCAGAGCCCCAGTTCCCCTTTAGCAGTCAGAGGGAACTATCCAGGAGGGGAGGGGGCTAGAGTGCAGGTTCTGGAATCCAGCCTGTTGTGAAGTACAACGCAGGCCTGAAGTCCATCTGCTTCTCTAAGCACTAGCTGCTTTAAGAGGCTGGGAGGGGGCACAGACTCAGTCTTGTTTACTGATGTTGCCTGAGAGATGGGAGAAGGTGGGGCTGGAGACTTCCACCTTATACATCTTTTCTTGTTCTCCTCTCCCAGGCCCTGGGGAAGGATGTTAGAAGACAAAGGCGGGGGACCCCTGACACCTCCACTCCACCCCCGCCTGCCCCCAAGAAGGAATCCTGGTCTTTCTGGGTTCTGGGCTCCCCCACCCTGCCACTGATTCATCCTTCCTTCCCCAGCAGCTCCTGCACCCGCCCCTTTCCCCTGGCTTCACTGCAGCACAATGCTTTGGCAGCGCTTGGATTCCATGACAAACTCACTGCCGGCCTCTGGTGCTTTCTTTCACTCTCGCTCACACACAAGCCCACACCACTTTCACACAGTCTGGCCGCCCCCGTGCCCCCAGCCTCTCAGCCCTGACAGCCGCCAAAGCTGGGGACTGCGCATCCAGAAGTGCTCCTTGCGAACTGAAGTCACACTCCTGGGAGGCCTCGAAGCCTGGGGCTGGGAGGCGGTGAGGGGTGGAGAAGGGGTCATTCATGTTTGCTGGACAGAGAGGCTTCGCCCTAGCAACTGGCCCTGGGCCAGACAGCAAGTGGTCCATGGCCTGGGGCAGGATGGGGACAGCAGGCTCCAGTCCCACCCTGGGAGCAATGACCTTCCTCTCTCCTCCCCTTGGGAGCCAGGCAGAGGCAGGAGCTCAAACCCAAGCTGCTTCCTGGAGCAGCACCCCACTGAGCCATGCTTGCCAGTTCGCCCTAGAGGAGCCGGAGCAGGCTGACAGCTTGTCCCATGGCCGACAGCTCGTCCCAGGGCCGACACACCGCCTCTAGTGGAGAGAAGGGGCGGGCTGGGCAGAGGGAGGTGCTGGGACAGCTGCTGCCCCCTCAGCCCCTCCTGGCTGTTGGCTCCAGGAGAAGGAATAGCAACTGGGGAACAGCTGCGGGAGAGAGAGCCGCCTCATAGGCCTCTTTGTTCCGAGGGGCTGAGGGGGCAGTGGGGGCCCAGAAGGGGGTGCTGGGGAGAAGAAGGGCTTCAGCTCCTTCCATCTGGGCGGGGACTCCTCTTGCAGGTGGACTTGGAAAAGCCCTACCTCCCTGCTCCTACCCCAAACCCTGACTTCCTGTCTAGAAAGAGAAGTGGGGGGTTTTTATGACACCCCCAAATGCCCAGATGCTTAGTTTCAGACCTGACACAATGTCCTGCAGAAGGCCTGTGGATGGCCTCTCCCCGGCACTCAATAGGACCCAGGGAACTAGAGGAAGCAGCACACTCCCTCCTTGCAGGTAGCTCTTTACATATGGGGGTCTCCAACCAACGGGTGTCAGTGCCCCTCTCCTGCAGCCGCAGCCCTGGTCCGACAGCTGAACTGCTGACAGCTTATCTCAGCAGTGAGTGAGCCTCCCAGTCCACGGGGGCACAGCTCCCCTTCCTCCCAGCAGGAGCCCTGGGAGCTTCCCTCCCACCCCCAAACGGCTCTGGCTTCTTTCCCCTGGCCTCGGAGCTGGCCCCTCCACAGCTGAGCCAAGGGGGCCGGAGCCAGGCACCGCCGTGGGGGAGGGGAGAGGTGCGCCGGTGAGGGATGAGGCCTGGAGAGGGGCCCGGCCACCCCCGCAGCCCCAGCGGCAGCCGGAGGGAGGGGAGGCTGAGCAGTTTCCTATAACGTCTCGCAGAGGCCCCGGCTTTCCCCTGGAGACCCCACCTGGGACAGTCTGTCCTGCCTTTCCATCCCAGCACGGAGGGGGATGACAGACAGCCCCAGGACTGCCTCTCACCCCCCACCCTCTCCTCACCCCCACCCCTCAACCTCACCACTCACACCAGGGCCCCTCCCCCACCCCTTGCCCTCAGGCTTGTCCTTCTGGAAAGCTCAGAGACATCTGCTGTGTCACGGAGACAGGGCTAGTTCCAGGCCAGGGCTGGCGGGTGGGGGCAAATACTGGGGCAAGAGGAGGTAAGGCCTAGGGAGGGGACTGGACAGGGCAAAGGGCCCCAGGACTGACCTCAGCTGCTAATTCAGGAGGCTTGGAGATGGCCCTGAGGGAGAGTGGGGGTGGCCAGGCAGCCAGTTACCTAGTCAAGGCTCTGAGGGGGTGGGCACTGGCCCTTTGTGCAACTCCCCTCCTGGAGCCCTAGGAAGCACCCAAGGGATCCCCTGTAAATCACACCAGGGCTCTTGAAAGCTCATCACAGCTGTGGGAGGAGGGTCTGCTGCAGGGCCCCTGCCTGCCAGGATGGAGGAGGGGATGTGAGGGGCAGGGCAGCCTCTTACCACCCAAAGCCCACCCTGGGCCAGTGGGATGGAGGCTGGAGGCCTCCCCACCTCCACCCAGCATGGACACACCTTCCAAATCTGGTTACACTCAATGATTTCCTCCCTTCCACAGGCCATCCCCTCCCTCCCAAGCCCAGACTGTTAGTTGCAGCCAATCCCAGGCATAGGGTGTGGGCAGGCGCAGGGCCCCCACGCCGAGGAGCCCCCCTGGGCAGGCCGGAGCAGGAGGAGGGCAGGCAAGGGTTAAGCTGCCTGCACTGCTCAGTGCCTTTTTAGGTTTCTGAGAATGGGCCCTGCCTGCCCCAGCCCAGGCCTGACCCAGCTGCTGAGCAGAGCCTGAGCAGAGCCTGAGCACAGCCTTGGTGGTGCTGCCTGGCCGCCAGCTCTCCCCGGCCTCAGGGCTGGGGTGCCCGGGCTGGGGGTGTGTGGCTGGGACCTGTCTGCAGTCCACTCCTTCCCCGTGGAGGGGATGGGAAGCCATTTACTTTGTTGGCGTGGGATAAATGTCCCCCAAATCAGTCATCTCCTCTCAAGCACTCATGGAGACTGCCCAGTAAAAAGAAGGGGACAATGAATGGCCCCAGGTTGGTGGGAGGCTAGGGGAGGCTGTGCTGCAGGGAGCAGAAAGGGTAGGGTCTAGGCTTTCCCGGCCACCTAGGGAGGGTCTCTTGTCCACTGAGGCTGAAGGCAGTGGCAGGGTAGCTGCGCCAGTTCAGGAGAGGCAGACCCCAGGGCCCCTCCGGTCCCAGGGGGCCCTCCCTTTCCCATCTCTCAGCTCCCCATGGGCCCGCTCGGCACCTCTGTCCCTGATCCTAAGGGACAGGCCCACCCCGCTGTGACCATGCCCACACTGACCGATGGACACGAGTTTGATGTGCTCGCGCTCCAGAAACTCAAGGGCCACGGACACGTTCTCCAGCTTCATCTGGCGGAAGTTGGGGCGCGGGTGGAACTTGCGGTACATGCGCTTCTGGCTGAGCACCTCGAGCAGGGCGATGAGCCGCAGCCCGTCGCTGAGGTCGCGCTGCAGGTCGGTGAGGCGCTTGCCCACGCACTTGAGGTGCTCGTTGCACCAGCGCGTGAACGTGTTCTGCTGAATCTTCTTCCACGGCGCGTCCTCGGCCAAGTCCTTCTCGGTGGACGGCATCTCGTCCGCCTCCTCTCCCAGGCCAAAGCCGGAGGCGTCCGGGTAGCCGCTGTTGTTCATCATGCTGTCGGGTCGGCGGTTGGGGCTGCACGGCTGGGGGTTCGGGGTGTGGGTGCTGTCGGGTCGCTACCGCGGGACTCTGCGCTGCGCTGCGCTCCTCTTCAACTTCTCTGCGCCCTGACTGGCGGGGCTCCGGGCCTCTCGCTGCTCTGCTCGCTGTCTCCCTCCGGGGCGGAGCGGTGCTCGGGAAGTGCGGGCCGGGCCGTGGTGGGGGGTTTAAGAAGCCCCGGGGCAGCTGCCCCCCCTTCGGCGCCCGCAGCCCCCGGGTCCACGTCAGAGCGCCGGCCTCCCAGGAATGCCGCCCGGCCCGCGGGTGGGGGCCGCGCCGAGCCCCACGGCCCCGCCCCGCCGCCCCTCCTCCACACTGCCCAGCGAGCAGCGGGACGGGTCACCCACCTGCCCACTCACTCGGCCGGCGGCCCCAGTGCGGGAAGGTGGGGTGAAGGCGGTAGTCCCCGTGTGCGCCTAACACCCCAAAACTAATCACGATCACCCAGGATTGAAATATGCTCCCTGAACACCCAGAAGGGATTAGAGAGATAAAGGGAGAAACTGAGGCCAGTGGCTAAGGCTACACGCATTGATCTGGTGTTGACAGAATTTTCTGGACATGTCCAGGTTGTTGACAGGGCCCGGGAGTCCTGGCTTCTAGCCGGGGTATTGTCCACCTGTGACAGGGACGGAAGTGCTGTGCTTGTGCAGAGAGGCCCAGAGAGGAAGCTGGGACATTGCCCAGGCCAGTTAGGGAGAAGGCTTTGGGGGTGCCGCCCCTCATTGCTCCACTTTGCTGATAAAAAAGCTTCATTTAGTGCCCAAACCCAGGGTCCCAGGGGACAGAGGCTCCTGCCCCTGACTCAGTGTCCCTGTGACCAGCCATTTGGCTCATTGTCTCAGAAGGAAGCTGAGCTCAGGGAAAAGATGCCCAGTGAGTCACAGTGTGTGCCCCCCCCAGGCTGACTCAACCAAGGTGATGAGAGGGGTGCCCCTGGGCAATGTGCCACGGGGCAGGTCCTCCTAGGGAAAGGGTGAGCTCGCCAGACGGAAGCAGGGAGAGCCCTGGTGGGGCAGCCAAGGGGAAACGTGCGGGGAGGAGGGAGGCAGGGACAGGGTTAGAGAAGGCGGGAAGAGCGGAGGGAGCCAGGATGGACGCCTGGGCAGCTAGAGGTGTGGGGAATGGTAACAGGAGGGAAACTGAGGCATTCAGATGAAGGAGCCTGCCTGGGAGAGAAGGAAAGAGCTACAGAAGATATTTACATCAGGAGAACACACATTTGGTATTTGTGTATTACGCATGTATTCCATACCTCCTTCACTGCTTTAGCCCATGTTCCCTGTCCTTTCCCTTTCCATTTACAGCTGGTAAGCTCAACTGGGGAGGACACCACGTCTGAGTCTGAGAAGTTTCTTCAAGCTGGACAATCCCCAACTCAAGCAACATGATGACTGAGACTTGGGAAGATTCTGGAACTTTATAGGTGAATCATTCTATCTTACTCCTTTCCTCCTCTGAGGCCTGGTGAACACAAAGGGAATGGTGCACATCTCTGGGAACTCATTCTTCAAGGACAGAGCGAGGGCAGTCCCCATCACGGACCGAGAAAGAAGTTTAGGGATTTTGTGGGGGCAGTGCTAATCAGGACAGGGTCCAGGAATCATTTCTTCCCCTTCTCAAGTACTCCTTTAATGAGATTGCCTGTTCTGTAGGTAGGAAAGGGGAGGAGTAGAGAAGGAACCAGAAACAGAAAAGAGACCTGCTGTACATGGCGGGGGGGGGGGGGGGGGGCAGGGGCAGAGGCCCTGATAGTGACAGGCAAGGTATAAATAGCCTGGACTCTGCAGCTCATGTTCTGTCGGCTGCCTGTGACGAGGTGCTCAGGAATTCCACTCTCCTGTTGGCAACCCTCTCTCCTCCTCTGTGGAACACTCACTCTCCCCAAGCCACCTTCATCCACGGCCAACACCACCCATCAGCACCAGGGATGTCTACTTGAGAGGCTGAGCCCTTCCATGGAGAGATGCTCAGCTTGGGGTGCACAGCTGGGCCTCACAGGGAATTTGTGTGTGTGTGTGTGTGTGTGTATGTGTAAAAGTAGCCATCTGACGGCCAACCTGAGGTACCAAGAGCCCAGAGTTCCCAAGTGTTGTATTGAATCTTTGATGAGGAAACTGAGGTACAGATATGAGAACTACTGGGGAGGTGAGGGGCATAATCAGGTATCTTGGAGCTGACAGCTCCTTCACAGACCCTGATGGCTCACAGTCTTGTCTGGTGGGCATTATCAGGACCACCAGTAGTTAAAGGCCTCTGCTGAGGTGGGAGGGTTCAGAGGGAAACGCGCAAGGGAGAAAGAATTGCGAGGGTGGCCTCCTGTGCTCTCCTTCTTTGACTCATTATCTCACTCCAGGAGAGAGCAGCGTGCTGCCTCAGAGGAGCAATGAATGGCCGGCAGGGCAGGGTGCAGAGTGCCAGTGGATGATGGTTCCTGTCACCCCGCTCCTGAAACTTGAGTCTGTTGCTCTCCAGGATAAATCGGGGCCTGAGTCAGGCCCCAGCAGCCAGTCGGTCAGCCTACCCAGGCACAGGCTGGTGACTCAGCCCTCAATATAGCCCATGAGCCCAGGCCCGGCCATGCAGGCCCAGAACAGACCGTGCGCAATGCTGTCCAGGGCCTGCCAAGTGAGGCCCCCTCCCTGAGGAGAGCTAATGTGCTTCTCCGCAAGCCAGGCAGGGGTACAGAGAGGGGCTTACAGGGGGTTTCATCAGCTGAGTATGTGGGGCAGCACTGGCTGGGTCCACAGGCCGTTTATAACCCCCTGACTCACCACCCGCTGACCTATCTCAGGAGACCAGGTTGTCTGGCTTTCACCTGGGACTGCCTCTCCCAATGACAAGTGCTGCTTGTCAGCCACCAACGTTAGCCATATTTAACTTGGGCTGAACTGAATCTGCCTGAACAGGTGCAATGGGCCATGTTTGAAATTTTTCTTTTCCTGAAGCCAGGGACAGGGACATACCCACAGTTACCTGTGATGATTCCTGGCTGGCAAGAATTACAGCAGGCACTTTGACAATCAGTGACACTAACTGTGGCTCTGACCTGGGTGCCAGGGACAGTGCGGTAGAGTAGAAAGAGCCACAGGCTGAATTACAGCCGTCCCACTTCTAGTTCTGTCCCTTTGGACAGGTTATGTGACTCTTTAGGGCCTCCATTATTTTCATGTATAAAATGGGATTATAATATTCTTTTTTTTTTTTTTTTTTTGGTTTTTCTCCGGTACTGGGAACTGAACTCACGACCTTGCGCTTGCCAGGAAGGCGCTTTTGCCGCTGAGCTAAATCCCCAGCCCTGGGATTATAATATTCTTAATAGGGATTTAAACACATGTATGGAGAATATATGAAAGACAACTAGCATGGTACCCGGTACCCAACAGGGAATGGGAAAATCTGCTTCCTCTGTTGGTGTCTGGGGTTCTGGGGAGTGAGGCCTTCCCTGCAGCTGTGTCCAGAGCCAGAGCCCCATAGATCCACTGCCTGGATCTCCATTCTGATCCTTTTGCTCCTTCCCTACATCCCAAAACTCTGCCTGTCAGAATCAGAACCAGTGGTACAGGGATCCTTAGGAGATCTCACCCTGCCCCCAGCAGCAGCTGGTCCTTGGCAGAAGTGGCAGGTGGAGGGTGGGGCAGAGACAACAGAGGGGCCCAGCCTGCAGGGAGGAGGTCAAAAGCAGGCAGTTTTGCAGAGACCAATATCTAAGAGAGATGGAGGCTCCTGAAGGTGTCTGGGGTCCTTGGCTCTTGTCATACCTACGCTGGGGTACGTACCTACTCATGGTTTCTAGGACATATCTCTGCAGCCTTAGAATCAGCGACTTCTCCCTCACTTTGAAAGCTGGTGAATGTTTCATATTTAACAAAAGAGACCTTTTTGCAAGCTTTGATAATAATCTGGATCAACAAGACAAGGAAGCACCAATTCAAGCCCAATGGAGAGGACGAGATTCTAAACTGAGCCGAGGGAAAATGCTCTACAGGAAAGGGTCTTCTGTTTTCTAAGCAGGAGGCTGGGGAAGGCAGGCCTACATTCCTGTCGTTACCCAGGCTTTAGGTTCAGGTCCCCGCATGAGACAAACTGCCTACCAGAACCTGGCCTCCATCCTGGTGTCTAATTCCATGTTGAATCCATGATCCTTGATGTCTTTGTCTGAACTGCTGTAACAAAATATCACAAACTAGAGGGCTTAGAAACAACAGAAATTTACTTCTCACAGCTCTGCTGGCTGCAAAGCCCAAGGTCAAGTCACCTGCAGATTCCTTGTCTGGTGAGGAGCCCCTTCCTCCATGGTCTCCCTGTGACTTCTCATGGCAGGAAGGCTGAGGGATCTTTCTGGAGTCTCTTTCATTGAAGGTGCTAATCCTACTCATGAAGGCTCTTCCCTAACTCTTAATAGGGGTCTAGGGTTGCAATCTGAATTCTGGGGGACACAAACATTCAGACTATGGTCTTGGCTATACTCTTCCACACATTCCTGTTACATGTTTTCCAGGCAACTGGTGGCAGAGTAAAGTAGATAAAAAGCAGGCTCTCACTACCTGAAAAGCTAGTGACCACTAGCCCTAGGTAACTTGGAAGTTCTATTTTATTTTTTGTTGTTTTGAGACAGGGTCTTGTTATGTATTGCAGGCTGGCCTGGAACTCATTATGTAGTCCAGGCTAGCCTCAAACTCACCTCAATCCTCCTTTCTCAGCCTTCCGGGTACTGCGATTACAGGCGTGCACCACCAAGGTTGGCTAGGAATTTCTCAAATTAGGTTACAACTGAGAAAGTAATCGGGAGGGCAGTGCTTCCCAAGATTTACTGGGCTTACTAATCAGCTGGGTGTGTTAGAAAGCAGATTCTGTGTCAGGAGGCCTGAGATTCCTGTAAGGTCCAGATGTGGAGACTGTTCATCCTTGGGCCACGTAGTAGCAAGGGGTAGTCTGTAGCTTTTCCCTGTAGACTACCCAACATAAGGATGACCTTCAAAGAGGAGTCACTTGTAATCCCAGCATTTAAGGAGGTTAAGGCAGGAGAATCACCGTGTGTTAGAGGGTAGCTTGGGCTACACAGTGAGTTTGAGGCCAGCTTGGACTACAGAGTGAGACCCTGTCTCAAAAAACAAACAAGTCACTCAGAGGCAGAGGGGACTGTTGCCTGGTTGTAGCCGCCTGGCCATGATGTCAGTATGGCCTCACGCTGAGGAGCTTTACTCAGCTCAGCCTTGTCACTTCTCTGGGCCATGTACAATTTGAAAGGTTCTTCATCCAAATGTCCGTTCTACTTCCCTTTAGGAAAGGGCTGGGGAAAGAAATGGATTCATTTAGTGCCTGGCCACCACACTATACCCTCTGTGTTCTTCAGATGCTTGGCTGAATGGGACAAAATCCTTTGCTGTCAGCTGGTAAGGCAGAAAGAGGGGCCCCAAGGTGGTCACGGGGTCCATTCTATGCACTGTGGCTTAAGAATACATTCAAAGTCTTTCGCATGCACTCGTGATGAGAGCAGTCAGCTGGAGAGAACGCCACAGGAGCGAAAGTAAATGGGGGCATGCATGAAGCATCCTAGTCATCCTGCTGTCCCCTTAGAGCTGCTGCTCTGAGCTGCAGGAGCACCTCTGCTCTCGGCTGGGTTTAGCCACTCACAGGTATTAACTATTAGGAAGCTGGCAGATGGCAGGAAAGGGCGGGGGCCTTTCCACTTCACTGTGGCTCTAAGCACAGCCTCCTGTCTGGGCCCACCAGTTCAGGGCCCCGGTTCTTGCTCTTTGCCCTCTGGCTCCAGTCTGGGGCGGTAACAGCTTCCACTACTGCTAGGGCCTGGGTACTTCACAAACTCTTGTTGGTTCTCCTAACTGTGCCTTCTGTGCAAAGTGCCTTCATTAAATGCTCTTCAGTAAGGCTCCGAGTATCCTGTGTACTGCCAGGACCTTGACTGATTAAAGTCATCTCTGAATGAATCCCTTGAGAAATCACAAGGACTAAGCTACCAAGGCTCCCACGCCGATCTTCAGCAATTCGTTCTCACAGGGATGGCGTGAGTGGGCACAGAACCTGAGGGGAGTTCTCTGACCCCCAAAGTACCCCGTTCCTTGCATTTCTCCATGCTCAGAGGAGTTCCTTGAGATAAGGTTAGAAGGACAGATCAAGCCCTCTGCACTTCAGCTGGCAGCACAAGGAGCCAGCCTCATTTCTGAGGTCATCTGTAGGGTGAAAAATCATATAAAGAGCCAGGTCCTTATGTGAAGTATCTGGTTGAAGGGGAACTGCTCTGTTCTGTTTTGTGTGAAGCATTTAGCAAATAAAAAGCCACAAAGTCTCATGTAATTTGGGTGATATTTAATTACAAGGAACCCAGGTTCTTACACAAGGCAGGAAATGGGAGCCGGCAAGAGCCAGCAGCTTCCGTGAGCCTTTCCAGCCTGAGTGACTGAGGCTAAGGAGACGGGGACACATGGGGTACGTGGGGGGTGGGGGCTCTGGCACAGTGTGTCCTGCCCAAAGGTGAGGGTGGTAGCTGCTGGGCATCTGCCCTCTCAGCTGGCCCAGGACTCTGTCTCCTGCGGTCGCATGTTGGGTAACACATACAGAGCCACAGCTGCAATAGCCAAGAATACCATAGGCTTCCACATCCCAGACATGTTCTGTGGGGACCAAAGAGAAACGGTGAATGCCCAGCCTTCTGAACCCTTCCCTCAGCCAGAAATCACCTGCCTGGTGTGCCATAGAGGGAACCTCAAGAACAGCATGGCTCAGCCTCCCATCTCCTGGGAACTGGTGGAGATCATGTAGTCTGTTCGTTCTGGCGCCACAGATACATGGCATGGCATGGTGCACATTATGTCAGGTGATGCCCGCCTCCATTTCTCCCCACGGGATGAGGAGAATGCTGGCTCCTGTGCTGAAGCAAGCTCGCAGGCCAGACCGCACAGATTCTCCACGTACATGCGGGAGGAAGGCGCGAGGCGTCATGGCAAGAAAGCAGAAAGTAAAGCTAGGCCTATGGGAAAAGTGGAATACCTCATGGGCTTTGTGGAGGACAAGTGAGCTCAGAGTTAAGAGAAAGGGAAGAGAGACTAGGAGTAACAGGAAGTTGCTGTGGAATGCAGGTTAATAGGAGGTTCTTAGGCAGCCAGACCTTTTGCACAGAATGATGTTGGTTCTAGGAAAATTCAAGGGGACCTATTACTGGCCCCGGAAGGCAAATGTCAGTCACTAACACCCCCCACCCCCAGGCGTGTGGCCTCACTTTCTGGTGCACATGCCAGAGGGGACTGAGGCTTCTACATACTGCTGGCCCCTGGCCAAGCCTGCTGATTCCTGGACAACAAATAACACCATCCATAGAGACCCAAAGAGCATCCTTTAGGAAATACTGGAATCTTGGACAAGAAAATTCACACTTGAGTAGATAGTTCATATGTTGGTTTTAAAACCAACTTTTTTTAAAACCAACTTTTAAAAAAACTGTATCACTTCAAAGATGGAATCTGATTCTGAGCCATGAGCTATGGCACACGGTACAGAAGAACAGTTTTAGACTAAGGTGGAATAGAGGCCATTAAATATAAGAACGCATTTGCTCAGTGAATAACTGAGCAAATGAACAGGATTTTAAGCCAACTATAAAGAGGACAAAAAATCTGGTAAATCTGTGGAAATAGTTACTAAGGAAAATAGGAATGAAATGGAAAGCAAAATAATATACAGAAGAGTTCATGTGAGAAAATAACTGAGAAGGAAGCTAGAGAAAATGTTTACGTGCTCAGATATTTAAATCCTAATGAGCACTGCTAGAAATGTCAGTCTGGTGCTCTTGGAGGAGGGAGACGCTGAAATCCATAAATGCGAACCGGTGCACTTTACACTGGGTTGGATGTGTAAGCGGACGGTTTGGGTGTCCCAACAGGGGAAGGAACAGGCTTCTAGAAACTGCCTTCTTTTAGACTGTTACTAAAAAGACAGATCAAGAAAATCATGGTTTTGGACTAAGCCAAGGTACGTGACGAGTTTCCTTGAAACCCTTGAGGCTAACTTGACGTAAGACTAGGATGACAAGACAGCCTGTCATCAAGTAGCTGATGAGCTGATAAAGGAGCACCTGGTGAGATGACACCTCAAGTAAGACTCAGTCCTCACCTGTAACTTGGGTGTAAACATGGAAAGTGGGTTTGTCACCCTGAGAATGGTGTGAAGCTGCAGGGAAAGAGAATGTTTTGAAATCCAAGCTTAGCTAAAACAAAACCAGAAATTCCACAAAAGTTCACAGGCTTACACAATGGACTCTATTTTTTGGTTTTCTTTTGTTTTGTTTTTCGGTACCAGGAATCGAACTCACGACCTCGCGCTCGCCAGGCAGGCGCTGTGCCGCTGAGCTAAATCCCCAGCCCCTGGACTCTATATAATAAGCAGGAATGAGAAATTCTGCCATTGGACTCCCCAAAATCAAACTCTGGTACAGAGTGGGGAGAGAACACTAAGTGTGGGCAACATGCACAAATAAGATGAGGGAAATTAATGATATGATGTTAAATACTGAAAGAGCTAACAAGAGCTGAGATTGGATAAACGGAAGTACGGTAACTTCCTAATCACTTGGGGCTCAACTAACGAAAAGTGCTCAAGATGAGGACAGACGACGGGGGAAATGGGATTAGGGTGTTCTCCGTTGCTAACATGCAGCCCTTACAACCTGAGTCCCAGTTTCTTGGCTGCATTCAGCTCTCTCTATACCTTAGTTTCATCATGTAGAAATAACAACAGTAAGAGCTTCCTCAGAGTTGCTGCAAAGAGTTAATTAGTTAACAGATGTAAAGTGATTAGCCCAGTGCCTGGCATATAAGATACATGGTACTGTATGTGCGTGCTCTTTTGTTATTGATACAGCATTTTGTAATCTATACAGAACTGCATATGCACTAACTCATCTGATCCTTATAGAACCCCTGTGAGGAAGACAGAGCTTAATCACTCTTTGTTCACATCTGAGGAAACTGAAGTTCAGGTGTGGCATGTTTACTTTGATTTGCAGTACATATTGACTGCCTTCATCGTGGTGAGCCGGTACATGTGCCAGGTGAGGCATTCTGCTTTCCTGGACAAAGCCTGTAAGCAGGGACAGACTCAAACAGTTCTCTCTACTTGTCAGCCACACTTTTTTACTGTACTTAGCTGCTTCAAGTCCTGGGTAGGAGCTACACACTGGGGCTTAGCCAGAGATCTGCGAATAACCGGCTCTCCCAGGCGGTTCCTTAGCTAGCAGTTCCTTCCTCTCTCTGGTGGGGCCTGGCAGAGCTGCAGTTGGCAAAATGTGACTTGAGTGCTTTGGGTCTCATCCCATAGGGACTCCAGACACTGGGGGTGTTTAGGGGAGGAAGACGTGTCAGGAGACACCCTGGTCACTAAAGGAGCAAAAAGTTGTCATGGGAGAATAACTGTGATGCCTAAAAGAAAACAGAAGGGCTGCAAAATAGGGGAAGTGAGGGGGAATGCAAAAGAAGGCAAAGTGTGAGGTGCCACCAACGAACATGTAGACCGCCTATGAATCTAACACTAGGCCAATTGTACTTCACTTATGAGAACAGGAGGACAGGGGAGGGCCAGTGGCAAGGAGCCAAAATAGGGCAAAACAGAATAGCCTTGTGTTGCAGAAGGCATGTGGAAGCCCAGGTTCTATCTTAGGCTACGATACCATAATCTGCCTCTTGAATCCAGGGTCCTGTTGATAGATCAGACTGAATGAACTAGGGCCAACTGGGAGGTGCCAGAATATATCAGTCTTGATTTCCTGAGAACACCTGCATCTCTTGCTAGTACAAACTTTTCATCAATACCATATACTCTCTTGGGAACCAATCACAATGGAATATGACTCCCAAAAGGGATAAACAGAACTGCAAAATGTTTCCTGGCATTTTATTCTAATTTGTGTGGAGACCAGAAGTCTTCACTAGAGAACTTTTCAGGAGAAGGTACATAATAGAGTCAGGGTTCTGTTCTATTTCATCAAGATGGAAGGACTAGTTTAGGTTGCCCTCATTCAAATGGCCCTGGGAGGATCAGAAGGATCGTAACTCTTCATACCTCCTTTCTCACTCACCAGGAGAGGGAGCGATTCCTTATTTTGCCATCTTGCGTAAAGGAAAGGTGAGAGCTTGGCTCTGTAGTTAAAGACAAAGAGAGACCAGGCCAACCTTGCAGACAGATATCAGGAACTGTCAGGCCGCTCTGACAGTAGCAATAGTGCTGGGGCTGTCCAAGACTTTCTCAGCCAAGCACAGAAACTAAAACCACGCTTCTGGTGAGCATTCCAACTCCCTGAGAACTACATGCACCATAAAGACATGCTTGAGAAGCTACAGACTTTGCAGGAGCCTGAGGAAAAGACAGGGCTACAGCTGAGTCCTGAGCATTGCCTACTGTACAATGGTGAAAGTAAGGAGCAAGCAGCTGAAGGAGGAAAGAGGAGAGGAAGCCATACTTGTACCTGCGTTAGGATGACGTCTCAGCCCACCAGCACCAGAGCAGAGCCGATATGACCACCAGGCCTACAAGAGGCAAAGAGAAGATGGGGGGGTCGGGGACAGGGGATGGCTGCAACATGTCAAATGAGAAAGAAGCACGAGACACCAGATGTGAGGTGGTATGAAAAGATGCAAACACGGGAATCCAACAGATAATGAGGATGAGAAAACAAAGGGAGAGGAAAAAGAATCAAGACGTTAAAAACCAAGTAAGTTAGAGCAGTAGCCTTTCTTCTCAGCTCGCTGGGCCTGGAGGAGAGGAGAGACGTCTTCCCACTGGAAGCCCACAGAAGCTGCAAAAATGAGTGCGTTAAGCAGTGGACAGGTCCAAGTCAGTTGGTGAGGCCAGTTTTTGGTCCAGTCATGTACCTCTCATATCTTGTCCAACAGGAGTTATCTGCACCTCAACTTTTCTTGTGGGTAGGAAAAGTGAAGGTTCAGAGATTAAATCTGGCTTCCTTACAGGAATGGGTACTTTTCCTGGCTCACTCCAGGAAACCAGTCTCTGGCCCCCACCTGCCTGGTCTATTTTCCATCAAATTACTTGGTATTCTGAGCTCTGGTTTTGGTATTTTGGCACCAGATACTCTAGGAGTCTGATGCTTTAGTTGTGAGAGAAAATGTACCAGCTGACAGTGGGGAAAGGCTAGTACTCAGCCTGCAACCATCTTTGGGAGAGAAACTGAATCTGCAGGTAATAACACTTAATGCCGGCAGAGCTGCCCGCAAAGGCCGGGGACCCACTGGGCCAAAACAACACAGAATGGACTCAGAGGTGGCAGACCTATGGCACATGTGCCGCAGCAGGCTGTTTGTTGTCACTGTAAGCTCCAAAAGGTTTGCCATCACTGGACTTGGTTTTGAAGTACAAAAATCAGATCTGATTTAGAAATGTGGTCCCAAAGGTCAAGAAAACTATGAGGCTCTGACCAGCATCTGATGGCATGAGAGGGGTTCAAAAAATAAATAGCACCGGAGAAGGGTTCAGTTGCTCTCTTTACATTATAGGTAACAGTCCTCTGTCACAGGTTTAACAGAGAATTCCATGTGGGATCCTCAGCCAATGCTACAGACTGAATTGCTGGAAAATCCCAGATATCCTTAAAGCTGACTGGGTAATCCCACAACAGGCTTATTTTTCCCCCATATGTAGCGTAGTAAAGACCTATACTGTAAACTAGGATGTACTCAGAAGTACTCAATCTTCAGCCACCTCAGTTAACCCCAAGGCAGGTAGGTATTCAGTTGATACCAGAACTTCTATACAGCTGGTAAACTCCTACCACCCTGGCACATCCCCAAGAGACCACACTCTGATTTTTGAAAGATCTAGCAACTAAAAGGACAGGGCGGTGGCTGGCCATGGACTAGGCAATGCTCCTGCCATGAAGGTAGAAATTCTGACCATTGCTCCTATCACCCCCAACCCGCACCCTCATGGCCTATGACAAGAGAACCCAGTGGGTGGCCCTAACCCCCCTCCACATCCCTAACAGCAATGACAAAGGTTAAACAGGGCACCGCGGGAAAACAGCACTGAGTCACTTTCCCTGACTGACAGAACTGCCCTGAAGAAGACCTCACACTGGCAAGATCTTTGTGCAGTGCCAAGGAGAGGGCTAGGGAAACCCTCTTGACTGGAGAAAGCAACAAAGGCTGCCATGCAAATGAGACACAGGACTGCCATGACCCCATTCTGGGTCTCAGAGAGGTGGTTACTGTGAGACGGTAACAGCAAATCAGTCTAAGGCTGCTACTTCCTTCAGAGACTGCCCCATCCAGCCCCTTCTCCATCCCCATCCTCCCTGAGGGTCCTACCTTATGCTCACTGGCCTCCACTTCTGCAGAAGTTCATCCCCCGCTTGACAGAGCCAGCCCCAAACACTAACTTGGCTATGCCTAAGGCCCACTTCCCAATTTTAATCTCTTTTTGGGACAGGGTCTTGCTATGTGGTTCAGGCTGGTCTTGAACTCACTATGTAGTCCAGGCTGGCCTCAAACTCGCAGCCATCCTCCTGCCTCCCGAGTGCTGGGATTACGGGTGTGTGCCACCACACCCAGCCCACTTCCCAACCAATCCAGCCTCTGGCAGTGGTTACCTTTTTGCTCTCAGAAATTTTAAGGGGGTTTTCCTCGGCAGTTTCAGGGGAAGAGTCTTCCTCCTCCTCCTCATCTTCATTGTCTTCTTCCTTATCCTCCTGTTCTTTGCATTCTCCGTATTTTTCCTCCTGATCTTGTGTTGACTTAACTTCCTTAAGGTCTGCCGGCTCAGCAACTAGTTCATGGCAGGACTCCCCCTTTGCTTCTTCCTTTGTTGTTTCTTCTACCTCCTCTTTCTTTTGTTCCTCTGTTTCTAGTTCAGCTAATTGTTCCTGGCTGGCCTTGTAGTACAGCACCACCTCCAGACTCTGTGGGGTGCAGGCAGGGCAGAATATGGGCTGTCACCTGTGAAGGATCTACTCTCCTGACAGTGCTGTACTAGCTCCTCAAAACTCTGTTTTGGGGCCCAGGATACAGTTCAGTAGTGTAAGCGCCTACCTGGCAAGCGCAAGGTCCTGAGTTCGATTCCCGGTACCAAAAAACAAACAAACAAACAAAAAAACCCCTCTGTTTGAAGCATGTTGCTGTGCTAGGGTACAGCGTTGAATTCTGGGGCTGCAAGCCAATCTTACTGAGCATACTGTGGAGGGCACGTATGCTCAGGGAGCCTCTTGGCGTCAACACATTTGTTTGGCTACTAAGCCATTTCAAACAGCTACCAGGGCGAAAGACTCTTGGGCTCTGCATGTCAATTCTTGCTTCCCATCCCTCACGGTGACTCCTAACATACCAATCCTCTTTCACTTACTAGGACATAACTTCTGATTTCTTCATCTTGTTGGTCCTTCTCTAGGGTATATAATTCAAGAACAGGGTCCCCCAAATGGGGCTGGGTCAATGCAAGTAGTTCAGCCTACAGGCTGTATCCCCTTTTCCCATAGCTCTCAACTTTCTTCTGAGATGAAAGTGTCCCAGAAACCTTCTTATAAACACTTCACCTGGGAGAAATGGTGGTAGAGATGGTGTTTCTTGCCAGGGCCTCCTCTATCCTCCTGTCTATCTGGCTGCTAAGGCTGTCACTCACCTTTTTGGTCTCTAAGTCACCCTTAGAACTGTAGGCCACTCGTTTCTTTTTAGTCCCATTGGCGTTCTTGTTTGTGTTCTTATTGCAGTTCTTCCCCCTGGCCTCTTTGCCAGCACTGGCCTTCTTCTCTTTCAGCTGGCGGAGCTCTTCCTGGCAGCACTGCAGCTGCCCCTCCAGCTGCTCCTGCACGGCCAGGAGCCGCCCCTGCTCATCCATGCTCGCCTGGTACTGGAGCTGCAGCTCCCGCAGCTTGGTCTGCAGCTCCTTGATCTGTTGGTAGTGGGGGGCCAGTTACCAGAGCTGGGCTCATGAAGTCAGCCTGGCCCTACTGCGGGGTTACTGTTTCAGAAATATCCCTGATAAATAGCCCATGAGGAGGCAGACAGTAGAGAAAACATTAAACTGGAAAATAAGCCTCTTAAACAGTTTTATAAAGGTTTGACAAATACCTTTTCCATAACTTGAGGCATATGAAGATTTATATCTAATATGATCAAATAATGATTTAAATAATATATAAGTTTTATAACAGGAATTCCTACTTTACCCAACCTATTTCTCTAATAGACACAACTACTCAAGTAAGTGCTGCCCAAGCTTTGGCCTGACTGGGTGTCTGTACCCCACCCAGAGAGAGAAGCAAGTTACAACCCTGCTCCCTAATCTCAGATTTTCTTTGGCCACTGGCAGCCTGTCATGATCCACTTGTAGGTCCAAGCCTAGGCCCCTGCAGTCAACACTCAGGGTCTCTCCCAGGTGCACATACAGTGACTCCCCCATTGGACTGTGAAATCACTGCAGGCCAGAGGCAGTGCCTTCTGCCTGCTTCCTAGTGGACACGGAGCACTCTTCTTACACTAAGAGAGATTCAGAAGAAGATAGCCAGGCACAGTGGCACATGCCTGTAATCCTAGCACTTGAGAGGCTGAGGTAGGAGGATCACCACAAGTTTGAGGGCAGCCTGGGCTACATAATGAGTTCAAGGCCAGCCTGAACTACATAGAAGACCCTGTCTCAAAAAAAAAAAAAAAAAAAGGTATGGCCCTGTCCTTGAAGTCCTTATTACCTAGCAGGAGATGAGATAAATGCATACAAAATAACAAAAGATAGTTGTCAAGTGAAAAATACAGCTCTGCAGAAGTGCCCTAGGATACAAAGCAAAATAGACAACAAAAGTAGCAAGGGAAGAAGAAAATAATTGCAAGAGAAAAGTTGGGACGACCACTTCTTTAGCCTAAGCAATGCCCCTCAGCTACAGTGAATGCTTAGCCTTCTGGGACTCAGTGTCCCTGCTCTGCCCCTCTGTCTTTGGTCGCTCAGAAATGGCCCTCACCTCCTCTGGCTTGGGGAGAATTCTGCCTCCCTGTCAGCAGTTACCTCGTTCCTGTCGTTGGGGGCTGCTGCAGGCTTCTCAAGGCTTTCCATGCACTCTTTGAATTCCTTTTCGCAGGCATCGATCTCTTCCCTCAGCTCCCTCTGCCTGCCCAGAAGCTTATCCATCCGCTCTTGCAGCTGGCAGTGCTCCTCCTGGCTCACCTGGTACAGGGCCTGCACTGCCTGCAGCTTGGTCAGCACCTTGGCCACTGTTTCCTCAAAGTGCTGTGGAGGGTTTGGGGAGCAATGACAGCACCCCAAGAAGTGCCTGTCCTCTGCCCCACACTCTGCTAAGCCATATTCTGGAAACCAAACAGTGGTCACCAGGATCTGAAGCTGCCCAGGGGACACTGTTTCTCCCAATAAAGAGCACCCTGTCTGTGATTAAAGTCCTCAGTCCTAGGCCTCACTCTGTGGGAGAGAGGCTGAGGGGAACATGGCTGCTATGGGCAGAGGCCGTGCTCACTTCGGGCAGTGCCCCAGGTCAGCTCTGACCCCATTCCCATCTCACTCCTGCGCCCTTCCCCTGGTGATGTTTCTCTTAAAGACAAGACCCCATCTTCCCCTGCCTGACCTGCTACCTAGGATGGTTACCTCTAAGTCTTTAGGCTCAGCTGGGTCCTCGTCAGCACTGCTGCTGACGTAACTCTTAGGACAGCTGTCAGAGATGCTGGTGCTGCCATAGCTCTTCTTATAGGTGATGCTGCTGCTGCTGGAGCAGTAACTCTTCTGAAAGGTCTCACCGGAAGTAGTGCTGTCATAGCTCTTGAGGAAGTCCTCACTGCTGGCTTGGGTGCTAACGTAACTCTTGTGGTAGCTCTCATCAATGGTACTGTCATAACTTCTGCAGAAGTTCTCACTGCTGGCAGAGTTCTCCTTGTGGGCCTCAAGACTCATTTTGATACAGGGGGACCGCATTTGGAGCAGTTGCATTTCTTCTAGACAGAGCTGCAAATCAGCCTGTAGCCTCCTCCGCTCCTCGAGGAGCCGCCCATGCTCTTGTTGCAGCAGCTCCTGTTCCTTCTGGCTGGCGACATACAGCTCCTGCAGAACCTGCAGCCGGTCCAAAAGCTGCTTGGACTGCCGGAGGTGGGGGTGGAAGACACAGCCATTACCCTAAGACACTTCAGCTCTCCAAGCTGCCCGTCTTGGGGGCAGATGCCTGTGTGCACGCCTATGCCTCAGTCTCACCGGGTCTGTCTTTGACTCAGCCTACAGTGATGGGCATGTGTCAGCTTCCTGCTCATTTGGGACAATCTGCCCAGGGCAGATACTCCACGACTCCAGGGCTCCCGTCTCTGTGCTCTGGCACAGCTCTCTCTTCTTGGAGCACTGCAGGGTGGGTCTCGAGAAGACCCTGGCTCCCTGACCTACCCTCTTTTTAATCAAGTATTCCCATTATCCTGATCTTTAGGCTGTCCTTTCCCCTGCCCCTAAGGCTAAAATTAGTCCCAACCTTGAATGTGGGCATATAAAGAATTCTTTCCAGGGAGGATGCAGGCTCAGAATCAAGGTTTTATTTCTATTGGTCCCTGTACCACCTGCCCAGATTCTGAATCTGGCCCACGGGCCTGTTTCCCAGGCCTCTAGGTCTGCCTTCTTGGCTGCTGCCACTCAGGATGAGACCTGATCAGTTAAGGAAATATCTTATACCTGATTTCCCGTCTCTATGTTACCCAGGCTTTGAGCCTGGATATCTGATGCCCCTGGAATATGACCAAGTCTCAGTTTAGGCTTCTGCTATTCCTTGGTTGTCCTTGTTCACACTAATATCCAAAGGAGTACGTTTCAATACATCGAAAATGTCTACCTGCTCTCTCTTGCTTACACTAAATCCACAAATCAAATTTACCCCATCCCCAACTCTGAACAGACTTGTTTGAAAATTTCTGCCTCTGTCACCTCATATGCACGGCTTCCTGGTAGTGCTTGAGACACATGGATTTTCCGGTCTAATCCCCCTGGCCTGGCTCTGCTACTGCCACCACCATTCTAATGAAGCGAGTGTGGTCAGTGTGGTAGTATATGCTAGGAACATACATCTACCTTGGAGACGAGTGCACCCTGATTTGCCTTATATACAGCATCAAAAGGTTACAGATTTTGAAAAGGAAGAAATGTACTTCCCATCTGATAAGAAAAGAATGACACATCTACAGTCAGTCCAAAGGAATCTAAAACACTAAACTGACACTGTATCTCTTGAAAATGCTACGTCAATGGGATTGAATCCAATGGTCACATTAAAGACTTCTGGGTCATCCCAGCTCTGCTTTAAGTGCTCTCAGTACTGCAGGTGCTATGCCTCTGGGTGGGGTCCTCAGTGTATCTAAGGCCATACTTTAATGGAGCCCACGATGGTCTTGGCTGGTGACGGCCAGGGCTTTGGCTTCACCCTGCCTCATGGTCTAACAGGTATTCTTGACTCTGACCCTTCTGTGCAGCCACCATTCCCTGCAGTGCTGCTGTGCTTGGGAGAACCAGGTCCCTTCTTCTTGCTATGGTTACCTTTTTCTCACTATTTGTGGACTTAGGCTGTTTGCCAACCTCAGGATTCACCAACACCTCCTGGAAACGAGACTCTTTAAAACCTCGCAGCAATTTGTGTGCCTCTCCCTGTTCCTTTAATACACACTCCTGGTTCTGTATCAGTTTCCTTTGTTCCTCCTGCATGTCTTGGTAGAGCATCTGTAGGTCCCACAGGTCTTGTAACTTTGAAAGCAGCTCCTGACTCTAAGTATGGTGGAGGGAAGAGGAAGGAGGAAAGCAGTTAAAGAGAAAGCCCAGGCCCCTCCTGTGCCACATGCCTGCTGGTGCTGTCCCTCCAAACCTCTGGCTTCTTTGTATGGCCCTCCTGGGGACACAGGGTCTTCCCACAGAGACCTGCTAGTTAAGTGGCAATGATCTCTTGGATCATGGGGTTGTATTTTGTAATTTACAAAATGCTTTCAGGTGCATTTCCTCCAGATGGGCTAAATATCTAAATATAAAACTCTGCAAAGATTCCAGACTATGAAATATATTTTAAGATTTAAAGCCCTTATGAGGAAAAACCCGAGTCAGCTCTGTGGAGCTGTAGGTGTGGGGAGATTTATGGGAAGGGAAGGAATCATTAACCAAGAAAGGAAAATATTTGATTCCTACCCTTTTACGTTTCCCAGGGACGACCACACCTGGGAAGCTTCTCAAAGTAGCCTCTCTGAGGCCCAGTGGCTACGTCCTGGCTGTGGTACCTTATGGAAGAGGCCACATTTGGGCAGTGGGAACGTGAGCCGGTGCAGCTCCTCCTGCAGCTGGCCCTGCTCCTCCTGCAGCCTCCTCTGATCTTCCAGGAGCTCGCACTGCTCCATCTGCAACTGCCCCATCTCTTTCTGGCTGGCCTTGAACTTGTCCTGCAATTCTGTCAGCCTAGACAGCAGTGCATCACACTGTGGGGTGGGGGTGCAGGGTGTGGTTACTCTGCAAGGTACTCTCGAGGGGGGACGGCGGTGGCGAGGGGGGATGGCGGTGGCGGTGCACTTGTGCACTCTCCTGCCTCTGTGACTCCCAGGGTCTCCCTCCCCATCCAGGTACGTTGGACTGATCATCACATGCAGAACAGGCCTCCATGCTAAGGGGGAACCCCATCAGGTGCCACTGTCAGGAGCTTAACTCTGAGTTCTCTCTGCCAGCTCCTTTGGAGGGTGACTTGAGAGGGCGTTCCATCAGTGTCTCTCCCTTCTCCCCACCTTCCTTTCTCTGGCCTTTTCTTGGTGTACCATCTTCTCCCCCCCGCAGGAACTCTAGCTCCAAGCTACTCTCTCTCTCTTTTTTTTTTTTTGCTACTCTCATTATTGTCAATTGTTTTTAGACTTAATTTCACTCTAATAACGAAAATTTCCCAATTTTGTTTTCCTATCATCTCTTAAAACCTCTACAAATTCTGAGCTATTGCTGAATTTGGGTTAAAATTAGATTATCCTATTATTGCAAAAACCACGTCTTTAGCTGGGTGTGGTGGCGCGCGCCTGTAATCCCAGCACTCGGGAGGCTGAGGCAGGAGAATCGTTGGGAGTTCAAGACCAGCCTGGGCTACACAGTGAGCTCAAGGTCAGCCTGAACTGCATAGCAAGACCCTGTCTCAAAAAGAAAAAAAAAACAAAACAAACAAACAAACAAAATCCAAGTCTTCTAACATCAAATGAATCTCAGTGCTGTTCTATGACCAGAGAAAAGGCTGGCTTTGTACACCACCACGCTTCTCCTTCCCTATAGTTCTTCACTAGAAGAAGAGGTAATGGGCAAGTTGCAGATCCCCTGAACCCCTAAACTGACTAGGAGTGGAGAAAGGGGAAATATGAGCTTGGCACAGAAAGGCAGGTAGACCAGAGCCTTTTCAATCCTCTGTCTCCTGAAGGCCTCTCCATAGACACCCAGCCTACTGTTGGGAGAGGTAGAAGCCACTGAATATTCTGAGGATGTGGCCACCTCTATCACCTCCTGGGATTCTTGTGCTTTTTCTTCAGCATGCTTCAACACCTGCCCATTTCCTACCAGCAATCAAGGGCTGAAAGTGCTCAGCAGAGTAAATGATAACAGCTCGCATTTTATACACCATGGAAAAAGGACAGGTGAATACGGCCTTATCTACCACTACCAGGATTCATTACTGAAGAGATATGAGGTTAAAGTAGCATTCTGTTCAGTCTGAAGAGGGTGAGCCTAGAGAATTTACTCCAAGTCACACAGTAAGTCTGGAAGAGCCTCCCATTGGTGGCAATCCTATGGCACGAGTGCCACAGCGGGCCGTTTGTACCACTGAAAGCTCTAAAAAGTTTGCCATCACAGGCCTAGGTCCTTCTAATAGTCAGCATTCTGGGCACATAAAAGAACACATACAGTCTGCCTCAGAAAACTAGCCCCACTCTTTCTGGTTCCAACAATAAGTTACATAAACGAGCCTATGTGTGTGTGCCTCTCCATGAAGGACCAGACACTACTACAATTGTAATATGATTGCAAACATCCACCTACATGGAATCATACGGAAGAAAGCCAATATGCAGACTGGGAACGTACTGGTCCCACTGTGGCTTTGGCTTCAAGTCAAGATCAAGGCAAGCTGTTTGAGGGTTAGCAGCACATGGCTGTGCCTTCTCCCACCCTTGGCTGAATGAGTTTGCCCCTCCTTTCTCTAGAGCAGGTGCTGGCAGCGCTTGTTGCTCTGCTCTATAATTACCTTATTGGCACACGTTCCCTTCTGTTCAGCAGAGGGCTGGGTGGTCTTGAGCTGTTTGAGCTCCAGCTGGTGCAGCAGAAGGTCCTGCCCGAGCTGGTCATACATATGCTTCTGGTGCTCCAGCTCGTCTTTGCTGGCCTCATACAGCCGCTTCATCTCCCGGAGCTGGGCCTGCACCTTTGCATTCTGGGCAGGGGAGGCAGACTTGGCCCTCACTCCAGAGAACCCTGCTGCCATTCTCTCTCATCTCAGGAAGGGACCTGGGATCTGTCCTCCCTGTCCTTTCCAGCCCCTATTTCATCCCAGCAGGGGAGACACAAGATGGACCTGTCCCTAAAAGGCTTGAAACCCAGACCTTGTGGAGCTTCCCTTTTTTGGGAAGTAGGGAAGGAAAGGGGCTTTCCTTTATAGACTAATTTTCTGACTTGAAATCAAGGGAGCTTTGAGCATCATGACTCCTAGAGACCAATTTTCTATATGCACTTCTTTGGTCTCCTTACCAGCAGCTCCTCCACAAAACTCCCACCAGGCCCGCTCTGTGCTCACCCTTATAGGAATCCTGCCTGGCCACGGTCTCCCTCACTTGGCCCTCCTTTTACCTTCTCATCAGACTCCTGCAAGGAGGCCACCATGTCCCGGAGGCACTGCAGCTCTGCCTCGTGGCACTGCAGCTTCTCCCGGAGCTGATACTGCACTTCTAGCAGCTTCTCCTTCTCACCCACGATGTTCTGGTGCTGGATTTGCAGCTTCTGGAGCCGGCATAGTAACTCCTGCATGCAGGGAGGGCTGCTGTCCTGTCACTCCATTCTTCTGCTCAACTTGTTCTGTGTCACTGGTGGCTGTGGATTTACTTGTCCCTCCCTTTGCCTGCCCCTTATCTTCCCACCTAAGGCAGCTGGGGAGGGCTGAGGTTATTATTTTGTTTTTTTGAGAGTGGGGCTTGCTATGTAGTTCAGGCTGGCCTTGAACTCACTACGTAGTCTAGGCTGGCCTGGAACTTGGAACACTCCTCCTGCCTCAGCCTCCCAAGTGCTGGGATCACAGGTGTGTGCCACACCACACCCATCATGAGATTCTTTACTTGTAGCGCTACCTAGGTGGTGGCTGGAACTATTTTAAACTCTACTCTTATTTACCTTCCCCCAAACATCAGACTGCTGCTCTTAGCACTTTGGTTGTTCCCTCACCACTGGTGCTGTTACCTTTTCACTTTGGCTCTCCGTGACTGTGGGTTTCATGATTTTGAGCTGTTGGAGCTCAGTCTGAAGTTGCACGTGCACCTTCAAGAGCTCATTCTGCTCATCTTGGCTAGCATCATACTTTTTCTGCAGGGCACAGAGCCTGGTCTTCAGATCCTCATTCTGTGGGTAGAATGATTATTCTCAAGAAGCAGCAGAGCCCTCTTCAGATCAACTTTGTACTTTTCAGATTCAGACTGCTTGAGAAGCTCCCTGGGTCTATGGTTTGGTCTCTTCAGTGAGGTAGACACTCAACAATGAATGCATTTCTAGAATGCCATGCGAGGTGACTTCTACAGCGGGCCTCTAGTAACCTGGGCCACTGGTTGTAAGATGAACATCAGCAGAGCTCAGCCTCCCCTGAAGCAGAGACTCCTCTAATTAATAGGTCCTCTGCCCTCCCAGCTGCCTCCCCCGACAGTGTTTACCTGGACAACGCTGTAGGAAGTTTGAAACCGAAGCACCTCATTCTGGGCACACTTGAGCTCCCTCTGAAGCCGCCTCTGCTCCTCCTCGCTGGTCCGCCGATGATGTTGTAGCTCTTGCAACTCACAACACAGTTCCTTACACTGTGCAGGAAATGGAACACAGGGGCTGATTTAGCACAGGTGCCACCTGTGCTGTAGGAACAGGCTTGGGGAAAGTAAGGCACTCCTCTGACTGCAATATAGTCATATGTTGCCTCCCAACATGGACACAAGCTGAGAAATGCATCCTGAGGCCACTGAATCATTGTAAGAGTGTTATAGAGTGCGCTTATGTGAACCTAGATGGCATAACCTGGCGTAACCTATGACATCACCCAAGACACACCTAGGCTATATGGTAGCCTATTGCTCCCATGGCCATGATGAACAAAACAATATGAGATTTAGTCAAGCAGAAGAGTTAAATGATGCAATCAAGAGACTCAATGAATAGGAAATCCATGCAGCTGCTGCCATCATGACACAGTATACTGTTTCTTGACAAACTTTTTTGTTTTTATAAGTAGAAGGATTATACTCTAAAATGATGATAAAAGCACAGTAAATACATAGGCCAATAGCATAGCCATTTATTATCATATCAAGCCTTGAACACTGTGCATAAGTATGTATACTGTTTCATACGACCGGTAACACAGAAGGAATGTTCACCTCAGACATCACCACAAACAAGTAACATGCTGCACTACAACATGAGATGACAGGAATTCTTCAGCTTCATCATAATTCTGTGGGACTGCCACCGTGTACGCCATCCATTTTTGGCCAAACTATCATCATACGGCACATGACTGAATTTATATCAGCAAGCTAGCAAAACCCTGGAGGGGTCTCGTGCCTACCACAGGCCAGGAGGAAGTGAAAGAGCAATGGTGGAACAGGCCTCCCTACCCTCTGTGGTCTACCTTGTTCTGCATGTCATGCATCTGTTCCTCAGCTCCCAGAAGTTGCTGGCGTAACAACTGCATTTCAGGATCAGGTTCGAGGAAATCCATTTCTGAAGTCTGAGACTGTGATGATACCATAGTCCTTAGTGTTTGGGACTCCAGCCACCTCTCTGTTGCTTTTCGTGTCCTGTAACACAGAACCCAGAGCTATGTTGGCAGCAGCTCTGCCTGGTTAGCACCAGCCAAACGTGCTTGGGGTTGATGCCTTCCATTTAGGCCAAGGATTGTAAGGGGCCTTCAGTTGTGATTCAACTCTCCAATAAGCATGTTTAGAAAATTACCAAAAGTTTTCAGCACCTCGGGTGCAGAGGTGTGCTTGGCTCTGGGACACTGTAGGAATGCAAGTTCAGTTGGTTTCAAGGTTGGGCCTGGTGTCAAGCCTCCAAACTAGAGGCTCTGTGCCATTAAACTCAATCGTGCTGTGTAGACAACAAAGGACTCTACTGACTTATTCTAAGACACAGAAAACCAGGCCCCAAAGCTGAGAAGAGAAGAAACTAAATTTTAGAACTCACTGCCCTAGGGATGCCATGGAAAAGATTGGCTCTCTGGGAGCAGAGGAACACTCCTGGACCCTGGCCTCTGTCTTCCAGGGAATGCCCAAGGGAAAGTCCACAGCACCCTAACCCCTGGCTGTACCTCTCACTCTCCAGCTCTGCCAGCTGCGCCGTGAGGCTGCTGTTGCTCTGCTGCAGGGCCTGGTACTCCTCATTCAGAAAGTGGTAGCGATCCCGCAGCTGCTGCAGTTCTTCTGCAGGGGACAAGCAGAGAGAGATGAGACCTTGGTGGGGCAGGGTGGGGAGCACTGATGATAGCCCTGTTTTCCTGCCTAGAAACCTGAGCCCAGAAGGTTGACTACTCTTTTTTTGGAGACAGAAAAGATACTACAGAGCCATAGAAGGCAGGCCCCAGAAAATTCCATGGTGCAGAGTTTTTGATTCTTTCAGAAGCTGCCCGTCCACTCCTCTGCCCAGATGTACCATCAAAGCAGTGTCTTTGAGTTCAGGAGCTCTTGAGGGTTTAAATAAGTTTTTGGCTTATTGTATTTAAAGTTTCCACTTAACTGTTTATGATTTCCTCCCTCTGATGATTTTAGTACAGAAAGCTGAGCAATGTGAACTGCCGAATAGTACAGTACCAGATCCTGCCTTTCAGAGACAACCCAGGAACCTGAGCTTCCTTTCCTTCTTTTACCATCACACCAAAGACACTGGTCTGCTGTGGCCAAGTATACTTTCTAATAGTCTTTGGCTGCTGACAGAAAAACCTATCCCAACCAGACCCATATCTCATCATCAAGCATTAGAAGAGATTTGGTAGATATGTCCCAGCATATATCCCTAAGTAACCGTCACCAATTTTTTCCCCCCAGGGATTAAACCCAGGACCTCTGCACTAAACTACTTCTCCAATTATTTTCTTTTACTTTGAGACAGTCTTGTTACCTTGCTAAGTTACCCAGGCTAGGACTGAAGTTGTGATCTTCCTGCCTCAGCCTTCAGAGTGCTGCATTATAGTATAGGTGGGTGCCACTATCCTCAGCTATCAATACTTTTTAATGCTGTGATGATACAAACATCTACGTGTTATGTGTTTTCATGATTAGAATCACATCTTTTATTTTTTTATTTTTTATTTTTTTGGTTTTTCTCCGGTACCGGGAACTGAACTCACGACCTTGCGCTTGCCAGGCAGGCGCTTTTGCCGCTGAGCTAAATCCCCAGCCCAGAATCACATCTTTTAAAACACTAATTTTACTGACATTTAAGAAACATTAACTTTTTCTAATTATAACACAAGACCTATCTTACCTGCTAGAAAATTCAACACCCTAAACGTCATTTCTATTTTTTTGTTTTGTTTTGTTTTGTTTTGTTCTTTTGAGACAAGGTCTTGCTATGTAGTTCAGACTGGCCCAGGCTGTCCTCGGACTTGTGGTGATCCTCCTGTCTCAGCCTCCCAAGTGCGGGGATTACAGGCATGCCATGTCTGGCTCTAAAGTCACATCTAATATTTCCTCTTTATTCCAATGAGAAGTCTTTAGAGTACTGCAGATTACCATAGAAGGAAGGAAGCGAACATATAATGAAAACCATGCCAAGTGTTAAATTGGATGGTTTCAGTCTTGAATGGGTATTGCATTTAATTTCCAAAATAGCCCTCTAAGGGTTTCTTTTTTCTCTAAATAAGTTTTAAATTTTAACATAGTTTTAGGGTTATAAAAAAGCTGCAAAGATAGTATAGAGTTCCCTGTGAAATTTTTCCCCAGTTTCCTTGACGTTAAAATCTTATATTGGCATGGTACACTTGTCACAACTAAGGAATCAATGCAAGTACCTTACTATTACCTAAACTCTACACTTCATCTAATTCCTCTTCATTTTCCCTTGGCAGCTTCTTCTGTACCAGGATCCCATCTGATTATAAGGTTTTATTAACTAATTTAGGTTCCATATCCCAGAGATGGAAACTGAGGTTCAGAGAAAGATAATAACCTAAGTTTACCCTGTTGAGCAGAGCTGTGTTTCTGAACTTTCATTCCAGCCAAAGCCTTTCCCATGTGCTAGCCACCCGCTCCCAGCACCACCAGTCCAAAGGCTCTTCTGAGAGGCTTGATACAGCTGGGAAAACTTGCAATTCTTTGATTCCTTGTTGACTGCTGCCTCTGCTTGACCTGGCCAAATATAGGGCCTCCATTATACCCAGATCATAAATCTAGCCTAGAACAAAGGCAGACTCTCTGATGTCATGGATCCTAGCAACTAGCTGAGAGTCTCTCTGTCTGAAGGCTTTTGAGTACCTCATGCATTACTAGAAATAACCTCTTTTCCTCTCCAGCTGTCTTGTGCTCTGATTTGTTGACCCCTAAAGCTTCTACCTCAGAGAGAGCTAAAGAAGCCTAAGAATTACATCCTGGGACTGAGAAACAGGGCTGAAGGTCCACCCTAAAGTGGCCCAGGCAAAGTGCCATGATGACGGAGGAGCAGGGAGTTTCCCAAGGTGACAGGTCCTTCTATTTGCCCCAGACTGGACACTTTCCCAGGAAGGGCTTTCCCACAGACAAATCAACAGTACCCACTTGCTCTTTGGGGAAGAATCCCCAGGGTACATCTCCATGGTGCTATTTCTTATAAAACTATGGACTGGTTATGTAAGAGCTGGCTAAGTTTTAATCCCTTACAGTCTTAAATTCATCCTGGAATTTGTTTTAGGGGTTTCTAATGAATGACCTAACACCACCTTCCTTCTATGGATGATCTGCAACCTCCTTCCTATCTATGATCTCCTCTCCTCTACTTGACCTTGCTGACAGGTCAGGAGGAGGGTCTGCTCTCATACCTTGCAACCCAGAGAAGTCTGAGAGACTAACAGAATTGGATGTCTCAGAGCTCTTCATTTCTATTTCTGCACGGAGCGAGGCAATCTCCAGCTCATATTCCCCCCGAATGCGTTCCATGTCCTCAAGTTCATTCTGCATCCGGTAGAGATCTTCCTGCAGCGATGCTATGTCACTCTCATGTTCGGAGGCGGAATCTGCCGCAGCTTGCCGCAGATTCTGGATCTCAGCTTGGGCTAAGTGTAACTCTTGTTCTATTTCCTTAAGTTCATTTTCCTTCTCACGTTCTAACACGGAAATTTCTTCTCGTAGATGCCGCAGCTCACCTGCAAGGCCCAACGGTTGAGATGGTCAGGAGGATAAGTGAACTAATCTATCATGTTTTATGCACAAAGTTAAAGGCAGAAATTTTTCTTGTCTGGAAACTAACAACCTAGACCCTACCCATCAGAGAGGTAAAGTGCCATATGGTATGAAACAGAAAGAATACCTATTGGGAGGAACAGAGGGACTACATAGTAAAGTGTGGTAGAAGGCAGATTTTAAGGTCTTGTATAGAGAAAAACAATTTGGGCTACTGAGAACAAAATTAAGTGCTTCTAAGGAATCACCCGACAGTTACACACCAAACACTGGTTGACAATATTCTACTGATACTCTGAGCCTTTCTAGAAAATCCTTGGCTAAAAATCTGTCACACAATATTTTCACCTATTCATCCAGAGAGTTTAGAAATTACACAGCCTCAGAACCCTGTGCATTTAGAGTTTCCAGCTAGAATTCAAATAAATTCTTCACATGACAACTAAAAATGGAAGAATAACCTAAATATTGACTAATAAGGGGTTGTTTAAATTGATGTTAATAGCATATCATGTAGCCATTCTTTTGGCATATCATGCCAAAAGAAAGTAGCAGATCTATAGTGAAGATGTAAAAAGTTTCCATAATATATTAACTAGAAAGTAAAATATATGGAAAATCTAATGTTGCAAAAACTTTTATATGTATGGTATATAACACAGAAATGTACAAAGGTTCTGGAAGTATCTATGCCTTCTTCTGGAAGTACTTATGCCTCAAACTATCAAGGACAGTTGCTTCAGAGAGGAATAATACATGGCACAGTATTTTACTATCATATATATTTGTACTGTTTGATTATCACAACAAACCTTTATGTGACTATATTTTATATATGTATATATTTATTTTTTCAGCTTGTAAAGAAATAGATCAGAGCTTTGTATTTGTGAAGCATCTCAGAATACACGGGTATCCATCTAGGATCAGGAGAGCTAGCAAGTGTAAAGAGACTAAAAGCCACTGACAGGGCTGGGTATGGCGGCGTATACCTGCAATCCCAGCAGCAGGAGGCTGAGGCAAGAGGACTGCCTTGAGTTTGAGGCCAGTTTGGACTACATAAGTGACTTCAAAGCCAGCCTGCATTACACAGTGAGACCCTGTCTCAAAAAAACAAAACAACAACAAAAAAGCCACTGACACCAATAAAAACTCAGAATCTGGGAGCCAGGATTAGGGAATTAATGAGAGGATCTGGAGTTAGCAAGGACGGAGAGGGTCATATATTTCCCACAAACTCTCTGCAAAGCTCATTCTCTCCGAGCTTCATTTTTTAAAAAAAATACTAGTTTTTATTGCATTTTAGGGAGTATGGATTATTGGAAATTATTCTGGACACAAAACTGCCATGCCTCATTTTGCTCACCCTTCAGACTGAGTTTCCCTAGCCACCCCCCACTGCCGCAAAAAGCTAACAGGAAGAAAAAAAAAACTAACAGAAGTCCTCTATTAAATGCCTTCATATACACCTTGTACTTTGCAGTGTGAGCGTCTTTGTGTGTGTGTGTGTGTGTGTGTGTGTGAGCAAAGGCATGTACATCTATCCATGTGTAAAGCTGGTCTCCTCCTCACTTGGTTATGAGCTTTAGGAAGGCAGGAACATGTCTGTTTTGCTTGCCATTACAGGTCCAGAAATGGCAGAAGGTAACTCAATAAACACTTGCTATATTCATGCATAAATGAGGTAAGCGTTCATCGATTCAACAAACTTGTATTGCTTTTTCCCTATGTATACACAATGACATGTTTAGGTATTTTTACAAAAACCCAAAGAGAACTTAGATACTTTATAAGACAAATTTGGGGTGTGGCAATGCAGGCCTACAGTCCCAGCAAGAACTCTAGAGGCTGAGCGGGGAGGATTGTTTGATCCTAGGAGTTTGAGATCAGCTACTACCAAGAGAGACAACAAGAGAGAGAGACAGACAAGACAGACAGACAGAAAGAGACAGAGGCTGATTCACTTGGACAGATCACAGATATAAACGCTGCACAGACAAGCTGCCTCAAAGGATGGTTTCTGACCCTACACTTCTGAGCTCAAATGTGTAGGACCAGCCGCTTCTTTCCCTCCAATCCTTCCTTTTCTAGGCTCCTAGCAACAAGTCTTGGCCAATCATCAATTGTACCAAGCCCGAGATAGTCCACTAAGGTTCTCTGACTTTGTATTTGAAAGGACGCCATCCCCATTACTGTACTGGCTGGCTCCATTACCAAACAGCACGGCAATGGCCGTGCTGACCCTGCTCGCGAGGATATAGCCCTCCTTAGAGCCCGGGATGGGCTTTCTGTCGGGGAGGACCAGGCCCCACTCCCCACACGCCCTCAGCCTCGGGGTCCAAGTCTCCCCTAGGCATTCCCTGGGTTCTGGCTCTAAAACCGCCTTCGCAGACCCCCCTGGGGCAGGGGCGGGGCGAGGGGCGGGGCTGGGAGGCCGCAGGGCGGGGCCTATGCGGAAGTCCAAAGAGGCCCTGGAGCCAGGGGTTGGAAAGGCCAGAACTGGTTTCAAAGAGCTGGCGCCGGTTGACCACGGGGCTTGGACCATCGGGGCGACGCCTGGAGCCCAGGAGTCGGGCGGCTGGTCAGAAAGGTCGATTCTCACTCACAAGTTATGGCCTCCATCTCGCTGGCCCCCCACTAGCGGTCTCCTGCGGGGGGGAGCGGGGGGCCTCCTGCCGCCTGGCAGGTCCCGGCCCCGGAGGGGCTGTGGCGGCCGGAATGGCCTCTGGACCAGCTACCTCTGAGGCCGCGCGCGCCCCCTCTTGGCGGAAATGGGAAAAGCGCCTGCGCGAGGACCAGCGCAGGTTCTCGCACGGTGGGGCGGGACTTGGGGCGGGACTTGGGGGCAGCACCTTCCACCCACAGCCTAGGCCTGGAAGAGCCAGAAGTCATCTCGCAAACACTACAAACAACCCTGGAAGGCAAAGGCCAGAAGCGCTTTGGAACTTTACTTTCCCAGACAGTTCACGTTGCCTGACTTTCCCACATATTGGAAGAATGTTCCTTCTCCAGGCACTCTTCTGCTCTTTTCCATGTTTTCTTTCTTTATATGCACATAATCTAGCGTTTCTTTTTTTCTTTTTTTTTTTTTTT